>NC_138110.1:600000-1045000 GCF_964146895.1 Miniopterus schreibersii
CTATTATCTTGTTTAAGGATCTCAGGTAAAACATCAGTCCTTCTCAACCGGAGCTGTGTCTTCTGCACTGTTAGTTCTGTGTGGCTGAGAGCTTGGTCCTCTTAGAACAAAGGGACTCCTTCAGGATCCCATAGGCACGGCCTACATCCCAACTCAAGGAACCCCCTAAGTACTAGTGAAGTTCTGGAGACCCCAGCAGCTGGAGTTAGGTATGCAGGAGAAGGAAGCAGGACCAAAAAAAAAAAGCTACTACCTACACTGGTCCAGGTGGCACTCAACCATTTGCCCACTTTGAAAGCCAAGGAGCGTCTATGAGCCAGAGATCCTGCCCGGGCTAGCTCAGTCTCTTCTTTAAGGCATATATACCAGGCAAAGAGAAGTGTTCTGTGCGGCCTGATGGCTGTGTGAGTGTGAAGGATAGTTTCATTTGTGTTTGAGGGGAAAGAACTGTATGAAAAACAGAATAGCCAGGAAACACAACTAGGTCTGTGCCAAGTGCACGCTGCCTGCCTGTCCCTAAAAGATGTGTCAGGAGGCGAGGAGGGAGGTGCTGATGGCAAAGGCACTCACAGGTCCGACTGGGTCATTCTCTCATTCCACTCTCCGAGTTTTTCAGAAGTTTTCACATAGCTAAAAACAAAAAGTCTGTAGTAAATGATTTAGAAAAATTATTTCAACTCAGGTTTCAAACTGCAGGTAAAATTCCAGGGAAAAGAGAGGACTGACTGACTGGCAGGAATATGAAATCTTCAGCCTGCCTGAGAACAGGGTCCCACGCTCCTGCTTAGTGCCTGCTGTGCAGCCCTAGGTGAGGCCAGGTGAGGTGACGGCAGAAAAGACCAGTTCTTTCCTGTCAGGCCAAGGGAGTGCCTGGATCATTCAATGTAAGATGGCTCTTGGGGAACACTGCTGAGGGGCGGGAAGGGCATAGCCTGTGGCCCCAAAACACTTCCGTGACAGTCACCCTTTGAAATTCAGAACTTGTGATTTCCTATGACAGAAACGGGTTTCCCAGATGGTTTATGAAGTGGGACAGGCCTTTGAGACAGCAGGGACACTTCCCACTCCCACCTAGGAGGTTATGTTTCAGAGGAGCTAAGGAGCCGCACTGCCCAAGTTCAGAGAGCTGAGTGACGTCTTGCGCAATGGCCCTGGGTTGTGACCACATCCTAGTCACAAGAAGGACTCATGTCCACTTGAGCAGACACTCAGCTATGGGGACCACAGGAGAGTCAATCTCATAGAGGACCTAATTAGCATTCTCTCAAATTCGGATACAAAACATATTCTTGTCAATTTCCACTTGGACAATGGGCTGCGTCTCCATCCACCTTCTACGGTATGTGTACGCTTTAAGACCTGAGGAGGTTCAGACCCCGAGCTGAATAAATGAGAGCACCGAGTACTGCTGCTACAGCAAGGACGCAAGGCCCGGCTGGCTGCTTCCAAGCAGGCACATTGATCCCGTTCCTGCGAGGAGCCTCGTCCCCAAGAACTTACACCCACTGACAGGGCAGAGGCACCACGCCGTGATCACTCTCTCCAACCACCAGGAGCCCCTGCCGCAGGCAGGTACCTACGCGGTAGAGACCTGTACATCATGCCAGCTCCTGGACAGGTTCTGCTTCAGGCCCTCCAAGGCAGAGAGACCCAGCTTCCTCCTCAGCTCTCCACAGTGCCTCTCCTTGGCTGCCAGGACCTGACGCAGAGTGACAATTTCCTCTTCCACCTGCGTAAGCACACAGTGGACATGATTACCTACACTATCGCAGGAAGTGACTGACATCCTTATACAATGCAATGAGGGGTTTCTCAATTATGTAAAAACTGTCCACTTACAGAAGCATAACTCATCTCAGAAATAGCATCTATAGCAGACATCTGTTTCTATCTGGTACCAGCCCCCCAATTTATTCTGCAGAACTGTCTCGCCCCCCCCCCCAAGCCAAGTGGTTCTGCTAGGGCTACCAATCACCATGCCTACCCATTGACAACTAAGCAAGGCCTGCCAGAGCTCTGCCCTGGGACTGGGCATAGGAGTGAGAAGAGGGAGGCCCCCTTTCCTCTGGGCCCTGGACCTGGGTAACAGAAGATGGAGTGTCTGGCAGCCAGCCCCATCTCCACTGGGGAGGAATTCCATATGCAGTAGGAAGGAAGCAGAGCTGACAAACAGATGAATGGCCAGAGAGCCAAGTGACAGAGAAACAGCCCTCATGACATCTGTGTTCCTGAGGTCAGCTCCAGGCCTTGGCAAAAGCCAGTTACACATGCCAAAAGTAAATTTGCTTTTGTGTTTAAGGTAGCTGGAGTATCAGAGAGAACCCTGAACCTCCTCAAGTCTTAAAGTGTTGGCCCAGGGACTAAAGGGTCCTGGGTTCAATTTCGGCCAAGGGTATGTACCTCAGTTGCAGGCTCGATCCCCAGCCCCGGTTGGGTGCATGCAGGAGGCAACCAATTGATGTCTTTCTCACACTGATGTTTCTCCCCTCCCCACTCCACTCTCTCTAAAAAGCAATGGAAAAAAATATCCCCAGGTGAGGATTTAAAAATCACCACAGTGACATTAGAAAGGAGCATGCATTAAAGTCTTACTATTTTAGAGTTTTCAGTATTTCCAGCTCCCATGTGAACAGCTATTCTGAAAATGCCCCTTTCTTTAAAAAAATGCTTGTTTTGATTTAAGGCACTAAAAACAGCTTAGAGCCCTGTATATCCCTAGATTCTGCTTTAGAAAACAGTTGAAACAAGAAATAATTTAAAAACACAGTATCACCCTGCAGTATGGCTCAGTGGTTGACCATCAACCTATGATCCAGAAGACTGTGGTTTGATTCCCCGTCAGGGCATATGCCTGGGTTGTGGGCTATCGCAGGGGCGTGCAGGAGGCAGCCAATCAGTGACTCTCATCGTTGATGTTTCTGTCTCTTTCTCCCCCTCTCCTTTCCTCTCTTTGAAATCAATAAAAATAAATAAAAACACAGCATTATCTAAGGCCAAACTATTACCAGTTGCTCAAGCAATTACAACCAGCGACCAAAATGCTCCACTCCTGGTATAATGACTGACAGGGGCATGTGGTCAAGTTGTCCTGGGAACGTGCAAGTTGAAACTTTTAAGTAACACAAAAGCGGTTCCACTTTGCAATTCAACTCTGAAAAAGACCTGGTGGTTTTAGTCTCAATGCCACCATATCTGAAGTAAAAGGGAAAGCATACATGTCCTTGGACTTCTGCTTTTCTCTTAACAGCTATTCAATTCAGAAACAGCCACATGCTTTCTTGATCTAAAACCTGGTCCTGGAGCTGAGGTTTGTCTGCACAACTAACTCTGTTCAGACCTAGGACTGGATCCAGGATATAGTAAGACGGGGCCTGTCTCTGGAGACCCAGCAGAGGCCTGTGACAAGCAGGGCTTCGGCCTCTGCCTGACTGGACACTACTGTCAGATATTAACAAGTTCTTTCCCCAGACTCTGGAATCTCAGCTGAGTCACTATCAGACTCTGCATCACATGGTAAAAATACTCTTGGCAGTTGGTTTGAATAAAAATTAAACTTGGAGGCGTTTGTTCTTAACTCTTACTTCCTGTTAAGGGATCCTCACTTTAAAAAGATCACAAGCAGCACTTTTTACGAAAGAAGTATTTCTGGAAGACAAATTAAGATCCAGGAGTGATAAGGTTTGTGGGGTCTTGAAAATATCAGGTGTTAACTCCAAAGAGGAATTCCCAGTGGATGGTGTGCTCAGAGCAGCTGTCCCTGTGTGGACACTCTCCCTCTGTAGCACCCAGGAGGAGCCGGGCACATACAAAGCCAGGGCTGCAAAGAGCAGTTTCTTTGGGGCCTTGGGGATGACATCCAACTTCTCCAGAGCACAGCCAGCACTCTGGCCCTCACTAGCCTGAGAGAACCTCGACTCATGGCCAGCCAAGACACAGCACCTTTGCGAGCTCAGCCCTGAGCTCCTCCTCCTCAGCTTCCGTCAGACCCTCCACAGCAGGGGTCTGGGCAGCCACTGCTGTGTCAACAGGGACATCCGTCATGGAGTCGGACAGCAGGCCTTTGTTAGGAGAATTCAGGCTGATATCTGCCAGAGACAAAATGAGGCCAGAAAGTGTCAAGTAAGAAGTTATGGAGAAGTACATGGGGTAGAGAAGAGTGAAAGGACAGGTGGCAGGGGAGGAGGGTGGAGACTAACAATCCCTCTTCTCTGAAAGGTTCTGTGAAGATGGTTTGGGCCATCAGACTGAGGGCAGCCACACCACAGACCACCCAAGATGCTGCTTCAGGGCCTAGAAATGCTGGTGCAAGGCAGCCATACCCTATCTCTGGTTCCCTGTGAGAATGCTATGTTCTGAGACAGAAAAACTTTGCTAAAAAGCAGCAAATCTAACAGACTTGCCATTTTTAGAGCAAAGGAACATAATACGGCTGTAAACACAAGCACCACTTTCCAAGCAACTGACCTGCCAGAGCCCATGCTACAATTACAAGCAAGGAGCACATGCTAATCATCCAGCCCCTGCAGGGAGTCGGCAGCACAAAAATCCCCTTCCGTCCATCAGCAAGGACTCGCAACCTGTTTTCACACTCCTCTGCTACACCAAGACTGGGTTCAATTCGGCAGTCACTGAAAATTTACAAGACATCACATAAGGAAAAGATATCTGCACTTCAGTTCTTTTCTACTCTGATCACATGACTGTCAGGTAATGCTTTTATACGATCAGCACTAAAAACATCTTCCCTTTAATCAGCACACTGTGAAGAAACAGCCTTTGTTTGGTGTCTGGCACCTTTAAAAGTAAATGAAATAAAAAGCATAAGGTTAGAGGGAAGTAAATGCATCTTGAACTGCAGACATGTTTGTCTAACACAGAAATCGAAGTTTGCTAAAAATAGATGGAATGTACTTAAAACCAAAGATGCTCCACTTAGCAGTCCTGTTCCCTTCACATGCCCCACCCACACAGCTCCAGCTGGGCACTTCCTTGGTGCTCAATAGATGTTTACAAAATGGCCCTACCCAGTTCTGCTCTAGGGTTAGAGCACCAGCCCTCAGCCGGAAGGGTCTCTGGTTTGATTCCAGTCAAGGAAACACACATACCTCAGTTGCAGGCTCGATCCCCAGCCCTGGCTGGGGCACGTGTAAAAGGCAACCAACTGCCTTCTCTCTCCCTTCTGCTCTCTCTGAAAAGCAATGGAAAAAATATCCTCCCTTGGGTGAGAATTAAGGAAAAGCCCCAAAACATAACCTTTTTAAAATCATTTTGATTCTGATTTTTAACTGGGGTCAACCGACATAACTTTACTTCACCATCTGTATCCACTATGTTGAACCTACTCAAATTCAGGAAATGCCTTAAAATCTCTACAATTTTTCTCTTCTATTTAAAAAAAATAAATGAAGGCCCTTGGACAGTTTCTGGCTATAAAGCTAAAACTGGATCTCATGGAAGTCACCCCCAGGCAGAAACAGTACTCAACAAATGTGCCAGCACAGAGAATAAGCATGGGGCTGGTCCTTCACCCTGGGAGAGCTCCTGATCTCTAAGCCTGTGTAACCACCTGCAGATGGGAGCAATACAAGGACCAATCTCAAAGGGCTGTTCTGAAAATAGAAAAAGATCATTTGAGAAGCAGGCTTTGTACGGTGTTTTGCACACAGTAGGTGCTCTGTGAATGTTCTCTGTTCATTCTCTGATCATTCTCATGATCAGAACCCAGTGCTGGTGATGCTAAACTAATTAGAGATGCAAGCCAAAGAGTGAAAGGCCTCCAGAGGGTATCAAAGTCTCTCCACCGCGGGGGCTTTTGAGGTTCAACTATTTTGTAAATAAACATCAAGAGTAGGGAAACCTACAGAATAGTATCAGAACGCAGGAGTTCTAATGTTTAATTAATATGCTGATATGGTCAAACAGTAGAAGAGCACCCTGCAAATTATCCAGTGTAGTTATGTCAACATAGAAATCTACCATCCCCTCTCTAAAGCCTTATAAGGGGTGGCAGACTTATCGCCTTCTCAAGATTTTAATCTCCTGAGACCTCCCCACACCCCCACCCGCCATCTCAAACTGGTCTGGGGCGTGTCTGTCAACAGGCCAGGTACGCTGGGTGTGCCCCTGACTCACTGCACTCCCCTCCCCCACCAGACCAGCTCTTAGTAGGCTGGGCTCTGAGCAGCGTCGCCACCCCAGGGGCGCCGCGCACAACACCTCGGCCCAGGTCCCCATCGAGTGTCTCCGAGGGCCCTGCGCAGAGACGGTGGAGCGACCCGGCCAGCGCCGGGCGGGGGCATAATGGGAGCTGCCTGGAGAGAGGAAATCCAAAAGTCTGGGGACCAGGGGAGGGTGCCTGGGACCCCGTCCTCGCGGCGGTCCACGATGGGAGCGGAAGACGCACGCCGCGACCCTTGGGAGCATCGTGGTCGGGCGCCTGGGGGCCGCGGGACAGGCGGAGGAGGAGAGCACCGAGTTCCACGCGCGACCCGGGGAGGGGCGGAGCGTGGGCCAGTCGGACCCGGAGGCGGCAGAGGCGCCAGGCCAGCAGCTACCTTGGCCAGCAGAGTCCATGTTCAGGCGGCGGCCCGGCCGCAGCTAGAGTCGAGGTCGGGTAGCGGGTGTACGAGCCGAGCGGGCCGCGCTGGGAGTCGCTCGCCGCGCACACAGCAGCCAGCGGAACCGCCTCCGCCGCCGTGGCATTACCTAATCAGCGATGCGACGGCCCACTTCCGCTTTGAGACGTGCTCCGCCTTCTTCCCGCCCCCACGAGCGATGTCCAATAAGGACGTTGGTTTGTCCAATCCCGGTCCATCTACTCCAATATGATTGGCTAAGGCTGCGGAAGAAGCCCGAAAGGGAGGCAGGGTTCAAAGGAAATCCCTCCCAGATCGGATCCACCAGCGAGACGCAAAGGTAGAACGGTCCGGAGGAGCCCGGGGAAGGTGGGAAGTGGGAGGACTGGCCAAGATGGCGCCACGGAAACCCTTCCCCCTCCCCGCGGCCCCTGGGAGGCCTCGAGGGTGCTTCTCGCCGCCTGCGTCGCGGGAGCTCGTACACCTTGACGGATCAGGCTCAGACAGCTTGCGATCCCTCCGAGGCCTGACCCCCTGACTTTGGGGTTAGCCTCTCCCCTAGTCCGTCTTTTTTCTTTTTTAGTACACCTATTTAGGGGATTTTTTATTTTTTGGTATGGGGGTTGCGCAGAAAAAGGCGTGTCCATGCTCTATCCTCCTGCCCTTCAGACACCGCCGCCCTCATCAGGCTGGGGGCGACGCGGTGCCCGCCGCGCCGCCGACGGGCCGGGCGCGCCCCGGCCCCGCCGCCGCCCCCGCCCCCGCCCCCGCCCCCGCCAGGGGCGCCCTCCCGCTTCACGGAGAGTGAGCCGCGGTTAGAGGAACCGCCAAGGCCGTTCAGCTAGTCGGGGGGCTTCCAGCGGAGTCTGACTTGCCTAACTTCTCAAACCAGAGGTGTGTGACCGGTAGGCAGCCAATCCTGCAAAGACAAGTCCCGTAACCTCCCTTCTCTAAGTGCCCCTGGAAGCAAATCCTCTCGGGATTCAAGCCTTCAGGATCTGACTGGGGGAGCTCGGCCTGGCCACTCTGCCCCAGGCTTGGACGCCGCTTCCTCCACCCAACTCTTCCGGACTCAGCTCAAAGCTCAGGCCCAAGGGGTCTTCCTGGCACCTTAGATCACCTATGTACCTACTTCTGCCTGTACTTTCCCGGGCGCATCATGGCCGTGTCCTTCTCTGGTGCCATCAGTTATATGTTTGCCCCACTTGACTTTCACTTTTTCCAGAGTTTCTTGCTCTACCCACCCTGGCCAGCCTGTGCCCAGAGGCTGGGGACAGCCAGTAGTCCCTGCTTCACACAGTTTAGAGCGGACAGTAAGAAAGTGACTGCATCACAGAAAATGGTGAGCAGAGGGCTTCTCTCTCATTCTGTATTGCATCCCTGAGCTAGGAACAAGTCCCAGCCCAGGCCTGGCTCAGGGGTGAGCGGTTGGTGCAGGTGTGCCTGTAGCCCTACAGGGACATGCCATGTGGTGTGTACCTGTGACTTTGAGCCTGTGGTCCCACTGAACCCCTCTTGTAGCAGCAGCCAGGAGTGAAGGTGGGGAGAGGACCCTACAAGCAGCAGCATCACAGTCCAGGAAGGTCCCGCTGCTAAGACCTGCTTTATAGACGCCAATATCCTTTCACAGGTAAGGGTGACTGTACAGACTCTTCAACACTCATCTTTCCCAGAGCCATCCTGTCACCCAGGCTGGGTAAACAGCACCTCCTTGGGCCCCACAGCCCATGTTCCCACCATCTTTCTGAGGTGTTCAAAGCACCCATCACACAGGTTAATCTTTGCATTCCCTTTAGGAGCTGGGAGCAGACTGGGACATCCACAAGTGTTTGAGGGAGGAAGAGAAAGGGAGTGGGGAACGCCTTACCCTCTCGCAGACACTAGGCTGGGATCCCCAGGGCAGGCCAGCTTTACTGGATGGGGTGCGGGGAGGGGAGCGGCCCTGAGGCCCTTGAGGTGAGCAAAAGCACAAAGACCGGTTGCTGCGGAGCCTCTGGCTACAGCCTCCAGGGCAACTGGAAGTCCTCGGGTTCTAGCGGACTGCAATGAGTCGCCTCCACGTTCTTGAGGTGTTTGCGCGCCAGGAAGAGCGCGAGCTGCCGGCGCCGCCGAGGGCTCAGGCCCTGACCCACCTGCCACGGGAAGGCAAGCCCATGGGGCCCCCAGGCCTCCCCGTCCTCCTGCGTGTCCTCGCAGCGCGAGCAGTAGGAGCGCAGCAGCGCCAGGCACCAGTCGTCGTCCACGCGGTAGCGCGCATAGAAAGCTGCCTCCTGTGCCAGGCTGCCCGCGCGCAGCCAGCGGGTCACGATGGCAAGGCCCTCCCGTGCCATCACAGCCGGGTAGCGGTGCTGCAACAGGCGCAGGAGCAGCTCGTTACCGCGGTTGCCCTCCACGTCGCCGGACGGCAGGGGGCGCAGGTGGCCCGAGGTGCTGACCACGTCGTCCAGCGTGCGCCGGAGCAGCAGCACCGGCCCGGGGTAGCTGCACAGCTGTTCCGCGACATTGAGGTTGAAGTGTTCGCGCACGGTGCGCACCACCAGGCCCTTCCAACTCTGGGGCATGACCTTCAGGGCCAGAGGCACGAGGTCGTCGAAGGTGGCATCGAGCACCAGCGCACCCAGCTCCGGGTAGGTCATGGTGGCCCAGGTGGCTGTGAAGCCGCCAATGGACCAGCCATAGATCACCACGTGCGCCGGCGGGAAGTGCAGGCGGTGCAGAGCGTACTTGACCACCACATCCATGGCGTTGGCATCGTGCTGAGGGAACGGTTCGCCGGTGCTGCCCCCAAAGCCCGGGTGGTTCCAGCCCAGCACCGAGTAGCCGGCTTCCAGCGGTGCCGACAGGCAGCCCATCTCATAGAAGCCGGCGTTGCCTTCGCAGCAGATGACCAGGCGCAGGCCGCGGCCCTGGCTGCCCGGGTGCTGGCGGCGATCCATGAACATGGTGTCGATCTCGTTGCCATCACGGGCCACCAGCTTGGCCCGCCGGCCGTGGTAGCGCTCCACGAGGCGCTCCTGGCCCTGCTGCAGCAGCGGCAGCAGCGCTCGGGTCATCAGGAACATGGAGCCGGGGTACACGAGCCAGCGGCCCAGCGAGTGCGCCAGGGCGTAGCTGGCCAGCTGGCCGGGCAGCTCGCGGAGCTGCTGCAGGAGGCACTGCACCTGGCCTCGCGGCGCGTGCAGCGGCCGCCCGGGCGCGTCCCCGCCCAGCGCCGCATCCTGCAGCAGCCACACGCCGGCCGCCGCCGCGGTGCACGTCAGCGCGCGCCGGCCGCTGCCCCCCGCGCCCGCGGCCGCCGCGTCATCCCAGCGGAAGTCCACCGGCCAGCCGCGGAAGTTGTAGGTGTAGTTGGCAGTCAGGTAGACCTTGAACACGTGCAGCAGCGCCTTCACGAAGCAGACGACGCACATGGGCGCGAGGCCGCCGCGCTCCGCAGCCCTGCGCGCAGCGCCCGGCTGCACAGGTGAGCTCCGCTGGGGCTGTCTTGGGGAGGCCCGCTTCAGGGCTTGGTCTTAGCGGCCTTTATTACCGGGGCCTTTCAGGGCCCAGGGGCCGTGGCATCTTCACCAGCTGGCTTTGTGAGTCACTGTTGCTGGGGGGAGGGGTTACACCCTGTGATGGGCTCACAAAGGGTTCCCAGGTGTGGGGGGGCCACAAGTTCTGCCCCACCCCTGGGACACAAGCCTTAGGACCCTGAGGTGGCCAGACCCTTCCTATGCCCTTTTTGCCTGTATCTCCCCTGTTCTTGCTTCATCCACCCACACCTTGAGCAGCATCCACTCCTCCTCCTTAAACTGAAGGTGGACAGAGAGGCAGGAAATCCCCACCTCTGGAGGTACCCACACTGGCGGTAAAGGGAGCCAGGGCAGGCCTAAGCAACTGTGGGGTCAGGCTGTGTGAGCGTTTGCAAAGACAAAGTAGTCTCCTGGAAAAGCTGGGGTGTCATGGTTCCCTGCCCAGGCCTGTGCTAGGTGCCCCCAGCCCTCCCAGTGCACTGAGCAGCCCAGGAAACCCGACACTGCTGGCTGGTGGGGCTCTGCTGGGGCAGGGAGGCAGCCTGTGCTCATGGTTTGCGGCCCCCACCCCTCCACACGTTCCTTCTCAGGAAAGGGGACGAATTCAGTCTGGAAATCCCCGCCGGTTCTGGATCCTCTTTCCACTGGCGCCAGCACAGCCGGTGACCTTCTCCAGGTGGGCCCTTCCTGGCCAGTGTTCCTCATTTTCAGCCCCTGGTTGAGCCCTCCTCCGCCTCAAACCACCCCACAAGCTGCATCTTCCTCTTTTCTAGAAGGCTCTGGCGGGTTCCCCCTTTTCTCTACCAGAGAGGGCCAGCCCACCTGAGGGCAAAGGTGGCAGAGTTAGAGGCTACGGGGGGGGGGGGGGGGGGGGCGCTCATTCAACAGTTGCCTGGACCTGAAACAGGAATTTGGCAAAGCCAGCTAGACCCTTGCAGCCCAAGAGCCAGGCCTCCCTCAGAGTCCCCAGCCTTTTGGGGATGGGGTTCCAGGACTAGCAACTCTCTGCTTCCCTGTGTGTCTGGGTCCTGGGCACTGCCGGCCCAATCAGCCTCCACCAGGTTTGGGAAGCAGAGCTGAGAACATTGCTGCCATTAGGGTTTGGGGGCAGGAGAGGTCAATGGGGAAGGTCAGTGGGTCGGGAGGGTTGACTATCCCCCAGGGTTTCAGGATAAAATACAGAATAGCCAGTTAAATTTGAATGTCAGAAAAAGAACAACTCCTTTTTCAGTTTAAGTATGTCTTAAATATTGCATGGAACATACTGGATATCCTGTTAGTAGGTTTGTTGATTTTTGCTAAATCTGGCAACTCTACCCCTGCACCCCTCCCCTCAGCTGGCTGAGATCCAGATTTCCAGTTCTTTATCCAGATTGGGCTGCTCTGCTCATTGGTCAGGTCCTGAGGACCCAGAGGGTATCTCAGAGTCCATGGGTGCACCTGGGTAAGGGCTGTGTCCCCAATGTTCCTCTGCCCAGCAACTATCTCACCTCTTCACTGGGTCCTGAAGGGCAGTGGGAGTACTGCCCCAAGAGGGAGCCCCCAGGGTACCACACCTGGGGTCCAGGGATGGGTGGAGGTGCCCGTGGGGATTGGTGGTCCTCTTCCTGTTAAATACCCACCCTGGCCCTGTGGTTAGGGGCAGAGATGGAAGCCGGGGGGGGGGGGCAGGGGCATTTACTCTCCCAGGAACCTCTTTCATAAACTCAGGTGCCAGGGGAGGCACAGTGCAGACCCAGGCTCATTTGTGAGATCAGAGGAGTGACCCCAACAGAGCAGAGGGGCTCCTTGTGTCCTCAGCCTGAATTCAGGCATATACAGCAGATGCAGTGGGGGTGTCCTGGAGGATTGTCCACACAGTACGTGGGACACACCACATTTTGTTCGGATTCCCCAGGAGTCTTGTCCTGGGGCAGTCTCCCAGCTGGCTTTCCTTTAGCCAGGCTCACCTGTCTTTGGCTCCCCTGGAAGAGCAGGACTGGAGGGGGAGGGATAGATTCTAAGGGGCAGAGGTCAGCAGGCTAGAACTGCTGGCCCCCTGGGGCCCTTTCCCTGTGTCTGGCCTGGCCCCTGACCTGCCCCCCCCAGCCCTACCCTGAACTCATGGGAGCCTGTGTGCCCCAGAACCACCAGCTCTGTTAAGACAGGAAAGCATGTGACAGGAAGGGAGCCCTCCTCCCACTGTCCCCTCCAGGAGAGCCCCCAGACTGGACCCGCTGCAGTGACCTCTTTTGCCCCCCCATCTGCTTCCGGAAGGTAGGGGTATATCCCTGATTGTCAGTTCTCAGTTCCAGGAGCGCCCCCCCCCCCCCCAGTGTCTGCAGGCAGACATCTAAGTATGCACCCCACCCCCACAGAGCCTGCTGATCTCCAAGACCTCTGGCCTCCCCACAGGCTCCCACCCTCCCACACAGGCAGTGCTCCCTTCTGGCCAATTCTGCTCAGCCTCCCTGGAGGCCCTGATTTATGCTGCAGGCAGCAGAGCCAACCTTGGAGAAGGAATGGCGAGAGAGAAAGAAAAACAGTCCCAGAGGCTGGAGGGGCTGGGGCCAGGATCAGAGCCCCTGGCAGAGGGTGTCCAACCACAGTGGTCCAGGTCTCTGGGAGCAACGCCCAGGCCTTGGGAGGGGGAG
This sequence comes from Miniopterus schreibersii, assembly GCF_964146895.1. Classification (NCBI taxonomy): domain Eukaryota; kingdom Metazoa; phylum Chordata; class Mammalia; order Chiroptera; family Miniopteridae; genus Miniopterus; species Miniopterus schreibersii. The sequence goes on from NC_138110.1 coordinate 612,724, forward strand.
CTGAGTCTGCAGAAACGCCTCTGCTCAGGAAATGGGGTGTCGGGAAGGTGGGGGCTGGCTCAGAGTCTGAGGACAGGAGCAGACGCTTCCTGGCGGATGTGGGGTCAGAGAAGGGGCGGAAATGGCCACGACAGCTGTTGAACATCTGGAATCACAGAATTACCCAGCGCCCTCAAGGATGGTGGGTTGGTGGGGGAGTGGCGTGTGCCCAGGCCCTCTCCTGCCTGCCTCCCTGCAGGGCCCAGCTCAGGCTCTCCTCACATCTCCTCACACTGGGCATCCACCATCGACTGGCGTTGGGGTGATGAGCCCTGAGGCCGGTCTGATGGGGACCAAGTTCCCCTGGGTGGTGCACAGTCTGCACCGTTTTCGCAGACTCCAGTGCCCCCTGGAGTTGTGCAGGCCATGGCCCAGCCCCTGGGGTGGTCCCTGGAACCCCACAGGTGAACTAGGAAGGGTCACTGTGCCGAGGCCCACTGTCACAGCAGAGCTTTACCCTTTCTGCCACCCTAACACGCAGCACAGGGACTGGTCGGAGCTGAGTGCTTCATTATTTTGTTAATCAAAATGCAACCAGTGAGACGGGATATAAAAAAGGAATCTGTCCTTTCTCCCACCCACCGGGTACCCAGAAATATTAACCTGGATGTGTCCTCTCTCACCTTCCCCTGTTGCCTACAAACAGGCACAGCACGCAGTGCCGACGGGGATGGTGGCCTTACCATCTGCCCTCCGGGCCCCTCCGACTGCCGAGCGCCTGCCGCGGGCGCGCGCTCTGGGCCAGGAGCCTGGCGGGACTGCTTTTCCAAAAGCTCGCGCAGGCCTGAGTCCTGCGTGGACGCCGGTCCAGGCGCACGATCGGCTCGTGCTTTCTGTATTTGATGCCCAGGGTCTCATGAACGTGCCCTGAGCCCGCCCCGCGGACGAGGCCGGCACCGAAGCCCTCCGCCCGCGGGCGGCCCGGCCGGGCGCTGGGTGGCGGCCGGACAGAAACCACCGCCTGGATCTCCGACAGGCGCCTGGCTCGGCGCGGGTGTGAGTGGAAAGGGTGGCGGACCCTGCGCCTGAAAGCCGGGTCGCGGGGTCCGCCGCGTTTTGCCCCGCGAGCGCGAGCCAGGCGGCAGGACGGGGGGAAGAGCTCCGCCCAGGGGGCCCGAGCCCGCGTGCCCGGGACGAGCCTCTCGCGGCCCCTCTGACGCCCGCGAGGGCACGCGGTCGTCCACGCGGTGGAGCCCTCGACGCCTTCCGCGAGCGGCGGCTCGCGCGCGGCCGCGGAGGCCCGAGGGCGGCCCGAGCCCGGTCCCCGCCCCCGCGCGTCGCTCCCGGCGCCCCCGCGCCAGGCTCGGCAGGCGCGCCGCGGGCGGGCAGGGGAGGGCCCGGGCGGCCGGGTGGCGGCCCGCAGCCGGGTCCGGGTCCGGGTCCGAGTCCGGGCCGCAGGCGGGGAGCCGAGGGCGATGCGGGAGGCCGGCGCCGGGTGGAGACCCGCAGGCTGTCTGGTCGGGGCCGGGGCCTCTCACTTGCCCACCGCAAGGGCTGAAAACTGCCTTCCGCTTAGGCCCGGGCGTCAGGGTTTTAGGCTCCCGAGTGGGGCTCCTTCCTGACGCCGGGCGGGGGAGCCCGGGGCCCTGCGCCCCGCTGACGTTTCTGGAGACCTCGGCTCCCCAGAGCGTGGGGGAGGGCAGGGGAGGGCAGGGCAGAGGCGGGGGAGGGGAGGGGAGGGCAGAGGTGGGGAGGGCAGGGGAGGGGAGGGAGGGCAGAGGTGGGGAGGGCAGGGGAGGGAGGGCAGAGGTGGGGAGGGCAGGGAGGGCAGAGGTGGGGAGGGCAGGGAGGGCAGGGGAGGGAGGGCAGAGGTGGGGAGGGGAGGGAGGGCAGAGGTGGGGAGGGCAGAGGTGGGGAGGGCAGGGAGGGCAGGGCAGGGGAGGGAGGGCAGAGGTGGGGAGGGGAGGGGAGGGAGGGCAGAGGTGGGGAGGGAGAGGAGGGCGAGGAGAGGAGGGCGGAGAAGGGAGCGCAGGGGTGGGGAGGGGAGAGGGGAGGGCCCGCGCGGGGAGGGGCGGGACGGGCCCTGCCCTGCACGGCCACCCGGACGGCGGCCGCCAGGACTCAGGTCTCGGCCGCGGGAAGGACTGAGCGCCAGGATCCCCTCGGCCCTGCTGCGGCCAGAGCGGGAGGCGCCGCCGTCCTTGGGCCGCACCGCGGGCACCGCCGAGCTCGCTCCGAGCGGATCTAGGTTACAGCCCTCGCGGCTCCTTCGAAGGCCCCTGCACGGATTAAAAACGGCAACTGTCCCAGAGCTGACCCCAGGGGACCTGAAAGCTTCCTCCCCCACCCCTCGCTCACAGGCACGCTCTGTCCTCAGTGTCTGCTGAGCGCGGGCGGCTGCCCCAGGCTCTCCCCACCCCCTTCCCGCGGGCCCGGGGGTCTGGCACGAAGTCCAGCCCACCTCCGTGGTGGGTGGGAGCGGGGGCCAGTCCTGGGCGGGCCGGACAGCAAGCCCTTCCTTTCTGGGCCCCCCTCCCCGCGGCCCCGCGTGCTTCAGGCGAAAAACTGGAGAGAGAAGGGAGGGGCACCCCAGCAGGGACCTGAGGGCCACGAGGGAGCCCCGCCTTGGCTCCTGTGGCTGCTCTAATGGGGGTGCGCCACCTGGACCCCTACACATCATGCAGATGGGAAGGCGTCACCACTCCATGGGGCCCCTGCACGGGGCAGGACCTGGGGGCCAGGAAAGTGGGCTTTTGCTGGAGCCCACCGAGGAAGTCAGTAAGTGGGGAGGAGGCAGCAGAGGAGAGAGCCCGTTACTCCCCCTGCCAGGCCCCCACCCTGCCCTGGGGATCCACACTGACCGCAGGGCTGCCCACCCAGCTGCTTTGAAGCTGCTGGAGCCCCACTCAGCTGCCAGGGGTTCGTGCTAACTCCGCCCGTCCGGCTGCCTGCGTGGGAGCTGGGGAGTGACCACAGGGCCGCCAGTGGCCTTTGAAGTGCTAGGGCGAGGCTACAGGAAGTGGGTAGTAGCCCACCCAGGCCCTGGGCCCACCCCATCCGAGGCCTTGAGCCCCTGCCCACTGGGCCCCGGAGCCTTCACCATGTGCTGCCACCTTGGTTGCCCAGGTGTGCATGGGATGCAGGGACTGGAGTTGGGGAGAGGAAGGAGGGGGCTGCCAGGAGACTGTCTCCTCTGGGGCCCAGCCCCAGTTTTGCCCAGGCTCCCTCCGGGGAGGCAGTGGGGCCAGGGTTTGGTCCCTCTCCCGCAGCTAAAAATAGCAGGCCTGGGCTTTGTGGAAAGCCCCTGGGGTGGGGGAGGAAGGATCAGGGCCTAGGCCTGGAGTGGGGAGGAGGGAGGCCAGGCGGGAAATGCCCTGTGCCCGCCCCCCCCCCCCCAGCAAAGGCTGGGGTTAGTGGGCACAGTCCCCTGGAAAGTCCCAGGGGGTGCCTTCAGATCTGCAGGGGGCAGGAGTCTCCTGATCTCTCAGGCTGGGCCTCAAATTTCAGGGTGGGCTTCCCCTGCCCAGCTGACCCCTCCTGGGCCTGGGCTGGCCACAAAGAGGGTGGGATGAAGGTAGTTCTTTCACCCTCAGTCATTCCCCGCACAGATGACCTGAACTGTCTGACCCTGCAATTCTCTCCCTTTACCATCCCGACAAGAACCAGTCAGCAGATAGTCACTGAGGGCCTGTTGTGCTGGGGGACAACCCAAAGAAAGGTTTTTCAGGGAACAAATACCCAGTAGTCCCCAACCTGGAGGGGGGAGGGCAGGAGAGGGGTCAGGAGCTGAGACCAGAAAGATAGGTAGGAATTAGGCCTTGAATTAGATTCTGGAGTGGGGGCCTGACCCCGGGAAAGGCCCTGGTGCTGAAGGGAACTTGGCATCTTGGAGGAATAAGAACCAGGCTGGTGTGGCAGGAACCTGGGGGTGAGGGGGCACAGGAACGGGGCTGCGGATTGGGGTAGATTGGGTGAGGCTTTGTAGGTGAGTGAGCAGGCTGAAAGAAAGCCACTTCTCAGAAACCACTGAAAGACTTTCAGCAAGAAAGTTCCAGACTCACGTTTGCATTTCAGAGAAATCACTGCCTTATGGAGGAAGAGCTGGGACATATTAAAGCCGGAGGGAAGGCTCTAGAAGGCAGAAGAGCTTTGGGGGGCCAGCACAGATATCCCTAGTTTCCAGGATGTGAGAGCAGACACTGCAGGGTGGCCCCTGGAGGAACATGGTGGGACCAGGGGTGTCAAGGGTCCACTTAGGTCAGGCTATGAGGTGGCACCAGTCTTACTGGGGTGGTTTTCCCAGCAGTGAGCAGTGGCTTAGGTATTGGTAAGGAGAAAGTGGGCGGTTGGGGTTCCTCCAGGTGATGCCATGAGAGGACAGAAATGCTCACACTTCCTGTATTTTTGAAAGAAAAAATGAAATCTAAACTGGGTAAGAAGGAAGCCAAAGAGAGGGAGGGGAAGGCGGAGTATTTGGGAGAAAATAAAGTTGTCCCTGGAGTGAGGGGTTTAGTGAGAGGTCGTAGCTCTGTGGCAAGCTGGGGGATGTGGCCACGGAAGGAGAAGGTGGAAACTGTCATTTCCAAGTAGATGCTGGTTTTGGGGACAGCTTGCTCCAAGGTATGATTCTGGGAGTGGGCACTGCACGTCTCCAAGGTGAGGCGGAGGAGGAGGCATTGGAAGGGGCCCACATGACATCTCCCTGGTGAGTTTAGAATGTTGGTGTGGCAGGATAGTAGGAAGCAAGGAAAATTCCTGGGCAAGTGGGATGGGGAAACTGAGGCAAGAAAATTAAACAAGGCTAAACAGTTTGGGCAGCGTGCAGCCAGCTTGTGAATCACGGGACCTTATCTTCCCCAAGTGAGGGCACCTGAGAGCAAATGGTTCATACCCTCTTCCATAACCAGAGAACACATGGCTTAAATCACCCTGGGCTGGGAAATAGGGAGCTAAGACTCAATTAATGCCATTCATGCCAGCTAAACCCAAGGACAGATGAAGTCTGGGGGACAAGTAAAAACTCCAAAAGCATTTGGATGGTATCATGAGAGGGGGAATGTTAGACAGGATAGAGAGCTGCTAGGGTAGGGAGAGAGGGGAAGGAGGGAAAAAGGGGGAGAGTTTATTTCACTCGCTGAACAAAGAGGTGAGCAGATTTGGGACTTGCCAAGATAAAATTGCCAGATGGTCTCATAAGTTCTGGAAAAAGCCACAGCAATGTAAAAGAGAGACCTTGAAATCTAGTGATCTGGCAGGGGAACCTTAAAACCTGTAGAGGAGAAAGTATAAAACCCTTGAACCCCCACCAGGCGGGGCACTCAGACTGAGTTGCTCCTTGTGCTTTACACCAAGTGTATTCTTAATAATTTGCTTTCTTTGCTTTAACACTGCTTTCTGTCACTCATCTGAGTTCTTTCTCCAGAGTCTGACAAGAGCCGAGGAGGGGAGAGTCCCCTCTGAGTTGGGCAACTCTCCGGTAACACTGGTACCTGACATCTCCAAAAAGGAACAGAGGAGGCCTTCCTAGCCTTCACCATTACAAATGACCACACCCATCACCCCCAACAGCCTCTGCCACTGTCACCTTACCGGTCATCGCCATCCTGGTCATCACCTCTGCTGCCTCCAGTTCCGTCGTCACTTCCCCATCAGCATCACCCAAATCCACTGTCACAGGCGATCCTTCACTCAATCATTCACCCAGTGGACAGATATCTGTCAAGAATGTATCTCAGGAATTGTGTTGAGCTGTGGACATGGCAACAAGCAGCACAGGTGAGGCCCCTACCCTTGGGAACCTTACAGTCAGGTGGGGCAGACCTAAGACAAACACATAAAAAGATTTAGAAAACAAGAAGCACAATGGATGACCCAGCAACCCCACTCCTAGGTATTTACCCCCCCAAAATTAAACAGCCTGGCTAGCATGGCTCAGCGGTTGAGCATCGACCTAGGATCCAGGAGACTGCAGTTTGATTCCTGGTCAGGGCATGGGTTGCGGGCTTGATCCCCAGTAGGGGGCATGCAGGAGGCAGCCAATCAATGACTCTCATCATTGATGTTTCTCTCTCTCTCCCTCTTCCCTCCTCTCTCTGTAATCAGTAAAGATATATTTTTTAAAAAGGAAGGGAGGAAGGGAGGGAGGGAGGGAGGGAGGGAGGGAGGGAGGGAGGGAGGGAGGAAGGGAGGAAGGGAGGAAGGGAGGAAGAAAGGGAGGGAGGAAGGGAGGGAGGGAGGGAGGGAGGGAGGGAGGAAGGAAGGAAGGAAGGAAGGAAGGAAGGAAGGAAGGAAGGAAGGAAGGAAGGAAGGAAGGAAGGAAGGACAAGAAAACACTCACACAAACAGCCGTCCTTAAATGCTGCCCCAGCAGCATGAGTAATGATGGCTCCAAGCTGGAAAAACCCAAATGGCCACCCCCTGGCGAACGGGTCAACGCACAGTGGTCCATCTACATGAAAAGAAATGCAGCCAACTACGGATACAGAATGAATCACAAAAGCATTATGGTGACCACACACTGTGATTTTGTTTATGTGAAGTCCTGGAAAAGACACAACGTTAGCGACAGCACATCGAAGGTGGGCAGGGCCCAGAGCATGAACACCAAGGCTCAGTGGCTTTTCAGGGTGATGGGAATGTTCTGTGTCATAAGAGTGGTGATTACATGACTATACATTTGTCAAAGCTCATCAAATTGTACGCTTAAAATTGGTGAATTCATTGTATGAAAATTATACCTCAATAAAGTTTAAAAAATATGTCTTTATTGATTTCAGAGAGAGGAAGGGAGAGGGAGAGAAAGAAATATTCGTGATGAGAGTCACGGATCGACTGCCTCCTGCACGTCCCGACTGGGGATCGAGCCTAAAACCCGGGCACGTGCCCTGACCCGGAATCAAACAGTGCCCTCCAGGTTCATGGGACAACGCTCAACTACAGAGCCACAGCAGCCAGGCAACAAAGCTTAATTTTTAAGAAGACATAAAGACTGTGAGGCACCATGAAGAGCATAAGGAGGGAGGTGATAGGGAAGGGGATTCAGACGGGTTCAGGAGGTTGGCTTCTCGGCGGAGGTGCCGCTTCTCTTGGATGGGCACCTGGGAGTGGAATTGCTGGGTTGCGTGGTAACCAACCATGCTTAACATCCCCTTTGGTAATTTCAACCTTAGGTAAACAGAGGCAAATCCAGATTCAAGGTGTGTGCTAAGGTAATTCATTTTTATAGGCTGTTTTTAGATGAGACATCACTTCCTGTTCAGGTCACTAGAACAGGTCAGCAGAAGCTTCCTCGAATGACCACCGGGCACTTGTGTTGGGCGGGAGACTGGTGTGGGAGGAGGGATGGGACTGTCTAGGGCTCCTCAAACAAGCAGGGTCGACAACAGGCAAAGCCCAGGGAGCCCCCTGCAGAATCACCAGCCTTAGGTCCTGGCAGCCTGCATGTGTAACTGCAGGAGGTCCTTTTACCCTCGCCTTCAAGCACTTCCTGAGACCCTCATTCCCAGACCAGTGAGCAAGTTGTCAGCCAGTCTTGCTTAATGGTGCCGGCCCAGGAAGGCCAGGTTCTGCTCCTCTCCACAGGAGGGGTGCAGGAGCAAGGGGTCCCCATGGCCTTCAGCCCTGCTAGATTGTCCCTGGGTACTTGTCCTGGGCAAGGGAGGGCCAGGGCCAGGCTGAAGCCTCTCCTCTAGAGCAGGGGTCCCAGAGTTCACCTGAGGAGTGGGCTCCCGAGTGTGAGGTGAAGGCAAACCTATGGGGATGGAGGTTCCCCATATTGTGTAACCCTGTCTCTCCTATGTGCCCTGGGGCTGGTGCCACCTGCGGTGAGTGTGTGGTCTGCTCCACACCCTGGTTGGCCAAGGTGGGGCCTCAGGGGCTCAGAGACTGGGGTATCTCATTGGTGCTGGCACTGCTGTCCTCCAAGTTACTGTTTGAAGTAACTTGGACTGGCTTGGGAGGGTAGGGCCTGGTCAGTCTTGGAAGTGGTAAGCCCCAGGCCCCAGTGACCTTTTTCCCCTGTGGCCTTGACTGGGGCTGGGAACCTCCGGCCTGGCGTCCTGTGTCCTGCCAAGAGGATGTCCTGTCCTCCAGGCTAGCTCCCCGCCCTCCTCCATCCCTGGAGCCTCCAGGGTGGACATAAGGGTGTGGGGGTGGAGGAGAGTTGGACGTCAGCTGGCAGCCCTGACTGTTGGGTCCTGAGCCCCTTTCCTCCCACCCAGCTCCCTCCTCCCCCTGGGCCCGGATGCAGGAGACAGAGGCCTCAGCCTAGCACCTGGGGTTTTTCCAGGGCAGTGGGGTGAGGGGTAGCTGCTCCACCAAACAAAGGCTGGGGGAGGAGAGGGGAAGTGGGGAGCAGGGAAAGGAAGGGGCTGAGCATGCTCCTAGGCACCTCTCCATGAACTGCCTCCCCTGTCTCTCTCCTGGGTTTCCTGTCTGAGTGTGCGGGTGAGCTTGTGGGGGAAAGGGGTGGGAATCAGCCCAACTCTAGCTCCTGCCATGAGCCTGCCCCTCATCATGGGGGTCTCAAGTGGGAATGGTGCTGAGGGATCTCCGTGTGGGCTGCAGGGAAATTGCGCTGGTTCTTGGGCAGCAGAATAGAGGTGCTAAGCACCACCACCTGCAGTCCATTCCCCACATCAATCTATGAATGTGACCTGAGGGTCCTCTATATACCCCCCAGCTGGTGGTCTCTGGGCTTCTGGGCCTGTGTGTCTGCCTGCATGGTGTGTGTGTGTGCGCGTGTGTCTGCCCGAGTGGTGTATGTGTTTCCCGAGTGGTTAGGTGTTGGGGAGGGCTGAGTGCTTGTCTGTCTATGTATATCTGCATATGCCTCCTGAGTCTGTGTCTGGCATATTTGTGAGCATTGGGTGCGTGTGTACATGCCTGCCCTGCCTGTGAGTCTGTATCCCGGGCATGTTCCTGAATCTTTGGGTATCTGTGTGGCCTGTGTGTACATCTCTACTTGTGGGGTGGAGTGTTGTTTCCCCTCTAGTGTCAAGAATGGCCAGTCTCCCCAGAAAGCCTGGACCCCTGGAGGGATGGGGACAGGAAGGCAGCTGTTGGCCCCCCTTCGTCCACCTTCTGCACAGGCAGCTCAACTGAGTTAAAAATAGCCTAAAAATAACCCCAGGGCCTCTGGAAGAGGAAGGGGTAGAGGAGGGGATAGAGGCGGAGGGGGTGGTGGGCAGTCTTGTCTGCTAGGGCTCCAAGGCCAGTAGCCAGACTCCAGGAGGGGGGGCACACCCGCCTGGCCCCACCTGCGAAGCTTCGGACCCCCCATCCTGCTTGGCTCCTCTGGACCTGCTTTTGAAAAAGGCAGAGCCAGCCCTGGGCGGTCAGCCTGGCCTGAGCCGTGCTCCAACCTCAGTCCCCACAGGTAGGAAGGGCCCTAGGGCCTTCCCAGGGGCTGCTCTCTGCTGCCCTCTCCGCCCCCTCCTGAACCCATCAGCCTGCTCCCTGCACCCTGGAGATTCAGAATGGGGCAGGGAGGGGAGCAGAGGGCCCCAGGGAGGATCCATGGAGGGTTGTGTAACTGAATTGAAGTACTGGGAAGAGTGCACACAGCTTGAGAATGTGCTTAGTGAGTTTCCATAAACTGAACACATCTGGTCACCAGCACCCAGACCAGGAAGCCAGGACATTGCCAGCCGTGGAGCCCCCTGGGGCCCACAGCCCAAAGGCCATCACTATTTCCTCTTCTGGTCCTGTCACCGAAGCAGTTCTGCTCCCTTCCTGGTGACATACCATGGTGTCTGAATGGTGCCTGGAGTCCATGTGGCTTGTTGTTGTGGTTGTCACATTCCACTTGGTGACAGGCCACACTTCATTCACCCGCACTACCACTGATGGGCATGTGGGTTCTTCCAGTTTGGGGTTATTGCAAATGGGGTGACTTTGAACACTTGAGTATGTGGTATTAGGTGAAGCCAAGTGCAATTGCCAGTGGGCACTCTGAGGTGGACCTATGGTTTCCACTGGTCACAGGCACCCCTGAAGCTCTGACTGGGCACCATGGATACTCTCCTAGAAATGCTAGGATTTGCCCAGGATTTCGTAGAGTGCCTCTCCAGGGGTTCCTGGCACTTGAGCCCTGCCTACTAAGTCTCTTCAGCTTTTGGGGTCTGTTTGTCCTTGGTGGGGCTGGTCTTGGGCTGGGGTCCCCTAGGGATAGACCTTCCTCCCCTCAGGAGGGTGGGCAGCGTGTGTGCGCCCTCGACCAGGCCAGGCACGCCCAGAGGAGGCGTCCCATCCCGCAGGCCCACACCCACCCTTCCTTCCTCAGGAAAACCTGTGGTCTGATAAGACCTTGTCTCTGGTTTTCAAAACCACCCCGGCACCAAGACCCCCCAGGGGAGGAGGGACGAGAGCCCCACACAGCTTGTGGCACTGTGCCCAGGGAACCTGGTTCTTGGTGTTCCCTACCAATCTTGCATGGCAGAGCCCCTGATGAGGCCACCAGGGAAGGGGGCTCAGAGTAGCCCTGGACCCTGGCAGGCTCTGGGTGTTGTGAGGCAGAGGTGGTCAAACCAAGTGTGATGGCTTCTCCTTCTAGCTCCTTCCAGCCACTGAATCCCTGGGTAGGATGTCCCCTTCTCCCAAGGCCTTGGCCAAGGTCCCAGGCCTCCTCCAGTTCCTCCCCCTGCACCCTCCTCCTCCACCCTACCTGAGCCTGCAGGTGGAGGGGGTGCAGAGGGCCCAGAGGAGGTATGTCTCCCCCAGGCGATTCTCAATCACTGCTCGGCATCTGCTGGATCGTGGGAATATGCCAGCTCCCAGCACCAGGCAAGGCCTTTCCTCCAGCACGACCTCTTCCTGGGGTCTGTCAGCCCTGGGGCTCCAGTGGCTTCTTGGTTGACCTCAGCCCAAGTCCCAGCAGGAAGGAGCAGCCCACAAGACAGTCAAGACTGGAAACTGCAGCAGAAAGCCACAGAGCCCCTCTCAGTGCCCCCACCCAGCCCTGTACCCTTCATGAGCCCCCCTTGCAGGTGCTTGCTGCATTCCGCTGGAGACAATGACGCCCACGAAGGCAGCCCCTCTCAGGGTTGTGCCATCTTGCTCAGCCTGCTGGACTCTGTCAGGCAGATTCTTTAGGTGCAAACTGACACTCAGAGAAATAAGTGACTTATCCAAATCACACAGCTGGTGACGATCTCAGTTCTGGCCAGGCTGGCCCAGGAGCCCTCAGGACCCAGGACACAAAGGGGAATCAGACATGGCCCCGCCTTCCAGGAACACAGGGAATGAGGGGAGGACAGACAAAAAGTGCAGGCGTGAGGCCAGAGGCAGGGACCTGTCTAAGTGTGTCCTCTCTCCGGGGGCCAGGGTTGGCAGTGAGGGCTCAGGGATGGCTGAGAGCCCCTGGGTGGGTGGTGCAGGGAAAGCATTCCAGGTGTAGGGAACAGCAGATACAGAGGCCCTGGGGTGGGCAAGAGCCAACTGTGTTTGGGCACGGGCAGGCTGGACACATGAAGCTGGTGGTGGGCAGAGGCCGAGGGCAGGCGTGGGCGCCAGCTCAGCAGGCGCTATCTCTCATCCCAAGCAGGATGTGCATTCTTGAATTCGGGTGTCATAAGTTCAGCTCAGGAGCAGCTCGGAGGATGGGTGGTGAGGGCTCTGAGCAGGCTGGTAGGCAGGGTGAGGGATTCCCACTCATCCACGATAAATGGAGGAGGCAGTTTTCTATTTCATTTCAGATGTTCCCTCCTCCCTTCTGGCCATGCTCACCTGGAGGGGACCCTAAGGTGGAGCTGTGCTGATCTCTATGGGAGAGAGTACCCCAGCTAGGGGTGAGGGCTGGCTTCATCCTGGAGCTGTGGCAGGAAGGGAGTGTCCATTGAGGGCTGGTCCCACCTGGGAAAGACTAGAGATCATTTTGCCCCATCTTAATGAGGACTCCAAGGTCCGGAGAACAGACCCTGGTGCCCACCTTCAGCCGAGGAGGGAAGCGAATCCTGGGAGTGGCTGTTGGGGTCAGGTTGAGGATGTTTAGATGGAGTCCGGGGCTGAAGGCTGGTCAGGGATGCTGAGGCTTCATTTCATTCAGGCACATCTTGTGGGAGCCTCCTGGGAATCAGTTGTCCTGAGGACCAGGCTCTGCCCTAGCCCCAGCTTAAGTGACATTTGAAACCCCCAGTGAGCAGGAGGGAGGAGTGCCTCGAGGTCACCCCACTGTCACATGACCTCTCTTCACCCCAACCATGCTGGGATGGGGGCCATATGTCTCGGTGATGGCAGGGAAGGGATTTCCTTTTGTCACGGGGACCCAGGCCAGCTCCGCTCCCTTCCAGGCCCCTTCTCTCCCACGCTGAACCCAAAGCCCTGGCCTCTCTCCCCACCTGCACACCTCCTCTGGCTTCCTATCCCTCGAACAGGCAGCTCCTGAGTTGCCGCTGCTGCAGAGAGGCAGGCACCTCCTCGGGCTTCCCCTCACCTCCTGTTTGCTCCTTTCAGGGCACGTCAGCTCTACATCCTAAAAACCTCTTGGAGTCATTATCAAGCTGTCTGCCTCCTGTTCAAGTCCTCAGCGGCACTATCCAGCCTGTGGAGAACCTGGCAGCTGTTGGAGCCTGACCCGTCCCGTGTGGCCTCAGGCCTTTGGACTCGGGTCCTCAGGATCTCAGTCCCTGTCCACCTCCATGGCCATGGCCTGCATCCTCCATCCAGAGGGTGTCTTGCCCTCTTTCCTGAGGCCTGAGCAAGACCACCTCCTGCCCAGTGTCCGAGCGAACTTGGCTCAGAGGCCTGGGCAAGAGCGTGCAGGCCACGTGCTCATTAACACTCCTGCCTGAACAGAGCACGTTTTGTGGGAGGCTGTTTGACGCCTGACACCCGGGCCTTAGAAGGAGACTTGAGGTCTTGTTTGATGATTGGTTGGGTTTTGAAGGTTTTGCTTTTTTTTTTTAAAAAACTTTTTATTTTGGAATAATTTTACATATACAGTTGGAACATTGCCAAGCACAGTTTCCGGTTGCCCCGTCCTGGCTTTAGTTTCCCCTTGCTGCCATCTCACGCTCGGGCAGCACTGAGAGGCTCCCACTGGTCTGCTTTTCTTAAATACCGAGCAGACTCTGATGGGATGTTACCTGCTTCTCCATTACTGTCCTCCTGCTTTGAGATCCCACCCCAGGTGCCACATGGTGGTCACCACATCTCCTGAGCTCCTTTGGGCACATGACTGGGACACTGGTGAGGAGGGCCCATCAGGTGTTGTGTAGAATGTCCTCCAGTGTGGGTTTGTCTGATGGAATTTCTCATGAGTAGACAGGTTGAGTTTCAGTGAGGTGCCCCTTCTCATCACAAAGTGTCCAGGGTGCCTGACATCCCGTGACACCCCTGGTGACATTCACCTCAATCACCTGGTCAAGGAGCTGCCTGCCAGCTCTCAGGTCCCATCACTCTTCTGCAGAGGGGGGTCCCTCCACGGGGTGCACACACATTGCCCGGGGCTCTGCAGGGTCCTCTCCCGATTCAGCACCTCACCGTGTCTTTCCTATCAGCTCCCAGGTCCCTGCGCCTTGGCGTTACCCACTCGTCCTACATTTTCCAGCACCAGCCGGTCCTCCAAGAAGCCCTCTCCCCAGGTCCATCCTGCCTTCTTTGGTCCCTCAGCTGACTGTTTATCACCTGGCTCCTGTCCAAAGTTCAGGGGTTCTGTCTTGCTCCTACAGAGAATGTTCCAGGCACGTGGTCCCATATGCCCCATGAATGTTGCCGAGTGTGTGAGTGAGAGAGAGAACAAGGTGGACACAGCAGGCTGGCATTGCACAGGGTCAGGGCCACCTCACGAGACCCTCCTCTGGTGGGGGGAGAGGCCCATACCTGCCCCAGCAGGACAGAACCCTTCATCCTGCGGGCCTCGGGGGCCACAGTCACCTCCTTCCCACCTTCTAGCCCCTAGCACAGGAGGTGGGCCAGGTGACACAGAGCAAATCCTCCCCACTTGGGGGACGTGAGGCACAGAGCAGGTGCCCAGCAAAAGTGACCTGTCTTCCTTTTCTTCTCAGAATCACACCTGGTTGGGCTCTGCTGACATAACCTTCCATTCCCATCCCCCTCCACCATGCCCTAGCCCGGCAACTCTTGGACACTGGGGAGCGCAGGGTGTCCCTTTCACCTGCTGTGGCTATCAGCAGCAATCACCAGCCTCTGCAATGCGAGCCCAGGCCCTGGGGAGCAGCTGCATGCCTCCAGCGGGGACTGAGGCCCCTGGTCCCCTCGCCTTGTTCCAGCGCTGACTGGCTGGTCCCCTGCCGCCTCCCAGTTTCCAGAACCCACCTGAGATGGAATTACAGCCCCAGGTCCACACCTGCGACAGGCGGTAGTGTCTCCTGGCTCAGCCTGGCCAGGACCAACTCGGATAGGTTGCCTGCTCAGTGCCCAGCAAAAGCCAGGCTGTGGAGATCCCATCTGGGGAAGGGTGGGGATCAGAGAGGCTGCCACAGGGTCCATGGGGCAGATAGGGAAAGGGAGGTCTAAGGAGGAAGAGGCAGTGAAGCTAAGACTAGGGCCTACAGAGGTCAGAGGAGGAAGGGACCAGGTTCACCTGGGTGCCAGGGTGGCCTTGGACAGCTGAGACTTTAGGAGTTGGGCCCATCTGGGGCTGTGGAAGGCTGGTGGCCCAGAGAGGCCCAGGGCGGGGTGAGGGAGTGTCTGACCATCGCCAGACCAGGCCAAGGCTGTTGGTCAGGCCGAGCTGTTGACCTGTTCCCAGACCCTCAGGGAACAGGCACAGCTCCACCCATAGCCCCTGGGACCTGCCCAGGCCGGGTGCTGGCTGTCACACCACCCCTGCTCTGGCTGGCTGTGCAGCTGGCACTGCCCTCTGCCTCCTCCCTGCCTTGGCTTTGCCCTCTCCCCACCCCTCCCCTCTCTGTCTGTGGCTCTCAGCTCCCAGCCCCTTCTCCGGCTTTCTGCCTCTGCCCTCTGACACTAGACCCTCCTGGGCACATGGCAGGTGTGGCCCAGCCTCCATCCTGAAGGGAAGGTCTGGAATGCAGAGCCCTGGTGACAGGGCCTGGGGGTGGTGGAGGGAGCTGGGGCTCAGGAAGGAAGGGGCTGGCAGTTGGCAGTGGCCTGTTGGAAGGACGGTTGGGGGTGAGCACTTGGAATGGAGACGGGGCGACAGTTGGCGGTGGCAGCTGGAGCGGCAGTTGGGGCTTGGCAGGGGCACAGGGCCAGAGGACAGCGGGGTGGGGCAGCCGTGGGGTTGGCAGGTAGCCCCTGGCCCAGAGCAGCTCTAGAGGGTGGTCTCCAGGAGGCCCAGCAGGAGGGCAGGGCCAGTTGCCAGCAGACAGGCTCCAACTTAGGCAGGCGGCCTCCCCAGCCTCAGGGTGGGGCTCTGCTGCGGCCCAAGGGTGGCTGTCGTCCACCTGCAGGACTATGGACGATGGCAGAGGGCAGTTCCTGCCGGCTGCACAGGCATCCTCCACCCATCAGCGCCCGCTTGCTGTGTCTCCTCCCCACTTGGCTCCCTCCCTGGGGGGCTTCCAGCAGGGGCTTGGAGAGGGCAGGGACAGGTTCCGGGCAGTTCTTTGGGAGGGGGCAGGACTTCCAGGGCTGTTGCCATGGGGACAGCTGGAGAATAAACAGGCAGGTTCCCCCACTAGAGGCTGCCTTATAAAACCCAGTGGGGGTGGATGGGGAAACGGTGCCCTGGGGGAAGGTAGGGCAGATGGTGGAGGCCCTGGCAGGGGTTGCCCAGGGGACACTGAGGAGGAATAAGTGGAGGAATATTTGCTGCCCCTTTTCATCTTCCCCAAGGCTCCTCCCAGACTCTGCCTCACAGGGCGGGACGTGGGAGGCTGGTCCTAGCACCTGCATGGGGCACGGGGCTGGGTCCCCTCCCAGTTCCTCTGCCCCCTTGAAGCCATGTGGGGTTGGAGGGCAGGCAGAAGGCTGGCCCAGCACATGGTACACGGGGCTGTGAGCACAGGGGGCTGTGCCAGGACCTTCTGGGAGGCCTGCCAGCCATGTGGCTCACTGACCAGGCCTGCCCTTCAAACGTCTGGGGTCCGTCGGCGGGGGCAGGGCAGAATGCTCTGGGGGGCTGCCATCAGCAGTGCTTCTGTGAACCTGACCAGCTTCTGCACCTTGGCCCTGAGCCCCTAGCCCTGGCCTGCTTACGCTCATTCTTTCCAGGACCCCAGACCCTCCCAAGCCTTATGGTGTCCCTTGGGCAGGCTCCAGACACACTCACCCCCATGGCTGGCAGTGAATCTCCACAATGACCACTGTGCAGCCTTCAGCAGTGCAGAGCCCTGGTCATCCACAAGCTTAGCCAGCGTTCCTCATGGCAGGTCCCTTATCCCTGGACCCTTGCAGATGCCCATGCACTGGCTCTACTGGCCCTGGTTACTGGGTGTCCTGTTCAAATAGCATTGCTGAGTTCAACCCCACACCCTTGGTTCTCGTCTGTTCCTAGAGTGTAGCTGCCCTCACCAAGGCCTCCCATCTGTGGACAGTGAAAGGCTGGTTGGTGGTCAGGCAGCAGATCCCTCCTGGGGTCTGGGTCAGGCCTCAGGTCTGAGGGGCAGTGCATGAGGTCTTCAGCAGGGTTCAGGGGACCCCAGCAAGACAGAAAGCTTTGCGACCTGGCCTTGCATCTGCCCAGTCCCAGTAGCAACTTAGACGGTGTTGGGCACTAACATGGGTTCCTGGGGCAGGGCTGCCAGCATCTCCCAATCAGACTAGAGGCACTGAGTTGGCTCCAGGGCATCCAGCAGCTGCTCCTAGTTCTTTGCTCTGCTTTTTTAAAATGGTAAAGGGTGTTATTAGCTCACAGAACAGTAATTGTCTAGAGATAGGGTGGCTTAAGGCATCGCTTGACCAGGCCTTTCTGGTGTATCAGCTTCATCTTCAGACTATTTGAACTTCTATTGGTTCTTGGAGGAGAAAAGATGGGAGTCTCAGTCCCCAATCACTGGCAGGGCTGCTGAGGGGAGGGGGAGACCTTGTTCCATTGTGCAGGATAGGGGAGTGAGGAGAGGTGGTCTCAGGGCCCCAGGGACTCACTCCAGGACTCAGCAAGGCTTTCTACCAAGGCCAGAAGCCCCAGGGTGGAGGTGGGGTGGGCGTTGGGCAGGCCTGAGCCATGACTGAGCACCACTGTGTGCTCAGTCTGAGGCAGCTGGGCAATGGACCCGGCACCCCAGCAAGGCTGTTCTCCTTGGAGTGTCCAGTGTGTTTCTTAGGAGAAACTCTCTGAGGGAGGCATCAGCGGTTAGGTCCTCCTAGGTTTGGGGGTCTGCCTCAGTCTCCCTGGCATCCTTTCCTCTGAGGCTACACTTGTGCCCTAAGTAGGCAGATGGGAGACTTTTTTTTTTTTTTTTGGTAAATATATTTTTATTGATTTTAGAGAGAGGAAGGGAGAAAGAGATGGAAACATCGATGGGAGACAATGAACATCGATCAGCTGCCTCCTGCACGCTTCCTACTGGGGATAGAGCCCACAACCCTGGCATGTGCCCCCACTGGGAATCCAACCTGTGACCTCTTGGTTCATGGGTCAATGCCACACCCACTGGGCAGGTGGGGGATTCTTGCAGAAAGACCTGTAGCCCTTCAAAGGGAGGAGGCAGGTTAACCTCCTGGAGGCCTAGAGGCAGCCACTGGTCATGGTGGCTGTCACCGCCCCCCTCCCCCTCCAAAGGCCCAGGAAGCGTGGGCCCATTGTTCCAGAAAGGGGCGGTGAGGCTGAGAGGGTCCTCCAGAGGAAAGGCTTGGGAGGGGCCCTCCTGGGCCGGCAGTGCTGGTCTGCACAGCCGCTGGCAGGCGCCGCGTTAGCAGCGAGGGCGTGCCCCAGCCTTTCATCCCGGCTGCCCTGCCCGCGTTCACTCAAGGAGAATTCCACCGCCCCCCACCTGCCCTCCCACTGCAGCCCAGTGAATGCCTCCTTACACATCCCGAGAAAGCATCCATAATGGCCCGCCGCCTCCCACCTCCCGAGGAATTCCGCGGCGCCGGGCCCGCAGGGAGGCAGGGCACCGACGGCTCGCGGCGCCTCCCCATTGGTGGCTCGGTCTTGCTCAACTCCCCTGCGCGGCTGGCCAGCCACGGGCTCACCTCCTTCCCACCGCCGCGCCCTGGAGAGGAAGCGAGGTGGCCTTTGCCCCCGCACAGGCCAGCCAGGAATGCGGGGCCACGATTTCCATTACGCCCGCCCGAGGGCTCCAGGACAGCGTGGGGGAGAAGGGAGGCGCAGGGCCCATCCCGGGCAGCAGGATCCGTGGTCGCAGGCGGGGGGTGCAGGGCCTCGTAACCCCACCAGACAGACGAAGTGGCAGGAAGGACCACTGAGCGTAGCCGCAGGCGCTCCCAAGTTGGCCAAACCCAAGCCCCAGTGACATGAACTGTGACGTGGCCCATTCCCCGAGGTGCGCCTCTCCCTGGGCGCGCCGAGGCCCCCCGATGGCGCAGGCGGGCGGTGCTCAGGCCCCCGAGTGCTTAAGGGCACGTGGCCGTGGGAGCACCTTTTCGTTTGCGCATTCGTTGCACGGCTGGGGCCCGCGGAGCCGCCTGGGCGCGGGGAAAAGTCTCGAAGTTTGCGAGCCGCGAGCGGCGCGACTGCGCGTCGATGAGCGGGGACAGCTCGCGGCCCGGAGGCCCGCGCGCCCCCAAGGAACAGACGCACGGGCAACGCCGGGGTGCTCAGTTAGGCAGGGGCTGGGCGCGCTCGCCTCGCCCCGAGTCTCCCATCTGGGGGTCTCGGCCGCACATCCTGCGGGAAGAGGCTCGGGCGCCCGGAGCCCCCCCCGCGCCGCCCCCGCCCTCGCCTGCCCGGAGGAGGGGGCTTCCCACAATGCCCAGCGAGCTCCCGCCCGCACTTCCGCTGTCCGGCCGCCCGCAGGGGGCCTTGGAGGACAGACCCCCGCCGCGCCCCTCCCGCTCCGCCGCGCGGAGCAGGGGCCAGAGCGAGCGGCGGGGCGCGCGGCCGGGCGGCGGAGGCGGGGCCCGGGGCGGTGGCCGCGGCCGGGGCGCGGCGCGGGCCAATCAGCAGCCGCGGGCGCGCGCGGGGGGCGGGGTCGAGGTCCGCAGGCGGGGCGCGCGCGCGGGTGACCGGGGCCGCGGGGTTGGAGCGGGCGCGGGGGCGCGCGCTGGCCTGACTGACGGACGGACGGACAGACGGACCGAGCGGCTGAGGCGAGCGCGCATCTCGGATCCGCCCGTACGCGACGCTCGCCCGGCGGCGGCGGCAACCACCCGCTCCGGTCCGGCGGCCGCAGCGCCGCCCTCGCCCGCGCCCCATGGGGTCACAGGTAAGCGGCGCCCGCTCATTGTCCGCGCGGCCGGCCGGCGCATCGCGACGAGGCCGGGCGGGGGCCGGACGGGGCCGCTCGGAGCCGGGGCCACTCCGAGCCGGGGCGCACGACCGCCGCCTACCGCCCAGCGCCCGCCGCGCCCCACCCCGCGGGGGCGCCCTCCCGGCTGCCATCGGCGCGCCCCGGCTTCGGCTCCGGGGACTCGGGTAGCGACCCCGGCCCGGCTCCCACCGGTGCCCGAGTTCGGGTGGCTTGGGGCGGTGCGGGCGGTGCGGTGCGGGGTCCCCTCGGTGCTGCTCGAGGAGGCGTTGGCGGCGGCGGGACTGCCCCGCGCCCCTCGCCCTTCGCCCTGGGCTCCTCCTGCCGCCGCCACCGCGGTCCCTCCCCCGTCACCTCCGAAAGGGGAATTTTCCAGCTGGTAATTTCTGCTGCGTCAACGCCCGGCCCCAGGAGACAACCGGGGGCGTCCTGGCGCCCCTCACCCGCGCCGCCCCGCGCGCCCCCCGCCCGCTCCTCCGAGCCGCACCCGGATCCGCCCGCGCCGAGTTTGCCAAGAGTCGGAACTGCGGGCGGTGGGTGAGGGCCGGTCTCCACGCCCTGCCCGGCCTTGGGGGTCATTGTCCCCCCCTGAAGCCGGGCACCGGCCTCGTCTCCATTTTAATTACCGGCTGAATCTGGGCTCAGGGGCCTCTGGGCCGGGTGGCTAGAGGAGCTGGAGGGGACAAGACGCACAGAGCGGCGAGGGGCGCGCCGAGCCGACGGGGCGCGCGGAGGGATGGGGTCCGCGGCTAGCCCTGTCTTTGTTTCTCTGTAAATAGACATGTCAGTTTCATCCGGTAGCAGGAGTCAGCATCTGACAACTCAATCCCGATGGCAAATGGGGAATTTTCTGCGCCAGGAGGAGGGCTCTGGCTAGTTGGGGTACCCCCAGCCCCGCTAACAAATTCATTATGTGTAGGTTTAACGGACCACGCACAATAGGGCTTGACCAAGGCAAGGAGCCTGGGTAGAAACCAAGTGGGGCGAAGAACAGATATTTTGAGACCGAGGAAATATAAACAAAAGAAAGTTTGACTGAGATTGTCAGCGAATTTCCTCATGCTTTCCCTGCTACAATCTCAGCGACGCATTTGTCCTGGATTACAGCGGCAAGATTGTTACCAGCATTGTTTAAAGAAATGCTAATTAGGCAATGCGTTTAGCGAAAGGCTGGGCGCAGACACCTGTGCACCGAGTACTCAGGCGCATTCTAATTGTATCAGTTGCAGAATCTTTCATATTGGATTTATCATCAAAGGTAACTTCCCGTTTGGGTAACAGACTTGCGGATTCTCTGTTGCTGGCCCGCCTCTTGCCTGTGCAAGGCAATGTTTCCACTCAGCCAGAGTGGAAAATAGTTTGTTCATCAGAAGGAAATGTATGGAAGGTTTCTTCACGCCAATGATGAAGTAAACAATAGTATTTTATCCAAGTAGACTCCTTGCATTCGGTACATTTTCTGATGGTTTCAGGTATTTTGAACTGAAACTTTGGGACACCTTGTTATTCCAGAAAGGATTAAGTGAACGACAGGCATACTTAGGCAGAAGCTACTGAAGATTGAAGGAGGAACGTAAACACTGTGTCCCCTAAAAAGCCAGTAATTATTTTCATATCCTTTACTGAAGAGAAGAAAGGGAGGGGTCATTGTGAGAGTTCTCTTCGGGGAGAGATGGCATGTGCTCACACTAGGCTATTCAGAAACCCCAAATCCAGCCTTTCCTGCATGCCAGCCTCAGGACAGCATTCAGTGAAGCCTCTCATTGACATAATGAATGTAAAAATTTTGTTTTGGTTAGATGAGATAATTTCTCTTCAGGTTTAGCTGTGTTGTTTGCTGTGTGCAGGCCTCAGTCCATGTCTCCTTTCCGGTGTTCAGGACTGGCCAGCTGTTGCCTGCAGAGGCACCTACCCTCCTGGGTGCTGCGCCCTCACTCAGTTACCCAGGGTCAGGGTGACCCTTTGCCCCCTTAGACCCCAGGCTCCTGGGTCACACATTAGCACTGAAAAGCTGAGGCAAATAAGGATCAGAGGAAACACCCTGAAGGGTGTCAGCCTTTTATCGCTAGATGATGTATTATTTACAAACATGTTAAGTTGAATTAAATTTTAACAGAGTGAACTTTCCAACATTGTCCTTACATGGGGTTTTTCAAATTAAGGGAAATTGGGCCACTCTGTCCCTGTGGTCTGTGTTTCTGGGACAGCTGTGTGGCTCTGACGCTTTGTTCTCAACCAGAGGCCTGAGACCAGCCTCCAGGAGCCGAGAGACCCACTTAGTGAGCGCTGTTCAGGAAGTTCCTTGAGCCCAGGAACTGGCGCTCACTCCTCACTTTGCAGGTGCGTTGTGCTCAGGGGCCCTCTTGGCTGCTGTAAAAGTGACGGGAGTTCGAGAAGCCATCGGTCCTCTTGTCCCGCCCAGTGTCACAGCAGTCCTCTGTTCTGGGGGCTTAGGCTCCTGCCCAGCCCGCGCACTCTAAGAAAAAAATGCAGGCTCTTCTCTGATTTAACGTATTTTACCCCAATGTCAGGTGAGTGAGGGTAGATCCCCAAGACTTCCCCCGAAAAAAGACATTCTTATTGCTACAGGCTTGCTTCTGTGGCCTGTCCGCCAAGAATAAAAGCACGATGAAGAACCTCTGTTGAGGCCACAGCTTCTTGAAGTCTGAACCACGGTCACCTCGTCATCACCCAGGCTCTGGGGCCCTCTGCTCTCACAGTGGCTTTGCCACGGCCAGTGTGGCTGGGGTCTGCGGCCGTGACTTTGGTGACGATTCCCCCTTTCTGCCGTTCTGGCTCTGGGGCCCTGTGCCCGCACACGCTGGCAGGCTCTGTGCCGGTTGTCAGAATGGCCTGTGGTCGTCTGCTCTGCGGAGTGGAAGGCAGATGCTCAGACTTCGTCTCGGTGGATGGTTCCTGTAAAGCTTTCGGTTCATCGTCGGTCAACCCTGCCCCTTAGTCTCATGTAGATCTAAACACTACTAAGCATTTATTTATTTTTTTACATCCTCACTAGAGGATTTTTTTAATTGATTTTTTTAGAGAGAGGAAGGCGGGGGGAGTGAGAGAGAGGAACATTGATGGGAGAGAGAAACATCTATCAGTTGCCTCCTGTGCTCACCCTGACTGGGGATCGAACCCAAAACCTAGGAATGTGCTCTGACCGGAAATTGACCTTGAGGCCTTCGGTGCACAGTAGGACACTGCACCCAACGGAGCCCCTGGCCAGGGCACGGAGTATTTCTAGACATCATTGTCTGGATTTAAAAAATGACTAACCTGCCCTGGCCGGTAGCTCAGTGGTTAGAGTGCCGGCCCACAGACGGAAGGGCCCCGGGTTTGATTCCCGCCAAGGGCACGCGCCTCGGCTGTGGGGCAAGTGTGGGAGGCAAGCAGTCAATGTGCCTGTCTCTCTCACATCAGTGTTTCTCTCTCTCCCCCCCTTCCACTCTCTCTGAAAAGCAATGGAAAAAATATCCTCAGTTGAGGATTAAAAATAAGATAAAATAAGTTATTACTAACCTAAGACGGGGCCCATGGGAAAAAAGGGGGGACATCTGTAATTCTTTCAACAATAAAGATAAGTTTTTTAAAAATTACTAACCTAGGTATTTTAGAGCAGAAAGTCGAGAAACAACATTGGTGTATTTTTTAACAGCATTTACAGGGCTTTTCAGTTTTTACAGGTATATTTTTTGAATCAGATCAGAGACATTCCCAGGTTTCTTATTCATGACAATTTTTTGGCCTCGTTGAGGACATGCTACGGCCCAGCCTTTAGGCAGGGCGGGCACAGAGTTCCTGCAGAGGGGCTGGTCTGTTGGGATGGGGGCACAGGAACCACTGATGTGACCTGGTGTGGGTGACAAGTGCTAGTGAGAAAGGGGCCCAAAGCCTCTGAGGACGGAGTGCAGACGATGGGGTGGACAGGGCCGTCTGATTCTCTAACGACGGCTGGAGGGAAATGGTGTCCGTGCACCAGGCCCCCTGTCCAGCCGTCAGAACAATCCTGCTCTGACTGCAGAGAGTGGAGGCCAGTGAGAGGGCAGGAGCCCAGCCAGGCAGCTTTCGAGGGCTGACTGGCTGTGGGGTGGGCGTGAGAAACCACTATGGTTTCAAAATCTGTCTTCCAGAGCCCCTGACCCAGCACACACAGTCACTGACCATGCTCCATTTGGAAAAGCGGTCCTTCTCCTGGCCTTCACAGTGGCGCCTGTCACTGCTCTCTCAGGTGGACCAGGTGTGCCTTCCCCCCTCCATCTGGCTCCCTTTTAGCAGGTGGTCTCTCTGTCATTTCCAATTACCCAGTAAACTGAAGGGACCCATGTATGTGTGGGAATGATTGATTTTTTAAATGTCCTTATTTAGGTAAAATTTGGGCAGTGGTGCCACTCGAATGGGACACAGGTGCTTTTTGTTTGTAAAACACTTTTGTTTCCCTCTTGGCCTTGTCTCGCACCTACCGCGGGGGAGATGAGGCCCCTCGGACGGAAGGGAAGCCCTGCCCTCAGAGATGGTGTGCACGGCCCACCTTCCTTCTTTGTGGAGCAGAAAGGAGGCACCCGCATCTTGGGCTGCGCGCTGAGGGTTTAAGGCTCTCAAGTATAAAGAGCTACACCTCTGTGGGTGGTCACCTTGTCAGTGTGGGCCCCCCAGCCAGGGGAGGGTCCACAGTGAGCGCTCAGCTGCATGGACGCCTGGGGTGGAGAGAAAGGGATGGCTCCTGACGGCAGGAGAGTGAGGAGCCTGCCAAGCCAGGCTTGCTCTGCGGGCCCGTCCACTGCTGTCCAGTCCGACTTCCGGCGTCACCGTGCAGGACGTGGCGGTGCTGTGCTGGGCTATAGAGAACGTTGGGCTGGGCCTGGGTTTCTGGAGCGTGGGGCAGATGCAGATGGATAGGCTTTCTAGAAACACACAGAGCCCACTGTCCACCGTGTGCAACAGGTGAGCAGGACCTGCCCAGCGCCCGGGGTGGTTTCTGCAGAGAGAGTACCTGCCCGGGGGGACCAAGGCTGCCCAGGTGGAGCTGATCCCAGGAAGGGCAGAAGGGTGGATGGGACAATTGAGAACGACACGGTGAGGGTGGCCCAGCAAGACCTGGGAGGAGGCCGCGTGGTATTAGGTGTGACTGCGGAGCTGCCCTGCAGATTCAGGAGGAGAGGTCACGGGAGGCTGGGGGGAGTGAAATGGTCAGGGCTCGTCCTCCGAGGGCCTCGCTGCCTGGTCGCTGCCTATCCGAGAGAACCGGGCACTGTAGCCGGGGACCCGCCCCAGGCCTCCTGTCTCTGACAAAGCCTCGGGGCCCCGAACCCTCCCCTCTGCACTGAAAGCCCGTGTTCCAGTCACTCCCATCAGCCCTGTGGCAGGCACCCTGGGCCCACATCCTCTCACAGGGCAGAGCAGCCCTCCGGCCACGCGAGCCTCGGTCCTCAGAGGATTGGGGAAGAGCTGCAGCCCCTGTCTGCCCGGGAGTGACAGTGGTGTGGCCTCGGGCGTGGAGCTCACAGGGTCCTGGTCCGCAGCTCTGGCCTCACCGCCTTGGACTTCACACTCGTCGGACGGCACTGTGTGCTTGCTGCTTCTGCAGTGCCCTCGGCGGTGGCAGTTCACTTTATGACGTGCCTGTAGACTCAGGGTGCTGCTGGCCCACTGGGGCCCAGGAGCCCCTCAGACCCCACAGTCTGGCTGCGCATCTGTGCACGGAGGTAGCTCCCAGCTTCTCGTGTGGGGCCTGTCACACAAGGTGAGGCCCCTAGACAGGATTCTGGGGTGGTTGAAGGGACGGGCGCTTCCCTCCTGTTCCCTGCCCACAGCCGCCTGGCAATAGCCCTGTCGGCGTGGCCTCCACGCAGGAGTGGCCGCCGCTCGCCCGCCTGTCTTGGGTATCGCAGTCCACTCGAACGTGCTTTCTTCACTTTTCTAAGATGTAAAGAGTGAGAATTCACCTCTGAGTCAGAGGTAAAGGTGGTGATTTTTCCTGTCCAAACCTTCTGAGATCAGAGAAGGTTGCGAACGTGAGTTCTTGCCAGGTCCCAAGTGAGAGACCAGGTGCCCACTGCTGAGCGCTGGGGCTGCTGCAGAATCTCCTCGTGCTTAGTGTCCTGCGACACGGAGTGACTGTTACTGGAGTGTGTGCATTTGTAGGTTTTTGGTTTTTTAAAATCTATCTTTATTGATTTCAGAGAGAGGAAGGGAGAGGGAGAGAGAGCCGGAAACATCCATGATGAGAGTCATTGATCGGCTGCCTCCTGCACGCCCCCTGCTGGGGATGGAGCCTGCAACCCGGGCCTGTGCCCTGACTGGGAGTCAAACCCTCATCTCCCAGATCCTAGGTCGATGCTCGACGGCTGAGCCACGCCCGGCCGGGCTGCATTTGTAGCTTTTGATTTCTGAAGGGGAGCTCGGGAAGTCAGGACCCTTGTCAAACAGAGCTGAGCTTCCTGTCCAGAGTGAGCAAAGCTCCTAGAGGAGTCCTGTCCGCCTCATGGTGTTAATGGTGCCTGTTTTTTACATGTGACCACTTTTGCTTTCGTTTTTGGTTGAACGTGGCTGACTCCAGAAGTAGGAGGCTTACGGGTTTTCCCTGAGGATGTGGCAGCTGCCATTGTCTGTGATGATACAGAAACATGTACCTGTATGGCTCACGGTGTTTATTCTGCATGAAGACTTTCTCTTCATCTTCAGAGTGTGTGCAAGAACTTTCCAGAAATTGTCAGCAGTCATGCTGTCCACTCTGTGTCTGTGACAGCCCCCCGGCCACTGGGCAGATGCTTGTGATATTGGGGACGGTTTGACTTTCCTACTTTTTTCTTACATTGCTCCAGAATAAGACAAGAACAGAAGTGAATTCGAGGGACTGTGTGGACCCCCTTGTGGTTGAAGGTGGGTTGACAGTCGCTCCCTGAACTTTGTTGGACAGTGGAGTCAACATTTCTGGGGCTGAGAGGTGGGTTTTAAATGTTTTGATCCTAGTCTCCTGGCCTGGCTTCCTGATCATTGTTGATACCTTGGCCTTTTTCTGCGTGGTGGGAACTCTAGACACTGGAGACCCTGGAGCAAAGGGAGGCAGAGGGGCTCCCACGTCGGGGCCCAGCGTGGCCGAGAGAACCAGCTTCTTAGTGATTAGTGATAAGCAGAGTTCTCTGAATGGAGCCCAGGGAGAGCACTCCCAGGGCTGCGTGTGTACTCGGGGTCCTGGGAGACATGTCGGAAGGGCCAGACTCCGTCACTGGGTCCTGCGTCGGCTCCAGCAGAGGGTCGGGTGGTCAGTCCAATATCCTTAATTCTCTTGTTTTCCTGGAGGATCAGTGAACCTGGTGTCCCTCGGAGAAAGCACAGCAGGGCAGAGTGCCACCTTTCAGCGCAAGTGTGCACCACCCACATTTGCTTGAGGTCGCTCCTAACAATTTCACTTTTTACTTAAACTAATTTGAGCCTTGACTTAAGAAGTGAGAATAGCCTGGCCAGCGTGGCTCAGTGGTTAGAGCATTGACCGGAGGGAGCACTGAAGGGTCCCAGGTTCGATTCCCGGTCAAGGGCATGCACCTGGGTTGCAGGTTTGATCCTGGCCCTGGTCGGGGCGCATGCGGGAGGCAACCAGTCTGTGTGTCTCTCTCACATCGATGGTTCTTTCTCTTTCTTTCTCTCCCCATTCCCTCCCTGCCTTCCTTCCACTCTTTCTAAAAATCAGTGGAGAAAATATCCTCAGGTGAAGATTAACAACAACAAAAAGAAAAAAGAAAAGTGAGAATACCCATGAAATCATGAGTTTGATGTTTTGGTTTTATTTTTCTGGGTGCACACTGAAATGAGCGTGTAACTATTAGGATTAAGGCTTGTCCATAAGTTGGCCAGAAGCTTCCCACAGGGTGTTCCACACACAGCTGCAGTGTGTGGGCCACCCTTTGGGGGTCTGGGACCCAAGGGCTTGCCCTTCCCTGCAGAGCTGCATCTGGAGTGCCCGAGCTGTATGCTTGTCTCGTGGCTGCTAGGCGAGGACAGGGCGGCGGAGCTGCAGTCCTGGAGTCCTCCTCAGGTTTTGGGTTCTGGGTGCGAGTGGCTTTGCCTCGTGGCTTTTGGGGGTGAAGGGGTGGTCTGTCTCAGTAGTCCTCCGCTCAGCCCCACACACGCTGCTGAATCAGTGGGGTGGGTCCTGCTGACAGGACTGTGGGGGTCTCAGGCCCTGTGCCACAGGCCTTTCCTGTCATCTTGATTGGGAGAAATTGGTGTGAGTCAGGTTGCTGTGTGTATGAGTTTCCCGGGGCTGTTGTAACAAGTACCACAAGCCGGGTGGCTTTAAAGGGCAGGTTTATTCTGTAACATTTGGGAGGCCAGCGTCAGAAAGCCAGGTGTGGGCGGGGCCATGCCCTCTCCCCAGGCTCCAGGGCAGGGCCTTCCTGCCTCCCCCAGTTTCTGCAGAGCCCGCAGCCCTGGGCCTTTGGACACAGCACCCATCTTTCCTGCCATGTTCTCGTGGCCTCCTCCCAAGTGACCAGATTTCCCTCCTCTTAGAAGGACACCAGTCATGCTGGATGAAGGTCCCTGTAATGACCTTATTGTAACTTGATTGTATCTGGAAAGACCCCATTTCCAAACAAGGTCACATCCCTAGAACCTGTCTTTGCACGGGAGGCAATTCAACCACAACACCGTTAGAGCTTGTATTTGCCGGACACGTTTCCACATAGCATTTCTCAATCTCTGTGCCTATCAAGGCTTTTCCGTCCATTACCAGTGGCTGTCCCCTTGATGGTCTAGCAGACCGATGTATTAGAGGCCGCACCCAGCACACCTGCATTTAGCCTCACACCTGCAGAGGACACAGCAGCCAACAAGGTCCTTGCTCCAAGGCATCATGTGTCCCTGAAGGGGAAGTGACAAAGCAGAGACAGATGGTGACACCTCAGTGGAGAAGGATACAGCGGCCTGGGGAGGTAGCAGAGAGGACCAGGTACTTTGGGGGAGGATGGGCAGAGGTGGGGCCCAGGATATCTGTAGAAGCAGTGGGGGGCCAGGTGGTGCCCACCTGCTCCACTGGGTCACACCAGGGCTGTTTCTTCCCCCAGGCAGCTGCTGAGGCCTGTGGCCCCTTTCTGAATGGTGTTTTTGATGCTTCCTGTGAGGGTCAGAGGACAACTATTGAAATACAGTCTTCAAAAATTTAGAAAACTTCCACTCTAGCTGGTTTTCTCAGTGGTTAGAGTGTCAGGCTGCAGACTGAAGGGCCCAGGTTCGATTCCAGCCAAGGGCACGTACCTCGGTTGCAGGCTCCATCCCCGGCCCCGGTGGGGGGTGTGCTGGAGGCAGCCGATCAATGTGTCTCTCTCACATCGATGTTTCTCTCTCTCTCTCACTCTCCCCCTTCCACTGTCTCTGAAAGGCAATGGAAAAATATCCTCGGGTGAGGATTTAAAAAAAAAAAAATTAGAAAACTTCTTTTGTGCTCTGGTAACAGGTGGCACTTAATGCATCAAATAAGAGTCTGAGTGGCAGGTCCAACACTTGTAAATCTGAAGTAGCACCAAGTGTGGGGTGTCCTGTGGTTGCTGCAGCAGCCGTGGGGGTGTGGCCTCTGCCCAGGGGCTCCTGGGAGACACCGTCAGGGTGGTTGATGCCCCCGAGGAATTTCCCTTTAATCTTTGGAAGTCAGCCTGGGGGCTGGAGCTCTGGCAGCCTCTCTGTGCCTGGCAGCCCAGTGGGCGGGGGGACAGGAAGGAGCAGTCTCTGTTCTTTCCTCATGGGGACCCGCCCCACGGCAGTTCTAAGGTCTAGGTGAGACGGTGCTCACACTGGGCTGCCCCTTAGGGTGCTCACCCCACCTGTAGGCTCCAGGACCCAAGGAGGCCATCAAACGTTTTCCGTCCTGTGAGGAAGGCTTGTGAGGGTCAAGCACAGAGCCCCCCTGGTGTCCCCGTGGTGTCCCCGAGGTGTCCCCGTGGCGTCCCCCTGGTGTCCCCGTGGTGTCCCCCTAGTGTCCCCGAGGTGTCCCCCTGGTGTCCCCGTGGTGTCCCCCTAGCGTCCCCATGGTGTCCCCAAGGTGTCCCCGTGGTGTCCCCCTAGTGTCCCCCTGGTGTCCCCGTGGTGTCCCCAAGGTGTCCTCCTGGTGTCCCTGTGGCGTCCCCGTGGCGTCTCCGTGGCGTCCCCATGGTGTCCCCAAGGTGTCCCCGTGGTGTCCCCCTAGTGTCCCCCTAGTGTCCCCCTGGTGTCCCCAAGGTGTCTCCCTGGTGTCCCTGTGGTGTCCCCGTGGCGTCCCCGTGGCGTCACCCCGTAGGAGTGAAGGAGGTGCACGTTTGTGTTTCTCGTGCCCATTTCTCTTGGTGCCGTCCTGCCCCAGGCAAGCCTTTGGTGGCCACAGCATTCATCTCCGAGTTTTATGAATGATGAACCTGCTTTGGAGGGAAAGGGGATTTGAGCCCGTATCTGGGGCGTGTGTTCTCTGCTCTGATTTCTGCCCATTTTTTCTAATAAGCTTTTTAGCCTCAACGTAAACGGCACTTTGTTGCTCTGTGTCGGGCCTTGTTTTGTTCTAAGATGGTGCAGTTCTGCCTGTTTTCTCCTGGTTGGGCCTTTGGGTGTTTCTGTTTTTGCCACTGTAAATCGCACGCAGCGCCGAGGAGCCAAGGGTGCAGCCAGTCTGCGGCCTGCTGCCGGCTGCCCTGTGCTCCGGGGTGGGCGTGTTGAGGTCCCCTGGTCATGCAGCGTCCCACCTTTTAGGGTTTTAGGACTTCACCTTAGTTTTTGCAGCTTCATTAATTCAGACTTTCCTTTGAACATTTTTATCAGAATCTGGGACATTTCACCGGGTTTCTTTTAGGCCCAGATGCCGGTGACGTTTTCACATTAAGTTATAGGATTAACTTTAAAAGTAGAAGTGATGGGATGAGGGGTTCGCTCACACCAAGATCTCCCATGTGTCAGCAGCCTTGGGCTCCTTCCCCGCCAGGGCTTGGTGGGAGGGGATGATGCTGGCCTCTGGCACACACCCTGCACCGCCCAGGGAGTGTTTTTGAACCCCAAGACCCCTGTGTGGGAAGTTCCTGCACAGCAGGGCCCTGAGGATGGTGACGATACCAGGAAGCACTTGGGTCTGGTAGGGGATCCGGGGCAGGTGGGGCCCCTCATCATGGCAGCCTGGCTGAGCAGCTGGCGCTGTCAACGCTCACTTCCTTCAGTGTGCTGTGTCACCTGCCGCTAGGACAGATGTAGAGAGCCCCTCATGTGCCCCGTGGCCCCAGAGCACCTGGTGGCCCTTCCTGGTGCATCCCCACGTGTCCCCGAGTCTTAGCAGGTCCCACTTCTTTCCTCATGAATCATGGAGTTTCATTTGTTAAAGCTCCTTGGAGCCTGTCCCCGCCCAGTACTTACAGAGGGGGCTTTCCCAGGGTGGCTCTGTCTCCCTCACATGTCAGGGGGCGCCAGGGGCCCCGAACCTCCCTTCCCTCCCCTGGATCCCAAAAGCCTGGACCCTGACCAGGGAGGAAGAACCGGCCCCTCCCCCCAGGGCTCTCCGACTCCTCGTGGGTCCAGGGCCCACCTCTGGCCTGGTCTGCTCCACTTTGGCCTCCTGTGTCCATCCCATCTTCCTGCCTCAGGCCCCTGTGCCCTAGCTTGTGTTCACAGCTGGTGCTGCTCAGCCCCTGGTTAGAGGCTCCATTGGCTGCTGGGGGCTTGCTGGGGACCCATGTGACCTGTTCACTGCTGACACCTGGTCAGTTGTGGGCCTGACTGTTGTCCTGTCAACGTGGACAGGCGCCTGAGCGGGGGCGACAGGGTCTGCCTGTGGAAGTTCCTGGCCTCAGCTCAGGTGGCTACTGTTCACCCCCAACCTGCCCCATTCTCACTTATTCAGCTTTGGATGAGTGTTGACTATTCAAAGGCCTGTGTTCTTGCAGAAATGACAGTGGGCACCTGGAAACACATCAGATCGGCCAGTGGAAACTCTGCTGGACACCAGAGCAGACATTGATTCGGTTTAACCAACGCTGTACCCGCCTGGCAGTCCAGGCCCGCGGCAGCCCGGTACCCGGCCCGGCCCAGACGCAGCTCCTCACCTCGATGGCTGGCTTCTGTTGTTTAAGGGATACAGCTTTTAAAGAAAAGGCAGCTGATTTAAGATTCCAGCCTGTTACTGGATGTAAACAAATGTTACAGAATGTTAACAAATGGTGTTGGCTCAGGGGTTCGGTGAGTTATTCTCACTTTTCTGTAGGTTGGAAAGCGTTTCCCTTCAGAAGCTGAAAAAGACAACAGAACCGTCCATCATATTGTTCGATTGCCTCTATTTCCTTAGATTCTTTCCTTCTTTTTGTTTTTGTCTTTTTTGTTAATCCTCCCTCGAGAACATTTTTATTGTTGCTTTTTAGAGAGTGGAAGGAGAGAGGGAGGGGGAGAGAGAGAAACATCGATGTGAGAGCATCAGTGGGCTGCCTCCGGCACACACCCTGCTGGGGCCGGGATCCAGCCTGCAAACCAGGTCCGTGCCCTTGACAGGGAATTGAACCCACGGCCGACGCTCTAACCACTGACCCGCACGGGCCAGGGCAAGATTCTCTTCTTCTTGCTGACAGGGAGCACACATGTTTGTAGTTAACATTTCAAGTCACAGGATATCTTAGATTTAAAATTCAGGATTTAAGATCCTGGCCGGGCGGGGCTCAGCGGTGGAGCATCGACCTAGGATCCAGGTGATCGGGGTTCGATTCCCAGTCAGGGCACATGCCCGGCTTGCGGGCTAGGCAGCCGATCAATGACTCTCTCATCATTGATGTTTCTCTCTCTCTCCCCCTTCTTTCCTCTCTCTGAAATCAATAAAGATATATTTTAAAATAATAAAATAAAATTCACAGAAATGATTTCTCTGCCTTGTTAAGCCTATCAGATTTTTAAGAAAATTTTTAGATTTTTTTGAAGTTTTTGCGGCATTTCCTGGGACTTTTGTAACAAAGAACTACAGCGGAAATCTATCTTGTCACCATTCTGGAAGCCAGAAGTTGAAATCAAGGTGGTCAGGCCACCCCTCCCGAGTCTCCAGGGAGGGTCCTTCCCAACTCTTTAGCTGTCCAGGCGTCCCGATCCCTGGACCCGTCACAGGCCACATCCCTTCCTTCTGCCTCCGTCCTCATGTGGCCCCCTTCTGTGTATGTCTGTGCACAGAGTTCCCCTTTTTATGAGGACACCAGTCCTGTTGGATTATGACCTCATCTTAATTTCGTTTAATCTGCAAAGATCCTATTTCCAAATAAGGTCACATTCACAGGACTGGGGTTGGGACTTCAGTGTGTCTTTTTGGGGGACCCGATTCAGCCATGGCAGCACATGGCTCCGTATGCCTCCCCGGACTTCGGTGAGCTGTGTCTGACCAGAATGTCCGAGGCACACGTGGTGTCACACTGAGCTGTCACCCTCGGGTGGCTCGGAGCTGGGGTGTCACGGGAGCAGCTGGTGAGCATGCTCCCACGGTCGCCCATGTCCCAGGATCAGGCATTTGCTGTCTCTTCCCACTTCTAACAGCGCGTAATGCGGGACATTTAAAAGACATTTCTTGAGTTTAAAATGTAGGATTACAATATTGCAGGTTTAATGCAAAAAAAAAAAAAAAAAGGTCCTATAGTTTTGTTGATTCCAAGAGTGAGCATGGAGTCTGTTCGGCCTTGAAATGTGGGCCCTGTGCCAAGGCTTCCAGATCTGGAGGAGGAGCACTGGAGGCTTCCTGGAGGAGGAGGCAGTGTCCCAAGGGAGGGCCCACCGTCCTCCGAGATTCCACGCAGGACTTGCCTTTGCAGATCTGCCCTGTTAAACGAGCACGTCTGTTCATGCGTCATCGGGATGAGCTAACAGGAGTGTCACTGCCTGTTAAAATCAAGCGTGGTTTAAAGACGAAAGGTCCAGACAGGACTGAGTGTCACAGGAGGTGCCCGGGCGCACACACATAGAGGTGACTCCTTCCCCTTTCTCTCTTCCAACCCAGAAGACAAAGCAATTTCCCCAGACCTACTTCCCACCAGCAGAGGCGGAGAAACGGGAAGTTCACCGAGCTGCTGTGGTGACTCAGCCCTCAGGTGCACCCACAGAGGCCTCCTGGCCCTGCCAGGTCCTTGGCTGTGCCCAGGGCTCCAGACCACTCTTCCATGGGCCAGAACCTGAATTAGGATGCCTGGGTACCCTGCTGGTGACTACACTCAAGGTCTTCTGTCTCCCCTCGAGGCGCTGGCCTCTGGGCTCCCCATCTTGGTGGCTGGTGCTCCAACCACCCTGAGGCCTGGCAGAATCCTCTGCCAGCTGGCACTGAGCTGGTTGCAGGGTGTCTTGCTTGCCCTGCCTTGTCTCATGGTCACTTGTCCTTCCCGAGACACAGGCTCATTGTCTCAAGGTTCTGTGGCCGACTGGGTTCAGCCAGGTGGTTCTTCTGCCCAAGTGATGTTGGGTGGGGCCACAGTCTTGAGGCTGGACTAGAACAGCCAGGATGGGTGGCTCAGCAGCCTGGCACCTCACAGGGGTTAAGACTTGGCCTGGATGCTGGGGTAGCCGTACCTTTCTCTCCACTGCAGCTCAGGTCTTTGCTCCGGCAGCTGAGTAGCTGGGCACAGACCCATAAAAGTGAAGAGTGGATGGTGCTCCTTAAGACTCAGGCTGGGACTGGCTCTGTCCCAGGCCAGGGTCAGGGCTGGAGGGGCTGTCCAGTGCCCTGAAGGCCAGCATGCTGGCCCACCCTCTGAATGCCTCCTTCCCTCTCCGGGAAGCCACCCCCAGCCCAGCCCCTCCCCGAGTGCCTCCACAGCACATTTATGCTGACCTGGAGTCACCCTGCTCTGGCCTGGCCGTTGGGGGGGAGTTGCGGTTGGGGGTACTGTGTGGGCAGGTGGGTGGTGTCCTCAGGGTTGGCCTAGGCTTCTGAGCACAGCTGGGGCTGGCATGTTAATAGTTCGGGCTCATGTGTGATGCAGATACAGTTAGAATTTGGCTCTGTTAAGGTGAACAGCCATGTGACCTAAGCCGGGTCTGGAGGGAATGCCCCATGGTGTTTGGAAAGGAGGGTCAACCTGTGTGGTCAGGGTGGAGAGAGGAAGTGACAGCTGAGCAGGTGGAGAAGGTGCTCCAGGCAGATGGAAGTCAAGGAACTGAAAGAGGCCAGAGCAGCAGGGAGGGAGGAGCAGAAGCTGAGGGTTGGGCTGGGCCGGTAGAGCCCCTGACCATAGGCCACAGTGGACAGGTGGCAGTCACAGGTCTGCGTTTTTAGAAGGTCACCCTGGCTACTGTTGGGAGATGTCACGTTCAGCAACCAACAGTGTCAATTTGTACTCACCAGAGAAAATTCGGGTGACTCACCATTTAAAGATGACTTCTGTTAACATTTTTGGAGTGTTTGTTTCCAGTCAGGAGCTCATTTTAAAATTTTGAAATGTAACCATGAATAATAATAGTACAATGTACATAATTTTGATTTATAAAGTGGGTTTTTAGCACTTAGTGAACCATCTGAACATGTCAGCATGGGGAGCCGTGTCTGCACAGTGAGGATGGAGCGGGGGTCGGGCTGCCTGGTTCTGCGGCCAGGCGGGGTTTGCAGTGGGTGATTTCCCTTGGCGGGAATGACCAGTGCTTCCTGCACCGTGCATTACCACGTTGGTCTCAGTGGTGACCCTTGATAGGTAAGATGGAGTGTGAGTGCCCCAGGGCTTCCTAACAAAGAACCACACACTCAGGATCCTAAACAGCAAAGACTTGTTCCCTCACCATCCTGGAGGCCGGCAGTCCGAGGTCAGGGTGCGCAGGGTCCCCCTCGGAGGGACTGAGAAGGACCCATCCAGGGTGCTGCAGCTTCTGGCAGTTCCTTGACTCAGAGCAGCACCTCCGTGTTCACAGGTGCTCTCTCTGTGTGCCCGTGTCCTAATTCCCTTCCTATAAGGACACCAGTCCCATGGGGTTAGGGCCACCCGTGACCTCATCTCAACCAGTTATGTCTGCAAGGTCACTTTCTGAGGTCTGGGGGTTAGGACTTCAACACATGAAATTTGGGGACACCAACCCACAATGAATGTCAGTAAATATAAGTATGCATTTGGGGTTGAGCAGCATTTTCACAAAAATGGATTTCTGATCAAGTTTATTGAGGTATAATTTACATACACACACCTGTGAAGCACCGGGTGAAAGGTAGCCCCCACTGGAAGTTCCCCTTGGGAATTCACCCTCTGCCCAGCCCAGGCCACCACTGACTCCTCGGCCCCTACCCTGTGGACTGGACTGTATTTTCAGGAGTTTCCTAGAAAGGGCTCATACACTGTCCCCTTTCCCTGTTCCTTTCCTGCAGCATAATTATTTTGAGATTCACCCATGTGTGTGGAAGGGACGTTTAGACAAGCTCAGGAGTGGGGAGGTGGGCGAGGGGCCCAGGCCAGAGGCGGGTGACTCCTTCCTGCCGAGCGTGTCTGCCGTCAGGAGACGCCTGTTTGTGTACCTGTTCGCTGTCGATGCACATTTGGGTTGTTCCCAGATTTTGACTGTTAACGCATCAAGCCAGCGTGTGTGTTTCTGTGGAAGTCCTTGCCGGGTCTGTGTTTCCACATCCCTGGGTAGGTTCCACGTGTTGGAGTTGTCGGGTTCCAGGGTTTCTGCTCAACTTTGAAGACACCGCCAAGTTGTCTTCCAGAGCGGCTGCCCAGTCTAACGTTCCCAGCAGCTGTGCAAGGGTCCCAGGAGCTCCATGTCCTCGCTGACATGGGCATAGTTCCCCTCCCGACTTCTAGTGGGAGTGTGGAGGCATCTCGTGGTTTTTACCTGTGTTTCCCTGAGGCCTGGTGAAGTTGAGCATCTTCTTGTGTTTGGCCATTCGTGTATCTTCTTTGTGAGGTGTCTGCTCAAAATGTGGCCCATTAAAAAAAGAATCTCACCAAAGTAGTTGCAAAGAGCAGCTTTTAGAGCCGTTGAGTGAAACTTGGCTCAGATGTCTGCGGATTACCTCCCTCCTCCTCAGGAGACTGTGGGAGCTGCTTGGCCTCTGGTGACCAGGATCAGACAGTGTGGTTCTAGCTCTAAAGGTATCTTGCTCCCAGTTTATTTTTATTTTTTGTTAATCCGCACCTGAGGATATTTTTTCCATTGATCTTTAGAGAGAGTGGAAGGGAGGGAGGGAGAGGGGCAGAGAGAGAGAGAAACACCAATGTGAGAGAGACAGATCAATTGGTTTCTCCTGCACGCGCCCCAGTTGGGGCTGGGGATCGAACCTGGAGCCCAGATATGCGTCCTTGACCAGGAATCAAACCTGTGACCCTTGGGTGCTTGAGTTGACACTCTAACCACTGGGAACACTGGCCAGGGCACTGTTTTACTTTTTTTAACTTTTATTTATTTATTTTTAAATAGATCTTTATTGATTTCAGAGAGAGGAAGGGAGAGGGAGAGAGAGAGATAGAAACATCAGTGATAAGAGAGTCATTGATCGACTGCCTTCTGCATGCCCCCGACTGGGGATCGAGCCCGCAACCCGGGCATGTGCCCTGACCGGGAATCGAACCCCGATCACCTGGATCCTAGGTCGATGCTCAACCGCTGAGCCATGCTGGCCAGGCTGTTTTACTTTTTTTAAAATCCCCATCCAAGGATATTTTTTCCGTTGCTTTTCAGAAGAGAGAAAGAGAAACATCTATGTGAGGTACCTGGCCTTGGCTGGAATCGAACCCAGGACCCTCCAGTCTGCAGGCCAATACTTTAACCACTGAGCCAAACCAACTAGGGCTATTTTACATTTTTATTAGAACAAACTGCCCTCCTGGCAGAGCTCCTTAGGGAGGAAAGGAAAGTTGACCCTGCCCTGCTCCTGGAATTAAGACTGAACTAGTGAAATACATTCGTAGCAATCTTCACACTTCATGGTTCTGTGCATTTTGCGGTATGGTAATTTATTTGGCCCTCACCCATGAAGCATTCGGAGTTGGAAATGGCACTGGATACAGCAGGCACATTGCCCGCCAGACAGGACAGCCCCGCACTGGAGCACCCTCACCGCTCAGCCCGTTTCGTCACGTGCATCGTCACCAAATTCCTGGCTGGATGTGGGCCACGTGCTAGCACCCAGCCCCATTCAGGCAGATGCGACTTTGGGGGTTTGGTCTGGATCATGGATTCGAGTTGTTTTGATATGAAAGTGGTTGTTTCATAGTGATTCTGGCTGAAACAGAAGTAACCTTGAAACCCCCAAGTTGAAAATAAAACCCACAGGAGAAATAAAGACAGAGCAGCAGAGCGGTGTGGGCACGAGATGGTGCTGGCGTCACTTTTGTGCCGTCTCAGGTACCAGTGCAGCCACAGTTATCCCCTTTGCCCCTTGGTCTCACCCAGCCCTTAGCGCATAACCGTACAGTGATGTGGGGCCTGAGTCCCTCATGGACCTCAGGCTTCTCTCTGAAAGGGCCCCTTACTCAAGGGGTGCCACACATGACTCTTTGAATGCATGAAAGTGCCCTCTGCCCCATGCAGCAGCAGCCCAGGTGATCGGAGATGATAGGTTATCTATCCGTCAGTGTGATCTGATCCCACAGGTATATTCCCGTGAACGGATGTGTGTCCGGTGGCCAGATGTGTGTCCGGTGGCCAGGTGTGTGTCCGGTGGCCAGGTGTGTGTCCGGTGGCCAGATGTGTGTCCATGGCCAGGTGTGTGTCCGGTGGCCAGGTGTGTGTCCGTGGCCAGGTGTGTGTCCGTGGCCAGGTGTGTGTCCGTGGCCAGGTGTTCCTCCCTTGGACAGTGCTCTCCAGCAGGCAGGGCGGGTGCTCTGCTGTCCTTCCCTCACACCATGAGCTTGCTTTAGTCTCGTGTGCACCTCGCTTGGTGGTGGTTATATGACATGACTGGCTTTGCTGCTCAGGGTTCTCCCATTTTTCAGGTCACAGCTGCCGAACAGCAACCGGGCAGCTGGCCATCGATCAGCCACTCTTTTACTTCGGCCAGGTAGGCAGGCCCCACAGACATGTTCCTAATGCTGAGAGATTTTCAACTGAAATGAAATGCAGCTGCTCTCCTGAGCTTCCCCAAGACGGAGCGTTTCCACAGCAGGCTGGTTTATTTACACCGTCATCTTAGATCCCTTTTATTTTAGTGTCCACACAACTTTCCCCTAGTGAAAATTCTATTGTCTTCTTATGACAAAATCTCTATAAAGTACATCACTGAGCTTTAAGCTGCCCTGACTAACATCCTATTTCAGAACTTGCCATGAGAGTTAAAATGATTTTTGAGGTGCAAGTCCTGTGAGGTCATTGCTCTCTGTGAAACGGCTCCGAGCTTTCTCTTCCTTCTCAGTGATCTTCCTGGCTCTCAAAGGACCTGTTTTACTGGGGAGTAGAGACTTATTCATATAGGAAAGCAGATCATGAAACTCGCGCTTCCTGCTTTAACACAGGGCCTGAAGCCTCAGTTCTCTTGTCACGGGGCCAGGAACTGGATGCAGTTAGTGAAGGTGAGGTCACGGAGGCAGGTGGCCCTAGTCCAACATGACTGATGTTCTTATAAGATGGGGACATTGGACAGACACGCACAGGGAGAGCACTGTGGGAGGACGAGGCAGGGATGGGGGATGCGTCTACAAGCCAAGGAGTGCCAGGGGCTGTCAGCCGCCTGCAGAAGCTGGAGAGGCTGGGACGCGTCCTCCTGCGGAGCCGTCAGCGGGATGACCCTGCCGACGCCTGGGTCTGGGATCAAGCCTCCAGACGAAGCGAGAACGAAGTTCTGTTGTTTCAGCCGCCTGGTCTGTGGCCCCTCGTGCCTGAGAAACCGCTGTAGGCAGGGAGGAGAGGACGCCGCAGCGGGTTGGGAGACGCAGGCTGGGGGCACCGGGTCCCGGGCGGTCCGGTGGCCGTGCAGCCCCACAGGGCGCCGGGCGCCACGCGCTGCACACGCGGCTGGCTGGGGCCTCCTGCGAGCCGCTGGGCTGCCGGCTGGGGACCGCCGGGCAGAGGCTGTGAGCGGCTCCCGTCCGTCGTCGTGAGCTTTCCGCAGGGAGTTGTTCTTTGGGTTTTTTAGGATGTTCCTTCAAGGGTGAGCGGTGAGGACGCAGGCGATTACCCGAGACGTCCCCATGGTGAGGCTTTCGCGTCACCGCCGATGGGCCTCTTCCTTGTTTCCGGAACATCCGCTTTTTGTTCTGAGGGTTTGCTCTGCGCGTAGGTTTCTGTCCAGAAATGGTGTCCACTGGGAGAGCCTTGAACCAGAACCTCCCTCGGCTTCCCAGCCCCGGGGGGCTCCTGCGGGCCGGGCCTCGGGCCGCAGGCTCGCCTCCTGCCCGTGGGCCCCCGCCTGGCGGGCGGTGCCAGCCTGTGGGTAACTGTCCGTTCCTGTCCCCACAGAGTCTGTAGAAGAGGCGACCCCCGGCTCCCCAATGAACGACCGTAAGGAAGATATGGAAATCGCGTCCCACTACCGGCAGCTGCTGCGCGAGCTGGACCAGCAGAGGCAGCACGGGGTCCTGTGCGACGCGTGCGTCGTGGTCGAGGGCAAGGTGTTCAGGGCTCACAAGAACGTGCTGCTCGGCAGCAGTCGGTATTTCAAGACGCTGTACTGCCAGGTGCAGAAGACGTCGGAGCAGGCCACGGTCACCCACCTGGACATCGTCACGGCCCAGGGCTTCAAGGCCATCATCGACTTCATGTACTCCGCCCACCTGGCCCTCACCAGTCGCAATGTCATCGAAGTGATGTCCGCGGCCAGCTTCCTGCAGATGACGGACATCGTGCAGGCCTGCCACGACTTCATCAAGGCCGCGCTGGACATCAGCATCAAGCCGGACGCCTCGGATGAGCTCTCGGAGTTTGACGTGGGCGCCCCGTCCGGCAGCACGGACGCGCTCATCTCCGCCGTGATGGCCGGGAGGAGCATCTCCCCGTGGCTGGCTCGGCGCACGAGTCCCACCAATTCTTCTGGAGACTCGGCCATCGCCAGCTGCCACGAGGGAGGAAGCAGCTACGGCAAAGAGGACCAGGAGCCCAAGGCCGACAGCTCCGAGGACGTGTGCTCCCAGCCGCTGTGGCCCGGTGACGTGGGCTACGGGCCTCTGCGCATCAAGGAGGAGCAGATCTCTCCGCCTCACTACGGAGGGAGTGAGCCGCCTTCTGCCAGGGATGGCGGGACGACACAGACCTCCTTCCCTGAGCAGGCCGGGGGGGACGGCTGGCAGCCCACAGGCCGAAGGAAGAATCGGAAAAACAAAGAGACCGTCCGGCACATCACGCAGCAGGTGGAGGACGAGAGCCGTGCCGGTTCCCCGGTGCCATCCTTCCTGCCAACGTCCGGCTGGCCGTTTAGCAGCCGGGACTCAAGTAAGCCTTGTGTTTGTTCCAGGCGGGGCTCAGACACTGTGTGGGGGGCCGTGGCTGCTCTTTTCATAGACAAAGGGACGCATTCCCAGGCTCACCCCAGTGGCTTCCCCTGGTACTTTTTTCTTGGAGGAGCTGGGCGCCACCGCACAGTGTGGGGGGCTCCAGGCGTCACTGTGTTGCGCCAGTTCTCACACTCTGGATGATACTTTGTGTGCGGCTCCCAGATGTTTGTTTACTAGCGGTCAGGTGCTCCTCCTGGTGGTAATCACGGTCACATGGAGCCTTTCTGAGCGGCAGGTGGGGGAACGAGCACACTGGGGACGGGAGGGCTGTGGTTAGGGGTTAGGGGCCACCAAGGCTTGTCCAGGTCGGGATGGAGGCTTCTCAGCAAGTGCACTCTGCAGGGAGTCCTCTCTAGGAGGAAGCTTAGGAATCAGCCAAGTGAGTGGACAGAGATGGACAGAAGGCAGCAAACTATAAGGCAATAAGCTCTGATAAGTGTCACAAATGCTAAACATGCCATGTGCTAGGAGGGGTACCAGCTCCCCTGCCCCAAAGGCTTCCCGAGGCCCCAGAGGAGCCCCGTTCCCGCTGTCCTTAGTCAGGTGGGTGCGTCTGGCCTGGGAGCAGGATACGGCCGGAGAGGTCATCTGGTCTGGCCCTGCCAAGGCAACCGCAGGTGGGACTTGAAATTCAGTAAGTCTAGGAGCTTTTTTCATAGCTAATTTTTAAGTTGATATTTTTATATGGCCAGCAAATGATGTTACAAATATCCAAATGGCCCTTGGCAGAAAAAGGCTCCCCACCCCTGCGTACCCCTGGCACCCATGCACTGTGGCCTCTATTATAGTGAAACCTCGATATAACAGACTAATTCGGATTAGGGGTGTTCAGTAAAGCCAAAAGTCCGTTATATAAAAAAGTAGGTTTTCTGAATGCATACATTAAAAAATTGGCAGATTAGTTAGTTTACCAGTTTTTACTTATGTAGACACATTTGTGTAATTAAAATTATGTATGAAAAATTTAATTTCAGAGAAAAGTTTCCTATATGTATTACTGTAATTTTAAAATTTATACTGAATAGGTGTAGTAAATGCATGCATTCGCCAGTCACCTCGAGTACACAGATGCACACGGCTGGGGTGGCTTAGCCCATGTGGGAACATCAGGCCCCACGGGTTGAAACTGCTGTGAACAGTCACTCCAGGCGACAGACAGCAGAACCAGTTACCCTGCCATGTGTGTGATCACCTGCTAATTATTCCCTGAATGTTGTTTACAAGCAGTGACTCTTGGATTTAAATATGTAGACTATAGCTGTAGACATGTAATATTTATTTATGTTGGCGAAATTACTACAGTGTTTTTTCCAACATATGACCTATTCACTAAAATTTGTTAAAAATAACTGAATTAATAACAAAAAAACCCTGTTAATTTAATTATAAGCAAATAATGGTGAAAAACATTTAAAAATTAACAGGGTGTTAATTTTCACATATGACATACAGACTGGAAATTTTGTCCGTTAAATCTGAAGACCATTAAATCAAGGGTTTGCTGTAGTGTCATAAAATACACATACCATCAACTACACCCTTTTAACCACTTCTAAATGTACAATCCGTTGACATTAAATACTTCACATTGCTGTGCAGGCATCGCTAATACCCACTTCCCGAACTCTCTTTATCCCCAGACTGCCTCCCTGTTGTCCTGAAGCAGTGGCACCCAGGACGCACTGTAGCCTGCAGCATTCATTCTCAGCCTCATCACTGCTGTGTCGGCTGCACGTTCTGGGTCGACCAGGGTCTCAGCCTGGGCTGGGTGACTCTTCGTGGGGCGTCCTGGGATGTCAGCAGCACCCTAGGGTTCTACCCACTAGATGCCGGTAGCAACCCACCCCTTAGTTGTGACAACCAGCTATGTCTCCAGACATTGCAAATGTCCCCGACAGGCAGCCCCCAGAGCCGTTGGAGTTTAACTGAAGTGAGTCAGTAGGAGGCGAGTGTCTGGGCTGATAGAAAGCCCCCGTCCCCCGGCTGGCTGGCTGTAAGGAGAGGGACAGCAGTGTCCCCAATGCTCCTAACTTTGTTTGTGGTCGTCCCCCAGCTCTGACTAGAACCCGGTAAACAGCCGCCCACGGTGAGTGGCCAGGACAGTCTTCGTGCCGAGCCTCTGAGTGGTCAGTGCGGAGATGCCCCTGCCTTTGTCCTGCGTCACCAGCCAGCCCCGGGCTGAGATGCCGGAGCCTTTAGATGGGAGAGTCGTCAACACACTAAGAAACAGCAGCCTCCTTACGCCTGTGGGTCTGCTGTGTAAGTGCACTTGTTGAGCAGGAGGTGTTTTTAGAATCCAACAAGTGATTTCAACTCTGGACTCTTGTTAATGTCTTCAGTCCCTTGGGTTACCAAGGCAGCTGTGAGCTGCTCCTGCTGGACTGGTCCGAGTTGCTAAAACAAGGAGCGAAGTTGTGGGTTTGCGTGGGACCGTCTGCCGGCTCCCGGTGTCCGTTCTCTCTGCCCTGGCCTAGGGCTGGGTTGGAAGTGTAATTGTGCACCCCAGCGGAGGACAGTTGGTTTTCATTAAAGGCTTACTGTATCTTAGAGAAGAGTTGTTGTTTTTAAATCCTCCCCCGAGGATATTTTTCCATTGATTTTCAGAGAGAGTAGAAGGGAGATGAAGAGAGAGAGAAACATCGATGAGAAAGATACATTGGTTGCCTCCCGCATGCCCCCTGACCAGGGGCGGGGAGCGAATCCACAACCCAGGTATGTGCCCCTGACCCTCGGAGTGCAGGCCAACACTCCAGCTGAGCCGCACTGGCCAGGGCAGAGAGGAGTATTTTTTATTCCCAGCCCACTTATGGGAGAAAAGGCCCTACCCCAGAGGAATGTGTCACGTGGTTACCGCATATTGTTCGGGGGGCTGGCATGGACGCTCAGGTGTTCAGGGCCCGCCCACTTTGACCCCCGTGTGTCCCACCTCACCTATAGTAACACTGGGGCCTGTTGGTGATTAAAGTGATTTTTTCCCAG
The DNA here is from genome assembly GCF_964146895.1 of Miniopterus schreibersii. Lineage (NCBI taxonomy): Eukaryota > Metazoa > Chordata > Mammalia > Chiroptera > Miniopteridae > Miniopterus > Miniopterus schreibersii. The sequence continues at coordinate 656,345 of NC_138110.1, forward strand.
CTAAAGGCCAAGTGCATTCTCACCTGACAGCTTCCCGGGAAACGTCCATAGGGATCACATCTGATTACAGCACTGTGTGAGTGGTAGGTCATGGGAAGTAGCATTGACACCTGCAGGGTGTGTCCACACAGCGATGTTCTGGGTCAGGGCACACCTCCTGCCAGGCCTGCATGTCCCTTCGTCTTCCCCGCCCTCCGGCTTCATGCCCGCCCCCCTTTCTGTGATTCCAAGGGTGGCTCAGAGGCTTTGAGGAGGCAAGTTGTACCTACTAGGTTCAGGAAGGGCCCACGTCCTCATGCTAACTCCTGCGCACATTCCCTGAGGTGCTGTAAGCATGACATTGTGTAGCTGGGAGACAAAGTATGTGTTTGGTAAAGTGAATGTTTGCACCTGAGCTGAGACCGGGACATACTGGGAGTTTTACGAATGCGTGGGAACCACAGAACAGCTTCTAGTGGGTGAGAGTGGCCGAGCAAGCCTGGCAGCCTCTCTCCTACTTGGGGCAGGGACAGGTGGCTCAGCAGCCCTCCTTGGCTGAGTCACAGATTCCCAGTCCTTCGGAGCTTGTTACTGGGGCTGAAGCAGGAGCTGGTCTGAGGCTGGTGGCCTCTCCTCTTGTCCCCTCCTCGAAGGTGGGCAGGGAGGGGCCATCCCGCCAGATTGGCATACCTGGCCACAAGCTCTGTCCTGAACCACACAGGACACACGGGGCTTGTTTGGAGAAGCTGGGACCTCCTGAGTTTGTCTGAGTTAACTGACAGGTCGGCTCCCGGACCCGACTGCAGATGTGAGGGATGCGGACATGCCCAGGCCGGGGCCGTGGTCCTCCCTGCTCTCCCAGAGATTGTGAAGGTGCTCCTGCCACTTCAGAAAAAGGTTGCTTCCCTCCCCCCATCCTTCAACCAGTTTGATCATCTCTGTTGAAGAGAATAATCTTGTTTAGTGTGATGTTTGTATTTGGGAGGAAAAGGGTCTGAATGAAAAGTGACCCCATGTGCTTTGGCCAGTCCACTGGGGCTGGGACTGGCCCTGCTGCCAACACCCGGCCCGACAGACACCACCCGAAACTTGGGGGCTTCCCCCGCTCTGCTGTTTGGTTCTTCCCTCGAGTCTGAGCGCTTGACACAACACCCCCACCCTCGTTTTCCTCAGTGCTGAGCAGATGGCCTGGAACCGGCCCTGTCGACCACGTGCCCCGACAGTATGGGTGGCCAAGAACGTGGAGCTCGGGCCTTGGGCGGAGGATGGGACAGGCTGGTGCTGAACTCAGCAAATAAGGGAGTGTCAGGCTGGGGTGGGGTCGTGCCCTGTGACCTCTTCTGTGTTTGCACCTCTGTGGCTTGTCCGTGGATGAGGCCACACTTTGGAATCGTCTGCACTCACCCTTGGCTTTGCTGAGCGGCAAGCGTAGCCGCTTTTTCCCCGTCACACCCCACCAGACGAAGCTCCGAGGGAGAGCTGGGGTGTGCTGGGCTGAGGAAGGACAAGGCCGTGTTGTGGGCTGAACCCCCGCTCGGGGCAGGGTGGCGCTCCAGGCCGTGACTCGGCGTCGAGCGCAGCTTCTGCGAGGCCGCGTTTGTGTCGTCCGTGTCCCCGTAGTCCACGCCTTGTTGGGTCGTGGTGCGTATTCTGTTGCCTGAATCCACCAATGTTTGTTCACACGGCCCCTCGTCGACCGACACGGGGCTGTTGCCAGTTTTTGCTCTTATGAATGGAGCTTCTGTGAGCGCTTTAGGCCGGTGTGTTCTGTGGACGTGTGTTCTCACTCCTCCTGAGTGAATTCCTAGGCGTGGAGTGCTGGGTCATGTGAAGGGCGGCTGCAGTTTTATAAGAAACTGCCAGGCTTTTTTCTAAGTGGCTGCACATCTCTCCCTCCAAGAATGCAAGCAGGTTTTGGCTTGCTCTGCCTGTTGTCTGTCATTTTAATTATTATTAATTTTTTAAAATCTTCACCCCAGGATATGTTTTCATTCATTTTGAGAGAGAGAAGGGGAGAGAGAGAAATACTGATGTTAGAGAGAAACACCCATCAGTTGCCTCCTGTGCACACCTGACCAGGGTTGAACCCGGGACCTGGGCATGTGCCCTGACTGGGAACTGGACCCTCAGCCCACCCGCTGGTGTCTGGACAACACTCCAGCCCACTGGGCCACCCCACCAGGCCTGTCCTTCTCACTTAACCACTCTGGTGGGCGAGCTTGAGGGGCTTTGACAAATGTTACACCACTATCATCAGGAGAGAGACCATTTCCACCACCAGGAATGGTCCCTGCTGCCCTTTCAATCAGCCTCTAACCCCCCAACCTCCCCAACCCCAAACAGCCCCTTTAGACTCATCACCAGAGCAGCCAGCTTGGGAAGCACAAGTACAGAGCATCGTTTTGAGACTGTTGTGGATGAGAAACGAATTGTAAGGAGCAATTTGGAGAGATTGTGTTCCTTCGTACGGTTTCCCCCGGGGGCATCACCTTGCAAATTACAGTCAGAATCAAGCCAGGACGTTGAGGTTGATACAGCCCATGACCCGAGCCCCCAGCACAGCCATGCCCCGGGGCGCCGCCCGCCACCCCCAGCCTCGACTGCTCCATGCCTTTGATTTCCAGTGTGCTTTTGAGTTTCATTCACGGTGCTGTGGGCGTTGGTAAGTCACTCATTTACTGCCACACTCTTCTCTGTTCTGTGGCTGTAGCAGTTTGTTCATTCATTCGCCTGTTGATGGGTTGGGTTGCTTGGGAGGTTCTTGGCTGTGAGGAATAGAGCTGCTGCGACCACATGGGCGCGGGTGTGTGGCCACTTGCCCTCTTTCCTGTGAGGAGTCTGTTCAGGACGGCTGTGGGTCAGGTCTGGATGCCACCGTGTGTGGGGAGGTGTTCAGGAGCTCTGACTATGGTGACAAACGACTTTCCACTCGGTGGTTGGCTGTCAGCACCTCTCCTTTGGGGACGTGTCCGGTGAAGGCTTTGTCATTGCTGAGTTCACAGTTCTTTGAATTTTTAAAAAATATATATATCTTTATTGATTTCAGAGAGAGGAAACGAGAGGGAGAGAGAGATAGAAACACCCATAATGAGAGAGTCATTGGGGATTGACCCCTCAACCCAGGCATGTGCCCTGACCGGGAATAGAACCTCAATCCCCTGGATCCCAGGTCGATGCTCAACCGCTGAGCCACTCCCTGCCGGGTCACAGTTCTTTGTGTGTGTGTTTTGCAAACATTTTCTCCCAGTCTTTGGCTCATTTTTTAGTTAACATTGTCTTTTGAGGAGCATACATTTTAAATTTTGACGAAGTCCAATTTGTGAACTTTTCTGTTATGGTTCGTGCTCTTTGGGTTTCCTGTCTAAAAAGTCTTTGCCTACGGTCACAAGATGTCTCCCGTGAGTTTCTTCTGGCAGTTCATAAATTTTAGGTGTAACATGTCGGTCTGTGGGTCAAGTGGGGCCGAGTCTGCGTGGGGCCTGGGGTACAGCCCGGGGAGTGGCGTGGGGCCCTAGTGGTGACATCGCCATGTCCTGGGGCAGGTCCTGGACCTCAGTGGCAAGACGTAAAGGACCTGACCGGCAGCTAGGTGGTCAGGATGCTCGTTCTCCTGGCTTCTTTCTCTCTGGAGAGTCTAGAAGTGACCTGCGTGTTCTGTTTCCTCCCCCAGACTCGGACTTGACCATCACTGAGGCCGGCAGCTCTGACAGCCGAGGGGAGAGGGCGGACCTCTATGCCCACGTGGATGAGGGTCTCCTGGGGGCAGAAGCCAGCTACCTGGGCCCTCCCCTCACTCCCGAGAAGGATGAGGCGCTGCAGCAGGCCACTGCAGTGGCCAACCTGCGGGCGGCGCTCATGAGCAAGAACAGCTTGCTGTCCCTCAAGGCTGACGTGCTTGGGGACGACAGCGCCCTCCTGCTGGAGTACCTGCCCAAAGGCACCCACTCCCTGTCCCGTAAGTGCAGGCCCTGTGGCCGCTTTGATCTGGTTCTGAGTGGTGAGAGGAGCAGAGGGTGTCAGACCCACGAGGCGGTGGGTGTGGGGTGTCGTGCATGGTTCTGATGATCAGCTGTGACTCGAGGCACCCGCAGACCCCCCCAGGCCCTCAGGGAGGTCATACAGGTCGTGGTCCACGTGGGGTTGTCAGAGCAACAGGGAGGGGGCAGTGGGTACTTGTTCAAACATTTCCTACTTGAAATCGAGGATCTATACCTAAAACCGAGCTGGGGACACAGAGCTCTTTGCAAGTCAGGATAGATGGGCAAGGGACAGAGGAGCCCTCCTGCCAAGGGGACAGGCTTGGCCGCCTCCGCTGGCACCTGCCCCGCGTCCGCGCTGTGATTCGTCCCTGTGGGGAGGGAGAGATACAAGGAGGCTGAGACCAGGGCCATCTCCTGGCTCTGTTTGCATGAGGTGATGCTGGTGGTACAGGGATCGTTAAAGAGGACGTGGATGTGTGTTTACGCCTTAAACACCTCCCTTGGAATTCCAGTTGCTCAGAGCAAATGAGTAGGCCGGAGCTCAGAGGCATCCTCCTGACAACACATGGGGGTTAGCTTGTGCAGCCAACCTACCCTCGAGCCCACTGGGTGCCAGCCTGGGAGCGAGCCACTTTTCTGTGTCACGGGTGCTCTGAAGAGTCATTCTGGGGACACTGGTGGCCGCTGTCTGTGTGCAGGCACTGAGCATGTCACCAGGAAAAAACCCCGTGTCTAGTTGGTGCTCGGTGTGGGTGTGAGAGAGAGCTGTGGCCCCATTGCTCTCCATGGGGGATGGGGACACCCCCAAACGGGAGGCACTGAGTGGAGGGGGTCCGAGGTGCACCACCCTGAGTGAGTGACAATAGAGCAGGACCTGAGCACCACAGGGTGAAGGAAGATCTGCCCGAGTCCTGGGTGTTGGGGACTTGGGACATATATCTTTGTTTTTATCTTTACTTTAAAAAACAGTATTTTATAACTGTTTTTATGAGCACTAATATTTAAGTTTTTGTGTTGGAGTGATGAAAAGTGCATGTGACTAATAAAGACTAAAACTGGAAAATAGCATCTCCATTCCCTTTATTTCCATGTGCTGACCTAAGAAGCACTGCTGGCCGGACGCACTGTCCATGGGTAGGAGTTGGTGTGACTCAGGCCCAGGCCTGTTTGGTGTTGGGCATGCTTTTCAAAACACATTCAGGCCCTGGCCAGTTTTGCTCAGTGGTTAGAGTGTCGGCCCTCGGACTGAAGGGCCCTGGGTTCAATTCCGGCCAAAGGCACGTGCCTCGGTTGTAGGCTCGATCCCAGGCCGTTTGGGAGGCAAACAGTCGATGTGTCTCTCTCACAGCGATGTTTCTCCCTCTCTCTCCCTTCCACTCTCTCTGAAAAGCAATGGAAAAATATCCTCCGGTGAGGATTAGAAATAAATAAAAAATAAAAGCACATTCAGGCCTCATTTTCTGCCTCTGAAAAATGGGTGTAGTCTCTTACACAGTTGTGAGTTTAAAACAAAATAGCATTTGTAAGGTGCTGACCACCTAAGCCGTGTGTGTGAATAGATACTCCAGGCTCTCAGTCCCTCCCCTCGGAGTCAGAGCTCTGGCCCAGAGAAACTGGGACATAAAGGAGGCGGTCTCAGGGCATTTGGGCGTCTGAAACACAGCGGCAGCCCAGCAGGCGGACATCCTGCCCGGGGATGCGGGACAGGGTGTGTGGGTGAGGGGAAGGTCTGCTCGGGCACCACCGGAAGTGTGTGTCTGTGGAGAGGTTGGGGTCCCCTGGACGCTTGTCCTGTCTCTTTCTCGTCACAGGCTCCAGGACGGTCACACCAGCCTGTGCTGCCCCCACGTGGCTGATCTGTCCTAGTCACCGAGGATGACGCCTGAGGGGTGATTTGTTGCTTTTTTCTGCCTTCTCCGCGCCCGGCAGCCTTCGCCCTCGGCATGGCCTTTGCTGTATCTCTGCTGGGAACGGGGCCAAGGGGTCCGATAGCCCCCAGTGTCGATTGCACCCCCTCCTGTCAAGCAGGTGACCGGCGCGCGGGCCTGACTTGGGATCTGGAGCCAGGCAGCTGTGGCTGTCCCGGGTGGTATCTGCCCCCCGAAGCAGAGTCCCCAGATGCCCCCTCACAGCAGGTCTCACCCGAGTGAGGCCACAGAGTGGGTGGGCCCCGGGCCGGAGCCCTTCTGGGCGGAGTTTTCTCTTCGGTGTCCCTCCCTCGCGTGTGCTCACTGTCGGTGGAGCAGGGGCGCCGGCCCGCTCAGCTCCTGTCCCCGCAGCTCAGAGGAGCCGCGAGCCGGGCAGGAGCCCCATCGCCTCCTGTGCCTGTGCACCTGTGACTAATTCCAGATGAAGTCAGCGGGTGGGGTTCGATATTTTCTTATTTCTATTATGTTTTAACCTCCTTGCTTTTGATAGTCTAAATTTACCCCTTTTCGTGTGAGAATCTGCCCATCATTTTCTGTAAATAGGGGTGAGAAGTTGGCAGAGTTCGCAGCCAGGCTGTAAGCTGGTGACTGGGCCGTGGTGGACCCGACGCCTGTGTGCACACGGGCTCGGGCATTCGGCCGGCAGTGAGGCCACGGACGCTGCTGGGACTGGGTCAGTTAACACAGCTTCCTGGCACCCTGATTAAAAGCTGCCTGTTCCTGGCCTACGCTGAAACAGACATCGGTTTCCCCAAACACACAGTGAAGGAGCCCCAGACCTGTCTCTGGACCGGCGGTCAGTGGCAGATCCATTGAAGGTGTGGTGAGGGATGGGCTCCGAGACTTGGTGGGGGCTGGGGCTGCGATGCGTGGGCATGGCAGAGTCTGGGGCGCCTGGGGCGAACTCTCGTCCTGTGTCTTCCAGACCTCAGCCCTGGGGAGCCCAGGATGCTGTGTGCTCAGAAGGGACTTGAGTACACATTTGCAGAAAGAAGAACCGGTTACAGCAGAGGCCTCGCCCGCCCTGCTCCTTACTGCTCGTGGATGGGGTGGACAGCACTTCCCCGCAGGGTGCACTGTGGGGGTCCCAGGCCTGTCCCCAAGATGCCTGGACCCCTGGGGGGCACTGTGGTGCATGGAAGTGGTCTGGTCAGGGCAGTTTTGCAAAAGAAAGGGAGAGTTGTGGCAGATGTTTGAGGGGACCACTGACTCTGTAGCTGGTGCTCAGAGGTCCTTCATGGCTGGTTCTGGAACCTTCCAGGAAAGTACCCTTATTTTCAGAGGTCTGAAAATGGTTTCATTGCTGGACCTTCCCGGTCTAACTGATTCTCATCAGAGGACTTTTCTAGTTCTCATTTTGACTCAGTTGAACTTGACTCTCACTTTTATTACATTTTCAGCAGCAGCTAATGTCCTACCAGTTAATCATTACTGTTCACTGAATAGAAATGTGAAAAGCATCATTTGTGGCTCAAACACGTCCCTATTTGGGGAGTTGTATTTGAGTGCGCCGTGATTGGGTGAGACCCCCAACCTGTGTCTCACCTCCGTGGGCCCTTAAAAGTGCTGTAAGAACACTGGTCCCTGGCTGATTTTCCAGGAACACACTGCAGGTAAACCAGCCACAGTGGTGCAGGAGCCTGGGTGCCGTGTGGGACTCGAGTTGTCCCAGCCCCTCAGGCGACCCACTGCTGACAGCCTCCTCCAACAAGTGTGCGCAGTCCCCTGAGCTCTTCACGGGGAGGGAGCCTCGCAGAGCCCAGGGTGATGGCAGGTGACACTCGGCCTGGACCTTCCTGACGCTGCTGGTCGCCCTGCTGGGAGCACTGCAGCTGATGGTTTAGGTCCAGGCTTGTGCACTGTTTCCTCAGTGTTTAAAAAAGGGACCATGGGCTTATACCGGACTCTGATAGACACTGGAATTTTAGACAATTTCTTGTGAAAGGGCATTTGCTATGAGCCTACTCTGAGAGAAAGAGCCAGCTTGACACCATGACACGTGTCTCAGACCGTTTCTCAAGGCCGCAGGGCACGTACTCCGTGTCCTCAAGACACGTCACAACTTTCTGGGAGACAACACTCTGGGAGAGAGACCCCCACCCTGGACAAGTCACTCACGGAGACCCCTGGCACCCACTTGTGCAGGGGGGGAGCTGAGAAATGCACCCAAATGCCCACCTGCAGCAAGACCCAGGCTGCGTGACACGTGACTCTCTGCTCACGTGGGAAGGGCAAGGGCGGTGCTTCTGGAACTCTTCGAACCCACCAGCTGCTGCTAGTTCCCGTGGCTGAGACTGGTTTCCTGTGTTCCCAGGACCTGGCACCAGCCCAAGTCACATGGGGACGTGGTAACAGAGCCACCCCTCCCCCTCTGCTCAGCACAGGACAGCCAGCCCCCTGCCCAGGTGACCTCCCAGCCCCATAACCTGTCCGGCACAGGTCCCACTCTGCACAGTGTCCTATCTGTGTGCTCACGTGCCCAGGCGTGTGCCGAGCTCTCCCCACAGTCAGGTGACAGTGAAAACCCATCTCAGGCTGACTAAGTTAGTAGCTTTTGCAATAACAATTGTTTTACACTGACAGTAACATGCTATATGAAGTTCGATTGGCTTTTATACTTAAATGAAAATACTTCTCTGAGGAATTTTTCCCCCCAATAGAAAGGCATCGACTTAGGAAGCAGCAGGTTAAGGGTACCAGGTCCTCAAGCCAAGCGGCTGGTGGAACTGGGTGCTTCTGACCTGAGGCCAGGACCTCAGACAGATCTTTCCTGTTTCTCGTATAAAGAAGGGTCTGTTGCCCTGGCTGGTGTGGCTCAGTTGGTTGGGCATTGCCCATGCACCAAGAGGTCGCTGGTTCAATCCCCGGTCGGGGCACATGGCTGGGTTGTGGGACGGATCCCCTCTAAGGGGCATGCAGGAGGCAGCCGATCCATGTTTCTATCTCATCGATGTTTATCTCTTCCCCCCTTTCCCTTTCTCTCTCTCTAAAAAAAAATCAATAAAAATATATTTTAAAGAATGGTCTGTTAGGTTCCTTTGTCTCCCTGAGGGAAAATAAATCTGTAAGAAGAGCATTTTGGATTTTGGAATTAGTTGACTGCTATCTCTCCACGGTTCTTTCTGACAGGACGGTTTGGGTGGACGTGTTGGTGTTCTGTTGATGCGGAGTTTTCTTCTGGGCGTCCATTCATTGAGAATTAATTGTAGCCTCAGACGTGATAGGTCCTCTTTGTGGTGCATGGATGGGGACCCTGTGAGTAAGGGGTGACAAAATGGATCTGCTCCAAGAGGCTTCTTGATTTCATAGCGTCCTGACAGCTTGTAACTGGTCTGTCTCTCGTTGTAGGTCGACACCTCTCGAGACCTGGAGCCCCGGGCTGAGCGGTGAGGCCTCCTCTGGACTTGGCTGCAGCCGGCGCCTGGGTGGGTTTCCGAGGGCCCGCCAGCCTGTGCGGGCCCCCGGGGTCCTTCCTGCGTACTTGGTGGCCAGTGCTGCTCCCACAGGCTTGGCTGGACTCCCCCAGAGTCCTGGGGCCCTTACAGCTTTACCCCCAAATTAGCACAGGACCCGTGAGGAAAACGCCCCGTGGAAACCGGGTGCCTTTGTGCAGATGTTCACACGCCCTCTGCTGCAGCCAGGCCTGGGGTGCAGGTCCCGGTGGCCACTGGCTGGTTGCAGCGGCTGGGACTTGGAACTAGACGTCCCTTTGTGCCTTTAAAGCGGTCACTCTTCCAATCCTCCGAAGGCAGCCAGGTGGAGACCTTTCAGCGCCATCTGGTGGGCAGGTGGGGCAGGTGCACCACCAGCCTCCAGGTGACTGGATCATGTGACTTGTCGGGCAGAGAAGGGGCAGAGGGGCAGGGAAGCATGCCACCCTCCACGGGGAGAGGAGCCATATAGCTCTGACCCCATTACTTTCTAGAAAGATCTGAGGACAGAGTCCAGCGCCACGCCTCAATGTGTGTGTTCAGGTATATCTGTCCCAGGCCAAAGGACACAACCATTGACAGAGAGGCACCCAGACTGCTGCTTTTTAGACAGAGCGCCCCGTGTTTGCCGTTGCCCCCTCACGTACATTTGTTCTCATGTCTGCTCACCGTGCAGGGCAGGTGGCTGTGGGCATGGTGGGCTCCAGGACCCAGGACAGAGGAAAGCAGCAGGCGACCCCATGCCGGGTTCTGGAGAATTCCAGCAGGGAAGGGTGGGCTTCTGGGCAAGATGTCAACCCCATCAGCCTGAGAGGCAGCTCCCTCCCCGTCCGCGCCCGCCCAGCCCTGCGGTGACCGTGCTCGGGCGTGGTCCATCTGCAGGCCCGTGCCCCTGCCTGCCCCAGACGCTACCATCTTTGTTTTTTAACCCTCACTTGAGGATATTTTTTCCATTGCTTTTCAGAGAGAGTGAAGGGATGGGGGAGGAGAGAGAGACACATGGATTTGTTGCCTCCCACACGTGCCCTGACGGGGGCCGGGGATCAAAACTGCAACCCAGGTGTGTGCCCTTGACTGGGAGTTACACCCGCAACCTTTTGGCACGCGGGCCAACCACTTTCGGCTGCTCTGACCACTGAGCAGCACGGCCAGGGTAGCCGCTGCCGTCTTTGCCATCAATAGACGAGTTCTGATGACAGAGAAAAGCTGGGTTTTCAGAGAGGCTTAGGATGTTGTTGCTAAGGCAACTGACCGGAGTGGTGTTCCCAGGAGCTAAAAGACGGGCCAGTCCCTGCGCCTCACCTTTTCGAAAGGCCTGGTGTATGTAAGTGCCCGTTTGCCGTTGAAGGTCATTTCTAGTTACCGCCTTCTCTTTTCTCTTGTCGTGATGGGTCTTTGCGCCATTAGGTCGCTGTGGCAGGAGGGGCCTGTGTGGACGTCTGACTCTGAGGCTGCCCTGGTTATCTGCTCTGTGTTAACTGCGTGGGACGTGAACCCTGCTGCTGCAGTTATTTGGTCTCTTGGGAAACTTTCTCCCAGGCAGATGGTGTGTGGATGGGGCCACAAGGAGACCTGAATTGTGGAGGGTCTGTCTGTGCTGTTGGGCTAAAGGGCTTTCGTTAAATTTTTTAAGCAATTAAAAAATTTCAGACAGGTTTCCATTGTACCTAAAAGCAATAGGTCTGTGCTGGATGGTGAAATAATGAGGGATGTAAGAAACATTTTTAGAATAAATAGCTGTTTGATTTTGTCCTGATATCTAACATTATTTTCCTCAAAACTGTATGGTCATCCAACATGTGGAATTTTCAGTAGGTTCATTTGGGATTTTCATCTCTTATTTTTGTTGAATTTCTCCTTGAAATATTGGTACTCAGGTTGATTTCAAAACTTGTTTTTTTAAAAATTATCAGAATGTCACACTGCTCTCTCTTCCTTTCTTTTGGTTGATGCTCACCCGAGAATATTTTTTTCCATTGCTTTTCAGAGAGAGTGGGGGGGAGGGGAGAGAGACACATTGACTGGTCGTCTCCCCACCAGGGTGGAAGACAAACCCAGGTATGTGCCCTTGATGGGGAATGGAACCCAAAACCCTTCATTGCAAGGGCTGACACTCTAACCACTGAGCCACATCGGCCAGGGCTGCTTTATTCAACACAGAATTTCAGTAATGAAAGGTTAATCCTTCCTTTAGACCAACTTGCTGCCACAGACTTGCTTCGAATTTACATTCATGTTGGGCTTCTCAGCATATTTACCTTTGTCACAAAATGTGGAGGGATGGCCTCACACACTTGGTACACGTCGTGTTGGGGGGGGATGAAGAAGACTCCACTACACACTTGGGGATGTTAATTTACTAATTTCCACTGCATTTAAAATAAAGAATTCAGTTTGATCACTGTCAGTTTGGCAGTTTCACATAACTCAAGTGCCAAAGAAAACTCATTAATTTATTTTAAAGAAAACTATTTGAACCTCCAGCTTCAACTGTGACTAGCTTGTATTGGGCTTACCCACCAGGCAGAACCCCACCCCATACACACATGTACACTTGCAAAGCCACCAGCACAGGTGGGACTTGAAGGGTGGCGGTTGTAAGGGACAAACTGTGCTCTTACTCTCAGGCATATTTCCCAAACGTTGGAGCAGGAAACAGACTGAGCTGAGAGGAGCAGTGTTTTGAGCCAAGAAAGTGGCAATGTATGCTAAATAACAGAACCACATGACTAAAACCCACCAGGAAATGCAGACAGATATTGTAGTTATCAGACAGGGACTTGAAGATATCCATTACCAACACACTCAAGGAAATGGTGAACAAAATAGATTAAAAGATGGAGAGTCTTAAGAGGATTGGAATCAATAAAAAAGAGTGAAGTCAATATTCTGGAACTGAAAATACAATGTCTGAAATTAAGAATTCCTTGAATAGTTCAATAGCAGTCTGGAAGCAAAATGAGATAGGGTGAGTGAACTGGAAGACAGAGCAATGGAAAATATCCACACTGGAGCTCAGAGGAAAAGCAAAGAGTGAGAAAAAGAGCAAGAGAAGCATGGAGCACAGCAAGAATGTTTAATGTATGTGTAACTGAAGTTTCAGAGCACAGAGGAGAGAAAATGGAGCAGAAGCAGACTCCAAAGAGACAGTAGTTGAGAATTTTCCAAAACTGATAAAAGACATGAATCCACACTTTCAAAAGCTTTGTAAACCCAAAGCAGAACGAAGACCAAAATAAAACAATAGCAACAACAAAAAAAATATCTGGGCACATTATAGTCAAGTTATTGAAAACCAAAGACAAAAAGAAAAATTTTAAAAGCAGTCAAAGAATAAAGACATTTCTTTCAGAGGAGCAGACTGATGGCTGACTTTTCAACAGAAACTACAGAAGCTCAAGACTATGAATGCCATCACTGAAAGGCTGCAAAAAAATTGCCAACGTAGAATTCTATACCCAGCAAAAATGCCCTTCAGAAATCAAGGCTGTATGAAGATATTACACAAACAGAAGTGAGTGAACTCATGGCCAGCTGACAAGAAGCACCAACCACAGCCTGAGGCCAAAGGAATGTGCTCCAGACAGAAGCACAGACTGAAGGGAGCAACAGTGACATCAGGAGTAACTGTGTGACCAACAGAAACAGTCCTGATGTTTAGAGCAATTTTTAGTTTCCTTGGGGTTTTTAACACAAATAGGAGTGTAATACATGACAGCAAGAGCTCGAAGGTGAGGCAGGACGGTGGAGTCATGCTAGTGCCTACCCTACCAGATGGGTCTTGACACAACATGGTCATCCTGTGAGGTGTGTCTCTGGTGTGCACTGACTATTGTGTGTGGGAGACCCCAGAGCAGAGAGCTCCCGGGTGTGTGCATGGTCGGGGCCTCTGGAAGACCTTGCAGACGCTCACTGTCATGTGCTGGAAAACCTGTGAATCTGGTTGCTCCATTATTTAGACACCCTTTGAGAGCTCTTGGGAGAAAATAGATGATTCTTTAAGAAGCATATTAGAATGTAGCATTCAGATTTCCCCCGCATTTAAGCAGGCATGTTTCAGAAATGTGCTGCTGAGTGAGAACCAGTTCCGCAATGCATGTCCAGGGGCTACTGTGCTCAGGGTTGCGGCTCTGCACTGTCCAGTTGGCACCATTTCCACAGCAACATGGCCATGGTTAGGGTCCAAGCAGCAGAATGGAGCTAAGGGCCGTGGGGCACACTTCCAGGAGATGATGGTGAGGGAGTCCCTGCCTCTCTGAAGTGATGGATGACCCAGGGGCGGTATGTGGAGCTCATGGAAATGGTCTGGTCAGTCTTCCAACCTGCTGGAAGGGCCCAGGGCTTTGGGTCACCTCAGCTCCCACCCCTCCCTGCTCTCCTGGGCTGTGACTCTGTGGTGTTTGTCCTCATGTCTGCCTTCCTTTTGGCACCTCCAGGGGCAGTTGTGACTGTGACCAGGGCCTGCTATGCATGGATATTTGCAAAGGGTCTGAGGGTACAATGGGAGGCCACCCTGCCCTGACTAGCTGTCCCCCATCCTGTGGTGTTCATTCCAGCAGTCACCTTTAGCTGCATCCTGTGTTCTTGACCGTTGGTCTGTCCTCTGGGTGCTGATGCTAACTGAGGGCCCAGGAAGCTCCATCTAGGTGCTGGAGGACAGATGTCCACCACCAGGCTCCTCACACAGGAGAAAATGTAACAGTGGGACTTGGGCTGCTCTCAGCTGTCCCAGAGAAACCCAGGAGGCCTTTGGGTTTCTGGAGTATGAGGAGGACTATCTATGAGCTCAAGAAGGGGTGACTGTGGTGTCTGGGCGGCCCTAGTGCCCACTGGGGCCTAGTGCAGTGGGGCTAACACCTGGGACCCCAAACCTCCAACTGCCACCAAGAGACCGCCTGATGAAATGTGGAATGAGACACCTCCGAGGGCAGGGCTGCGTCCTGGTGTGCAGTCGGCCCCAGGGTTACCCTTGGGCGCCCATGGCGTGGTTTCTTGCGGTGTGGAAAATTAGAATGGGGATGAGCCTCGCCCCGAGGCATAGGCTGCCCACTTCTCTTACTGTGCGTTTGGGGCAGACCCACCTCTCGCTCAGCTTTGTCCACTAGGCACCTCACTGGTGTTACGGGGCAGCACCTTCCCTCTGGGCATTCACAGTGCGGAGCCCCAAGCCTGTGGAGGTGGACAGGGCAGCTGGCTGCCGGTCCCTGGGCACTGTGGGCCATGGCTGGGAGCAGAGCTGCGGGCTCAGGGCTGTCCTCTGGCTTCCCTGTGTGGATCCTGTGTTTCTGCTACGATTGTGTATCTGTACATCACTGTATTTTAGACGCTGACATGTAAGGTGTCAGCTGTGTCTGAGAAGTGGATGTGGTTACTTCTGGCCTTCATCCCGGCCATCTGGCACCTGGGACACCTGTGCCAGGTGGGAGCCGAACCTTGGGTGGGGAGTCTGTGTGGATCAGCTCAGGGGCTGCTGGTGAGACACTGTGCGCTGTCTTTCAGTCAACGAGTTCACCGTCATCAGGAAGAAGTTCAGGTGCCCATACTGCAGCTTCTCTGCCATGCACCAGTGCATCCTCAAGCGCCACATGCGCTCCCACACGGGCGAGCGGCCCTACCCCTGTGAGATCTGCGGAAAGAAGTTTACGCGGCGGGAGCACATGAAGCGGCACACGCTGGTGAGTGGGGTGGGGCAGGCTCGGGCCCTCTCGGGGTTGCGGGTAGGGTGGAGAAGGGTGGTCTGCATGGGCACAGGAAGCCCTGAAGTGGGGTCCACTTAATGCTACCCCCTCCACCTGGCTCCACCACCAGGCCTGGTGCAGAGGCAGGGCCCACATCACACCCTCAGTTTCCCTTCGGGGTCCTTGGGCTCCAGCCCGCCTCAGCAAGGCTTCCTCCCCCATGCGACCCCTGCTTGGCCCACAGGGTCCCATCACACCATCACTTCCCTGCCTGGAAGTTTTGTGGGACCCTAGCCCTTGCTCCCCGCGCCCTTGTAACGTGTCCATTACCTGCTTGTGTGGGAGCCTGGCTCCCAGTTGCCAGGTGGCAAATGTTGAATGGTAGGTTTGCTTGGCCAGGACATGAAAAGGTTATCCTTGAAATGGAAGCAGA
The DNA here is from genome assembly GCF_964146895.1 of Miniopterus schreibersii. Classification (NCBI taxonomy): domain Eukaryota; kingdom Metazoa; phylum Chordata; class Mammalia; order Chiroptera; family Miniopteridae; genus Miniopterus; species Miniopterus schreibersii. Next base: position 671,774 of record NC_138110.1, read on the forward strand.
TTTCCCAAAAAAGGCAGGGTGAGGGGACTTTGAGTGGTGAGATAAACTAGGTAGGCCGTGTGGCTCGACTGAGGAACTGACCGGGAGGTGCCTGTGGAATCCGAGCCCCTCCTTGGACACACTGACACAGGTTATAACACAAGAATTTCTGCAGAGTTATGTGAGAAGCTGGAAAAATCATTTACAATGAAACCCTGGGGAGTTGGGGCCCTCCCTAAAGCCCAACCATGAACCCAGACTTGAAGGGTGAACATCAAAATTAATGATCTTGATTGAATGAAAGCTCATACATTTCGGTAGAAAAAGTCAGAATGAGACGGTGACCTCTGAACACGTATCATGTGAGTCAAAGGAAACTAACTCATGAGCAACCTTGAGGAGCTGTTAAAGCCAAGCATGTAGAGTTGATTGAAGGGACATCTGTGGCTCAAGGTGGCTCGATATTTAATAGGAATTCCTACGCCTCTTACAAGTAACTGGTCACGACTAGAGGCATTTTTAAGCTCGGTGCCCTGGTTTCAAAGGGAACATTCACAATGCTTTTGTTTGTTTGGTTGGTTGTTTTTTTTGTTAATCTTCACCTGAGGATATTTTTTCCATTGATTTTTAGAAAGTGGGAGGGAGGGGGAGAGAAAGACACATCGATGTGAGAGACACATTGATTGGTTGCCTCCTGCACGCACCCCAACCAAGGCCTGGGATCTAACCTGCAACCCAGGTATGAGCCCTTGGGAATCGAACTGGTGACCTCTTGGTTCATGGGTTGATGCTCAACCACTGAGCCACCCCAGCCGGGCAGGGCAGCTATGTCTTTTCTTTAGCAAAACCACATTCTCGGTTCAGTAAGCATGGATCCTGTTGGAGGGTCAGGGTCTGAGTTGTCCGTTTACCTTGGAATTTTATTCTGGGTTCATGGTTGGGCTTCAGGGAGGGCCCCAAATCCCCAAAAATAGACTTGAAGGGTGAGGGCTTGTTTTCCTCTGAGGAGGGGACCTGTATCTTCCCCTTTAATTTCTCCAGGGTCCCCGACCTTAAGGAGGTGGTTGAGTCCCTGCCCAGCAGGCATCTCAGGAGCGGAGCCATGGTTACCATGGTGCCCACATCCCCTCCTCCCCCTTCCTTCCAATAGTCCATATGGACGAGTGCTGGCCATCTGGTCCCGGCCCGAATGCCCTTGTTGCTCCTGTGTCCTGGTGCAGCCCCGAGCTCCCTGCAGCTGGTGTCCCTGCCCCAACTGCCCACTGTCCTGCCCAGCTGGGCCTGCTCCCCGGACAGTTTCTCTGAGATCAAGCCTTGAGTTTTTGGGAGAGGATTGAGGAAACCCTGGATTCAAAATGTGCCAACATTCAAGAAGACCCAGAAGGGGCCTGGGAATCCCATTGCTAGAACCAGAGCCTATAGCGGAGTGCCTGGCACCAAGAGTCTTGCCCAGTTTTCCTTGCAGACACCCCACCCCAGGTCCTGCTCCCGACCTCACATTAGCATGGTAGGTCTTCACGGTTTGGGTGTGTTTTTTGTTTTTTAAATGTGTTTTTATTAACTTCATCGAGAGGAAGGGAGAAGGAGAGAGAAACATCAATGATGAGAGTCATCGATCGGCTGCCTCCTGCTCGCCCCCTGCTGGGGTTCGAGCCCGAAACCCGGGCAGGTGCCCTGACCAGGAATCAAACCTGTGGCCTCCTGGTTCATAGGTGGACACTCAACCGCCGAGCTACTCCTGCCGGGCTGGGGTTTTGTGGACGGACGTGGCAGGAGGACGGCTGGGGGTCCAGCGGGGTGGGAAGTGAAGAGTGCCCGGGACAGTGACCCATCGGCCTTGCGGTGTTAGTGAGTAGGGAAGGACAGCCTCGCAAACCCTCTTCCAACAGGACGCCATTGGCTCCCACTCACTGACCGCCCTGTCCTGCAGGTGCACAGCAAGGACAAGAAGTATGTGTGCAAGCTGTGCAGCCGGGTGTTCATGTCGGCCGCCAGCGTGGGCATCAAGCACGGCTCCCGGCGCCACGGCGTGTGTGCCGACTGCGCGGGCCGCGGGGCGGCGGAGCCGCTCGATGGCGGTGGGGCCGAGGGCTCTCCTGAGCTCTTCTCCGGCGACGGGCCCTACCTGGAGGACCCGGACGACCCTCAAGGGGAGGGTGAGGAGGAGCTGGGCGAGGAGGACGACGTGGGCCTGGCCCACGAGGACACGCTGCTGGGGGACGACAAGGACGATGCGGACTCGCCACAGGGGCCCCGCAGCCCGCCAGGGGGGCCTGGCAAGGACTTTGCCTGGATCTCCTAGGCCCCTGTGCTGGGGGCTGGGTGGTGGCAGTGCCACCCCCTCCACCTGGGTGTGTGCTTAGGGGTCTCCCTTGCCCGGACGGGGCGTCTGACCCCTCGCAGCTCCTCCTCCAGGCCCCCCTTTATTCTGCTCCCACCACCCAGACATACACAGAGAAGCTGGCCCTGTGGTCTCAGGAGCAGGTGTGGCCCCAGCAGCGGGGGCTCTGGGACCAAACATGAAGTTTGTGGGGTGTAGGGAGGGTTCCCATCTTCGGGGACAAACAGAGGGTCCCCGGCAGGTGCCTGTGGGGAGAGCGTTAAGGGGGCCTATGTGGCCGGCCTGGCCTTGGGCTCATGATGGCGCAGCGGCCAGGTCAGCGTCAGCACTGCTCGGGTGTGGAGTTGCCCCGAGGCCACAGGCCCGAGGGCTGGAGGTCGGCACTCACCACATGGCACCCAAGGCTCCAGACCCCGTCCCCTCTGCAGCCCCTTTTCAGCAGCCGGGTCACTGCCTGTAGCCCTTTGCCTTTGAGGCTCCGCGTCCCTGGGGCCACCTGCAGAACTAGGTCCAGTGTACAGAAGGCCCCGCCCCTGCTGCCTCTGGGCTTTGGTGCTCAACACAAAACAGCTTCAAGAGCCCCCGGGGTTGAGGGCTCCAGGTGCTAACTTCTGGTGGAGGGGGGATGGCTCGAGTCCGTCAGGAGTCCGTCAGAGGTCCATCTTTGTTCTGTGTGCACTTCCTTGGGGAGCCTGGGGTGGCCCTGTCCCTGGCTCTGTCCACCCCGTGGCACCCAGGCCACGCCTGCTGCCCCGCCCCAGGCACTTGCCTGCGCTGCTGCTCACACTGGAGGCGGGGTCCTGCCTGCCTGCCGCGCTGCTCACGCCGCCCGAATGGGTAACCAAACTTTTTAAGTAGTCACAGTCACAGTCATTTTGATGGCATTATTTTTCTCACTTGACAAACCATGCAGTCGTCTCTCCTGTAGCGCGTTGCCAGGTCCTCTGGCTGTCTTTTCAGACGTGCTCACAGCCTGTTCTCCTCTTTGTTCCTAGTGAAAAGCAAAGGCTCCGCTTGGTGCACGGCCTGTTGGCCAGCACCACCGTCCTGGCTGCAGGACGACCGGCTGTCCTCTTCCTGGTCAAGGGTGTTCTGACGCCCTGCTATCCAGACATTCCCCCTCTCCCTGACTCTCTTGGGCACAGCCCCCCCTCCTCACCCCCAATCCCTGCAAGGACTCAAGGGTGCCATAGAGAGATTGTGTGTTTTCCCTCTTTTCCCACAGACTGAGCAAAATGGCTTTTACCAAGTTTTTTTATTGGGTCACATCTATTCTTTCCAGGTGGAATACCCCATGAGTCCTCATGTAAGCTCCAGTGCCCCCAGAGGGCGCACCCAAGCACTAGCCTCCCTGCTGGGAGCGTTGGGGGACCCCGGCGGGGCTGAGTGGGTACGTGGGACCTGGTGCTGTCCTTGAAGTCCTGCCCCAGGGGAGAAGTCGCCACCTTTGTTTTTACTTATTTATTTTTAAAATAAAATCAGCTGCCGTTCCTATGGGTTAGAAGAGGGTGCTCTTGACAGACCTGCCTGCTGTTTGCCTGCACCCGCCTCCCTCAGCTGGGGACCCTCTGAGTTCCTCGACACTGGCGTCCTTAAGAGAAAGGGCCAAGGTCGTCCCAAACACGCCGAACCCTGCCTGCTCTTGCTGAGGGTGGGCCAGGCCATGCAGGGCTTCTGGGCACGGTCCCTGTCACCAGGGAGGCCTGGCCCAGCCCCCACTCGGCTTTCGGAACTTGTACCTCCCCCCACTTTCTAGCCTCTTTTCTAAACAGACCTACTTTCTTATAAAGCGCATTGAAGCCAGACCTTCGCTGTAGACAGGCGTCTCCGGGTTCTGTACTGGTCCCACCTCTCAGGCGGCCCGTCCACGCCCGGCCGCCTCCACCTCTCCACTCAGGGCGCCTTGCTCTTTCTGACCTGCTCGCCGCCCCTGCTCACCTTTTGGGGGGTTCGCTGTCTGTATCACAGGCGCACTTTCTTCTTTAAAACCAACACTGTACTGGAAAACCGAGGGCCGGAGTCCTGTCCCACCGAGTCCCCAGGTTTGTTGTTGGCGGGATGGAGATGGACATATCACCTCTCAGGTGTGGAGGGAAAGATGTGTGTCGTGTGTCAGGAGGAGTTTTTCTATGTGACTGATTTTTTTTCCCAAATCAATGTTTAAGCTAATAAATATTTTTTTTATGAAGAGGAAAACCTGTGTAGACCACATTTCACATGTTGTACTTCAGTGTCTGTATTTTGGTGTTGGCAACACCAAAGTGGAAAACAGCCTGCTGGGTGGTGTGTCCGTCAGGGGTGGGGGCAGGGAACCCACGGACTTTTGTATTAAGCTCTGGATCCTGACGAGGGTGTTCATTTGGACCCTGGGTTTTTGGGAAACCGTCACAGCACTGCCAGGACTTAGTAGGGACCTCGACTTGAAAGGTAGAGCTACTACTTCCAACTTTGCACTTCTTTCTTTATAAACAATGGAGAAAATGCAAAAACTGGAACTTTTTGCAATATGATGAAAAATAATCTTATTTTCGCTCATTCTGTGACATGTGCAACTCTTTAAAGCCATACTTAATGGTGTTTTTATTTTTTAGATCTTATATTGTGTTTTGTATACAGCCCTTTTAGAACTACTTGCAGTGAGGGTGCTGTGTGTGTGCTTTTCTTAAATATTTATTTTTTCAACATGCTTTCAACCTGTCAACAAAAACAAGAGACAAAAAAAGGGCAGTGCTCGAAGATTGTTGATTTTTCCTGGGGATAATCTATATTATATTGACTTTATATTAATTATTATAAACCTGTGTTGGCATTGGAGATGTGTTTAATATTTGGGGGAGGAGGTTTTGTCATCAGTCGGGGGAACCAGAGCTGTTGTTCGCTTCTCTGTAGCCATAGAACAGGTGAACAGTACCTTCTCTAGTGGTCTTGCGATTTCTTGTCTGCCTGGGCTCTGGCCTGCCTGCGGTTTCCTTTCTGTGACGGGATTAGCTTAGACATTCTTGCAAAGCGATCACTTTCAATAAACTGGGAAATTGCTGCTCAAGCAGACGCCTTGTGTGTGTTTCAGACAGGGTCCCCTCCTGTAGCCTCAAACTGAGTGGAGGGGGCCAGAGTGACCTCAGCCCTTTGTGGCCAGTTGCTGGCCTTTTGGGCCCGCCCACCCACCAACTGTGCCTGTGGCAGGATCCCAGATCCACGTCCTTTCCCCCTAAGAGGCAGACACGGATTCTGGAAAAACCCCAAATCTTTAATTTTTCTCCTCGCCTGGTGCAGCCCAGACGTGACACCTGAGCTTCAAAAACATAGTACAAATGTCAGCCCGGGGGCCCTTGAACCATCAGGATAAGTGCAGCGGGGGAGGTCCCTCTTGACCTCCCTCAAAGTGCATCCAGGTCTGGCTCCCACGTGGCCTTGAAGCTGGGCCTATCAGGACCCTTGACAAGTTCAAGGACAGTCAGGGAGGGCAGCCACCCCAGGGCAGTGTGGCTTTAGTGCGAAAGACTGGTTTCTCAGAGGCACTTTGAGTGGTGGGGCCCTCCCCCACCTCTGGGGGTCTAGGGTCACTGACGACCCCTTCCCCATTAAAAAGCAGACCCTGCAGCTAGGAGAGGCCCCAGGCAGGGGGTGGGTGCAGCTTATTTCCTCCATCAAGGATCCTGGAGGCAGGACGGCAGGGCTCAATCCAGGAAGCGCTGGCAGGCCTTCTTCCAGCGGCAGGCTGTGCACCACAGGTCCCGGCGCTCCATGCCATACACTTTCCGGCACTTCTTGGCGTCACCTCGGGGCTTCCTAGGGGAACACAGGGAACGTGGGGTGCTGTTGGGCTGGGACCTTCCATGCCTGCCACCTGCCCCTCAACACACACGCACCTCAGATTGGCACTAAGCTTGGAGGACAGGGCTGGCACGCAGTCCTGGACTGTGTTGGGCTGTGGCTGCAGCCGGGTGGGTGCCAGGCAGCCCTGAAAGGAAACACAGTTGTGGTCTCACTCCCCTCAAGAGCACCCCCAGGACCAAACCCCAGCTGCTGCCTGTGACCTCACCCACCTGGTAGGAGTGGTCACTGTGGCACACCTGGGGGGGCGCCTCAGAGCTCAGCACCTGGGGTGGGGGCAAGGCAAGTGGGTGCAGCAGGCTGGGCAAGGCTGTGGGCTCCGGCAGCTCTAGGTGGGGGAAAGTGGGTGGCAGGGAGGCCGTGGGGGACATCGGGGTCAGGCTGGACAGCCCATCAGTCAGCACCTCCAGTCCAATGTCCAGCTCCGTGTAGTAAAAGTCCTCCTCGCCATCACTCTGCTCTGGCTCTGCCTGCCGCCTGTTGGGGACATAGCAGATGGGAGCTGAAGCGCTGACCCACTTGGCCTGCCCCACCCCCAACCTGCCGGCCCCACCGCACCCCAGGTGCACCAGGCGGATGTGTCTCTGCATCCCGGAGGCCGTGCTCAGCACCTTCCCACAGCGCTTCCACAGACACTGGAATAGGACCTGCACCGAGCTCTGGGCGACAAGGGCTGGTGGTCAGGCACGGCCACCTGGTCCACCCCACCCTGAGTGCTGCCCCCAGCTTGCTTACCTTTCTTTTCCGAGGGGCAGGCTCCCCAAACAGGAAGGCTGCCTCCAGGGGCAGTGGGGGCGATGGGGAGAAGGGAGAGCACTGCCCGCTGGCCGGGTCCCAGCCCCAGTCCCCACTGCTGCTGCTGCTGTAACTGCCTGCTGGCTGTGCCAGGGTCTCCGGCCAGGGCTCCAAGCAGGCCTCTGTGGGGACACACCAGGCCAGTGTCAGGATTTCAGCGGGCTCATGCTGCTTTGCACAAACTGGGCTGTGGGTCCCTTCACTCTGAGCTTCCACCCGTTCACCTATTCACAGGTAAGTTTGCTGGGCACATAGCCTCTTGGAGAGGTGGTGGCCAGGGCAGCGGCGGCTTGGGGACTAACCTCCTAAAACAGGGAAGGATAAGTGGAAGATGCCTAGCCAGCAGGTGGAGATGCCTGCAGGCCTGGTGTACTGAGGCTTTGACCTCAGTGAGGGGATTGGGGGTCCTGACATCCATGTGTTTAGAAGGTTGTATTGCAGGCGAGGGAGCTCTGCTTGTCCCCCCTTTAAGGTCCTAGAGGAACAGTGGCCCTGGGCCCTGCCCCCACACCTACCCTATGCCAGGCCTCTTAAGTCTCACCTGTGCTAAAGGCTGTAGTGGGGGGCCTCAGCAGGAGGGGGCTGGTGGACAGGCTTGTAAGGGCTGCAGCAGCCATGACTTCATCCAGCCGGGCTCTTCCTTGGGGGGCTCTGGAGGAGAAGGGGGTGGAGGGTGGGGGTGGGTGGGGCAGGTGGGGCCCAGCAAGTACTCTAGACCCCCCCCCAGGCACACACGTGCAGGCCCTGGCACGTGTATGTGCACACCAGGCTTCCCTCACTCCAAGCACTCCAGGCGCTGGGCGTCAGGCCCAGCTCCACCCCCAGCTCGGGTTGCAGAGCCCAGATCTCCAGGAACCACCAGGAACCACCAGGAACAGGGCCTGGGCTGGGGTCTCCCTGAAGCCCGAGTCATCTACAGTCTGGGCTGTGTTCCACGGAGTCTCCTTCAGACCCTGGTGCTGGACAAGGGTCTGAGGCCCCACCAGTGGGACCAGGGCGCAAGAGGCCCAGCCCTCCCTCAAGCACACATTAACCAGGGTTGTGCAACAGCAGCTGTGGGCCTAGAGCCAGGCCTGGGGGGGGAGGGGGGGACAGCCAGCAGTCAGCAGCAGCCAGGGGAAAGGCTCCAAGCACAAGCGGGTCCCCAGGCTCCAGGAGGGCTGGGCCAGAGCCCGCCCCTGGCTGCAAAGCCAGCCCAGGGTGTCCGGCACCCAAGAGCGTTTCACGGCAGGGCAGGGAGATGGCGGTCAGAAGTCCCAGAATCCCTGGGCAGTCAGCCTCACTCGGGCCACGCAGCCTCCACGGCAGAGACTGACAGCGACCCCTCCCAGCTGAGCTCTGGCCCCAGGGTTTGAGGCAGACAAGGGATACCAACACACGCATAATTTCTTTTCAACTCTATCGTGGCTGGAGAGCTGGGAGGTGACCAGAAACTCAGTTTGCGACACGGACCTGCTCTCCGCCGAGGTCCCCGTGGGGGTGTCGGGAAGGCGCGTGCCTGTGCCCCACCCACCGCCCTGCACACCAGCGCGCACGTGCGCGCACGCCCACCGCGGCCTGGCGCGCGGCTCACCTGTGCGCTGGCACCGGGATGTGCGCCGATGGAGTCGGGGGCCCCGCTGCCGCCCCCGCCCACGTCCCCGGGGCCCGCGGCTCCGGCTCCTGCGGGGGCGCGAAATCCAAGCCCGCCAAGCCGCCACCCACGGCAGGGCCCTGCAGACGGGGCGTGCTCAGCGGAGGCAGCGGCCCGGGGACCCCAACCCCCCGCCCGGCCCCGCTCGTTACCCCCAAACCCGCCGCGCCGGCGTGCCCCGCCCCCGGCCCCGCCCCCGGCCCGGCGCGGCGGGAAGCGGCCCGGGCCGCCGGGCCTCCGACCCACCGACACACACGGGCCGCCGCCCCGCCCCCGGGGCCCGAAGTTTGTGCAGCCCCGACGCCATCTTTGCGGCGAGCGCACACAGGCGTCAGTCCCCGGCGCCCGGTACCTGCGGCGGCGCGGGCACCGACACCGGCGCGGCCGCGGGTTCCGGGCCGGCGGCGCCGGGCGGGGGGTGCGCGCAGCCCGGGCCGGGCGGCGGGGGGCGCTCGGCTTCCATGGCCCGCCGGCTGGGCACCGAGGCTGCAGCGGGGAGGGCGGGCGCTCGAGACGCAGCCCCGGGCCGGGCCGGGCTGGCGGGGCCGCCGACCCCCGCCCTGGATCGGCAGCCGCCCGCGCCGCTCGGCCCCGAAGCCGCGGCAGGCCCCGCCCCCTCCTCGCGTCCCCGCCCCCGGCGCGCGCCAATTGGTCCGCGCCCTGTATCAACATTCCAAGGTGGACCGCGTTCGGGCCCGACCGCGCTCCCATTGGTCTGCGCTACTAGGCCACGCCCACCTGGGCCCCGCCCAGGCCCGCGCTCCCGCGCTGGCAGGGAGAGGGGGCCCAGCTGGCGGCCCCCGCTCGCTCGCCCGCTCCTGGGCTTCCGTGGAGCCCCGGCCCCCGCGCCCCGCGGCGAGGACGGCCGGCTTCCTTGTGGGGTGCCCGCGCGCAGAGCTGCCAGATCAGGAAAGGGGCCACGTCTCCTTGGCGAGGTTCCCCGGAACAGGTTATTCTTTAACGCACTACTGCCCATCTCCCGCACCCCTTATGTAACCCCCGGGCTGGGTGGCCCGAACCCTCCCTCGGTGTCCCAGTCCGACGACTCTGTAGCCCCTCTAAAATCAACCTGGCCTGGGGACACCACCCCTAATCTGGCCTCTTTCCCCACAATGTCTTGTGAGCTTGGGTGACAGGGCCCACGCACCCCAGGAGGGAGGGAGCCTGTCCCCGAGGTCAGGGGATGTTTTTACTCCTTCCAGACACCCCACCACCACCACCACCACCCCACCCCCAGGCTTTGAAGAAGAAAAGTTCTGAGGCATGCTGTGCTCGTCCTCCCCTTGCTGGGGATTTATTAAGACGCTGGCAGAAGCCAGGGCAGCCAGGACCCAGGCACCTCTCAGGTTGCCAGCTGTGTGTGGGGGGGACTGTCAGGGAAGAGGAGGTCAGGTCCCACGCTGGAAGAAAAAAACATCTGTACTTGGGTGCTCAGTGCAGGGAGGGGTAGGCTGAGGCAGGTGGGGGGAGGTAGCAGGAGGCCTTCATGTCCAATCTGTTAGCTATAGATGGGGGGCTGCTGGTACTCAGGGGCCCCCATCTCCTGGATGCTCTCATACACATTTTCTAGGAGGCCTCTGTGGGTGTTCAGGCCCCTGAGTGGGAGGGCCTCATAGTCCAGGTTCCTCCCCAGAGTCAGAATTGCTGCTCTGTCCTTGGGGTCTGGTTGGTCTACTGCAGGAGATCCTGGGTCCCTCCTTTTAGGTCTGCTGATCCTGGAGTACAGGATATCCACCTGGAGAGAGGAAGCCAACCCCGGGAGGGGTCAGCATCATCTACTCTGCCAAGGACCTGCCCAGCTCCACCCACTGCACCCCACCCTACTTTACCTGAGTGTCTGGGGTCTCCTGGGCCTTCCCTTGCTCCAGGCCTTGGGGGCCCCGATCTGCTCCCTTGAGCTTCTGGATGCAGGCATACTCAGCCACCACCGGTCTGGCCTCAGGCCCAGGTCTGGCACAGCTGCTGGTCAGCCGTGCCCCTGCCAACACCACACGGCTGGCTGCCAGGCTGGCCCTGGGAATGGCAGCCAGCCCCACATTGGAATAGGTGGCCTCGGGGCCCATGGAGGGCTGGGTAGCATTGGTAGCAGGCGAGGTCTGGGGCAGTTCCCGGTGTGAGAAGGCGGATGGGGGCCTGGTGGTGCCTCTGTACACCTCCAGACATTGTGGGCGCAGGAGATCCATGCTAGCAGGCCGAGGGGCTGGGGGTGGGATCAGGGCAGAGGTCAGTTGGGATGGAGAGGTGGAGCAAGTGCCACCCCAGCAGGTTGGGGGGGGGGGGTGCAGCAAGCCCCGCCCACAACCCGGCTGCTCCCAGCTAGGCTCACTTGTGCGGCAGAGGGGGCCTCGGTGCAGCTCGTGCAGTCTGGTGTCCGACTTGCTGAGGATGCACAGGTGGGGTCGTCTCAGCAATGACTGGGGGCAAAGAAGGCAGGTTGGTCCCCTGCTGGCCCCGCCCTGGCCCCAGGGACAGCCTGGCACTCACCGCTTCCGCTGGCATCATGTTACCCTGCAGCCTGGCCCGCTGCTTCCGCGCCTGCTTCCTGCGGGTAAGAGGGTCCTCAGGCCAGGGAAACAGAGATGGGCAGGGCGGCAGCCTCTGGTGAGGGAGGACCTGCCTAGAGCCCCACCCCCTCTGGCCACAGCGCTGAGCCAGGCTCCACATGAAACCTGGGCAAGGAAGGAACATACCTGTGGCAGGCTGTGCACAGCACCCACAGCCAGAAGAGCAAGGCGAGGCACCCTAGGACCCAGAAGACAGGAGGGGCTGAGGGCACCAGTGGCCCCATCCTATGTAGCCCCGGACTATCCTGAAGGCAGAAGATGGGAGCTGGGGGCTGACTGAAGGACTGGGCACCCACCTGCAGCTCCACTTCTGCACGTCACAGTGCTGGGCGGTCTCCCGCCCTTGGGAGCTCTGACTCAGCACACAGGAAACCCCAAGACTCGGCAGTCCCTCCCTCCTACAGAGGCCAAGAGGACGCAGCCTCAGCGCCCACCTTCCTTTTCCGTCTCTGGCTGGGGGCTCCTGGTCAGGTGTGAGGATGTGTGCTCTTCCTGACCCTCATGAGTACCCAAGTCAGTGAAGATGACCTACATGACTGCAGAACATGGCCAGTGAGGACCTGGCCAAAGACCCACTGTGGTCACTGCAGCCCAAACCTGAGACCTGGGGAGGCCCTTGAGGTCACACCCCTGGGCCTTTGAGCCACAGGCCACAGACACCAGCAGCCATGCTGTGCCCAGGTAAGGCCTGTCCTGAGGTGATGCCCCTAGTCACCTAGTCATCCACTACAGAGCTTGTATCCCTGAGGGGCTGGAAAGGTGGGGGTCAGCAAGCAGAAAGGGGCTGCTTTGGGCACTGACTACCCCCCCCACCTCTTCCCTCCATCCCTGCCGTTGGACCTGTCTCCTTCCTTGGGTCTTAGCAGGGCTGCAGGGGATGGGGGTGCACCCTACAATCAGCAGTCTTTTAGTCCAGAAGCACAGAGATGGGGGTTGGGGTCCAGTCTGCTCAGACCCAGGGAGTGGGCTTCCCACACAAGAAGTCCCAATGCCCTATCCTGGTAGGGCCTAGTCCTCCCAGACCCCAGCCTTCAACTGCCCTCAGGAGGGCACGCAACAGGGGGCCTGGAGAGCTGGCCAGGCTGGAGTTCAGAGCAGGCACTTACCAAGGCCATGGGTGCAGGGGCACCTCCTCAGCCGTCGGACAGGCCAGGCAGCTTGGGCACTGGGAGCAGTGGGACCTTTGTACAGCCCTCGGTGGAGCTCCCCTCACTTCCTGTGTCAGACTGCGTCTCAACCCCCTACAGCAGCTGTCACCACCACAGCCTCACCCATCTACTGCGCCCCTGCCTGGGGTCTAGATGACATACAGTGGGTGGGTGCGGTTTGAGCCTGCTTCTCGTGGTCTCCATCCACGAGGTGGGCACACACTGGGAGGAGAGAGGCACACCATGGGGTCTGGGCAGTCTTGTGGCAACCAAGCACTAGGGGGTGAATCCAGGCTCTTGGGCTCCCAAACCCACCCCACCAGGACCTCCTGCCCCATTAGCAGTGCCATGAGGCCCAAGATAGCCAGTTTCCTCCTACCATGCTCCACCATTTGTGGGTATCAGGCAACATGGGGATCCATTTGGGAGACCAGGGAAAATGACAGTCCCCCTGAGCCCTCTACCTCTGGGCTCACTTGGGACTCCTGCCCAGCCCCACGCAGAGACCCCTCTCCCCACACACAGCCAGCTGAGGTGCCACTAAAAAATACAACAAAATCACTTTAATGTTCTTGAAACGTAGACACTGGCAAGTGGGCTCCGTGGGCTTGAGTATCAAGATGTGATTCCTGTACCCCCTCTCCACTCAGCAGTGTCCACACACCCAGGATGGCAACAAGGCTGACTGTAGGGTCTAGCCTGGAAGCAGGCTGGCCCCTCTTCTGGTGGCATCTAGTTGTTGGATGACGGCAGGTCTTCCTGAGGGCAGCCAGAAGCCAGAGCCCCTGATCGCCATCCATGGCGCGTGCAGGGGGCTCTAGAACTCAGTCATCTTCTTGTGGGTGTCTGCCTTCCTCTGCTCCCGCTGCAGGCCTGCCTCCTGGGCCCGGAGCTGTCCCAGCTGCCGCTGGGCTCCTGCCAGCTTCTCCTGCAGCTGTGCCACTGTCACACTGTGCCTAGAGAGAGGCCGCCACTCAGAGTGGGCTTCCGGCCCACTGCCACAAAGCCCCCAGGCTGCTATGACCACTGCCCGGCACCCTCCAACCATCCAGACTCTCGTCAGATGCAGCTTACCACCCTCGGTGAACTGTAAGCTGGGCATCCAGAACAGGACCAGAAGCATGGCCAGCCCAGGGCCCACCCTCTGCCCCAAGTTCAGCTCCACACGTACCGGCCAGTGTTGCGGGCGAGGGCCTCCTGGATGCTCCGGATGTCCCGCTGGGCCTGCTCAATCTTCTCCTCGGTTTGGAAGAGCCTCAGGCTCAGGGCCCGTTTGGTGCTCTTGCTAGCGTGGTACAGCTCCTTGCCACTCCTCCCAGGGAGGGGCGCCCCTGCCTCCAGGGCCCCAGGAGCCTGGCCTTGCAGCTTCTCGTTCAGAAAGTCAAACACACTCCGAGAAGGCAGGCGGCCCCTAGGCCCACTCCCTCCGCCCCTGCGTTTCAGGGGCCTACTGGTGCCAGCCTTACAGCCTTTGGTCCTCTTCTGCAGGATCTCTGCACACTGGTCCAGTGACTTCCCTCGAGGCAGCACCACAGCGTGGATGGGCTCTACCCGTCCGTCGGAGTGTCGGCCCAGACCTGGGGGGCACAGAGAGGTGGTGCTGCTGCTGGACCCTTTCCCTGCCCCCTCATGCTGCGGCAGCCCTGCCCCTTCCCCGGGGCAGCACCCACTCACTCACCCTTGCCAAACTCATAGCCCATCTTGGCGAGGAGCCTGGAGCCTATGCCCCGCGTGTGCACCTCCCAGCCAGCGAAGGCAGAGCTGCAGGTCCCTTGGTCAGCGGCACTGGGTTCCACCACTGCAAGAAACAGGGCAGTGACTTGGCCCAGCTGCACATGGAGCACCTGAGCTTTGGCCACCATTAGCCTAAGAACTCAGTCCTCCCTCCATGACCATGGAACCAAGGATGTGGGGCTCAAACCATCAGCACAGGGACCAGCCTCAAAGGGACGCCTGCCGTCTTCATCCTCACCCCTCCCCCCCCAGGAGGGCTGGATACTACCAGCCAGTCCCCACTCCTGAAGCTCTCCAGCCCATGTCTGGCTGCACACAACCGCCCTCCACCCGCCAGTCCCCAAGCCCTGCATGGAAGCCCCTGAAGGAGCTGCTCTTTCCTGCTCTCCAGACCCACCGGGCCCCCGTGTGTGCCCACTTCCCTGGCAGCTCCTGAATCAGCAGTGTGCCATACCGTGGCCCACCATGAGGTTTGCACCAGGGGGGACAGGCTTGCACAGTACTCTTTGATGGCAAGGGATGGGTCTTTGCATCTGTGGTCTGCAGACCTGCCCAGACCCTTCACACACTCTCATCCCTCTACCTCCTGTGGGGCCCTGCATGCCTCTCCAGGCCCAACTTGTGCCCCCCACTGTGTGTCACACACTAGGCACAGCTCACCTCACCACCGTCAAGCTCTTCAACTGCCTGTTTAGATAGTTGAGGTCCCCACTAGCAAGGAGCCTCCCAGGGAGACTGCTGCCCAGGCTGCCCCTTGCCCCATATACCTCTGGCATAGCTGGAGTCGTCCATGTCACCACTGTCTGAGTCAGAGGACACTGCAGGCTCTGGGCGCATTGGGGGCAGGATGCTGTCCCCCTCCAACACAGCCTCCTTCAGCAGCAGTGAGTCAAACTTAACTGTGTAGTAACCGCTGTCCACATCTGGAGGCAGGGACAAAGACAGGCTAGGTCAGCAGCCTCATAGCTGGTTAGAGACTCACTGGAAATTGGGAGCAAGGTGGGCCAAGGTCAGGGGCAGTCTTGCTCCCCTTAGGCATGGAGCAGGGACCTGATGCCCAACCAAAGGAGTGGTCAAAACACGTGTGAGGAATGAAGGGGCCTTCCAGGAGGGCCTGAGGGAGGCCCAGGGGCAGCCTCACCAGTGATCCGAGCCGGGTACCAGAGACCATCCGGCTGCTTGGCCAGACACGCAGAGCCGGCCTGCAGAGAGCTCAGGTCCGGGTCCTGGAAGGGGCGCAGCTCATCCACAGAGACCACCTGACCATGGGAGAACCTGCAGGGAGGCCGCAGGGGCTGGGGCTCAGACATGGCTCACCAGAGGCATGTGAACCCCGGAGAACCAAGTCCACCTGCCTGGGCATTGCCCTCAAGGGAGGGCGAGACAGGGAGATAGACACACACATGCACATATACACACACTGCAGTGCACACACACAAACGTGCTCATGTGTCCACATACCCATACACTCGTGCACACTCGCACTCTGTCTCGTTCTTGCTCTCAGGGTGGACGTGGCCACTCCGAGGATGTGGTGCCTCACGCAGCTCCCTGCTTATTGGGCGAGAGTAATAATGTGGCTGGCAGATGGCCTTGTGGTGAGAGCATCCATCGCCTCCACCAGACACAAAGCCCCAGGCAGCAACCGATCATGATTGCAGATATTTGTGTGCCCATATGCTGGGTCCTCCCAAATCAACCAGCACAACCCATTTACAACAGTGGTGCTTTGACTTTAGAGATCAGTGAACCAGAGAAATTAAAACTAAAACCGAGAGGGGGGAAGGAAATGTGAGGACTGCAACCTTTACTTTGCCAAATAAAGACATGAGAAAACCAACCACATATCTACCCTACGTGCCATTACTTCAAGAGGAAACTGCTTTAACCCTGTAAGAGCAACCAGGACTGGCATCTACCCATGGCATGGACACAGAGCCAATACTGGGCATGGTGTCTTTGGAGGCAGGAATCAGTGGTGACAGAGGAAGAGGGAACAGACGGTGTTTGTCCAGTAGACAGAGGTGACCTCAGGGTGGTTTCTCCTCACACCTGGCTGTCCTCAGGCACCCAGGGAACTGCCAATGGCCAAATGGCACCAGCAGCTGCAAGTCCGGGCCCCAAGTGGACAGCAGTGGAGACTGGTTAAAAAGTCCCACTCAACCGAGGAGCAACACCACTTGTTCAGATGGGGAGGCCTAAACCCAGGCGAACACAATCCAATACCGCTTTTAATACTCACACACTCGTACTCACACACACAGGGGCAAACACTCACAGACACCACCAATGAAACTTTCTGCAGGAATCTTCAGTGATATTAGAAACCTTAAAATTTGGTATACTCCTTAAACCTAGCAAGCACTTCAAAAAGTTAATGTAAAAAAATAATAATGGAAGTATGCAAAGATTTACCAATGTTAAAAATGTTAACCAAACATAAAGACTTGGAAATAGCCTGAATTTCCAATGATGGTAAGTCGTTAATGGCAAATCCATAAAATGAACTTAAAACTAAGAGAATGGGGTAAGTTTAACAATGGAACGAAGAGCCTAAGGAAGAGCCCCATTTAATAGGAAGTGTTACAAACAAGTCGGAAAAAGAGGGACTGTGCATTTCGTAAGGAAAAACTTAAAATTGGTTTTTCATATTAAAAAACCCCAACTCAATCTGCCACCTCACAACGTTCACAGACACACATGCCAGAGCAGCAAACACATGAACCTGACATAAGAACCTAGAACTGCAGACTCCAAGCTCAGCTGCAGCCAAACCAGAGGGGATGGACCTCTTGCCACAGGAAACAAGGCTGACACTGGGCAAAGCTGTCCAAATGTACAGCTTCAGAGCCCTGGAAGCCCCCAGCAGCAGACCAGGCTCAGAGGTGAGGATGCCCGGGACAAAAGGGGCGGGCTGGGCGGGGTGTCTGCAGCGTCCTGCCCGGCTGCTCCCACCCTGGGCCTCCCCTGCAGAGCAGCGGCTACGGAGGAGGGAGTGGGGAGGACGATGAAATGAGGGCCCTGTGGCCAGACGTGGAGAACTGACCGAGGCTACGGGAGAGGGCTGATAGCTCTGAAAGCCACAGAGGGCTCCACTCTCCACCAGTCCCTGGCTCTCTAGGGAATTATGTGCAGGTATCAAGAGCTCCAAGAGATGCCAGGAAGAAAGGAAAGCAGAGAGATTGGGGGGGGGCTGAGCTAGGAATGAGACTCCCCAATTCACTTAGATGGATTGGGAAGGGTCTGAGCACAGTCTCTAAGTCACTGGAGGACCACTAAGCTGCACAGAGTGATGCCTGAGAAGCCAGACTGAAAAGTAAAATTAAATTTAAAATCTGAGCAGAGATATCAGAGGCTGCACACTATGGTGGAGGGACAGATTTTGTAATTAGGTCCAGAAAACGTACTAAAACAAAACAAAACACTCAGAAAAAACAATTCAGAATCCAGAGTAGCTACAATATATCATTGAAATGTCCAGTTTTCAATAAAAACTTACTAAACATGTAAATGAGCAGAAAAGTGTGACCCATATTTAGGAAAACAGCAATTAACAGAACTTGACTGGGTGGGCAAAGATGGTGAATTCAACAAAGACTTCCAAGTTGAGAGTATAAGTATGTTCAAGGAATTAAATGAAAGTATAATAGTAATGACTCAAGAATAGAGAATCTTAAAGAGAAGTGGAAATTATATAAAAGGAATCAAGTGGAAATTCCAGAGCTGAAAAGTCAATACTGAAATGAGAAATCCATTAGATGAGACACTTCTGGTTGCTGGTCTAGCACATAAGAAGCGTAGAAGTCACCCCTCTGTCCTAACAAAAAGTAAAAAGTGGAACAAACTGTAAAATCAACAACTTTCTTTAGATCCATAAGAGAAGTAAGGTCACAGGGCAAACTGCTGCCCCAAATATGGAGAATCGAGAGATGAATACAGAGAATCACAACTTAGTAGAGCAGAAACCCACCAGCAGCAACTGGCACAGGACCCATGTCAGGAAAGGGACCTTAGACCGTGACTGCCGACTACTGGGGGCTCAGCATGGACAAGTCTGGGAGCTAAAACCTACAGGGGGGCCCTTGTCCTAGGGGCATCCCCCACATTGGTGATTATACTCCAGGAGCTCTACCAGGTTCTCACAGTAAATACTGGAGAAAAGTCCCCTTGTGCTCAGGCACCAGAAGGGGAGAAGAAACCATTTAGAAATACACCAGAGCACTCAGCTCTTCCTAACAAGGCTGCCCGCAGGGACAGCTACCCAGAGCCTCACCTGCTGGGGGTTAGGGAAACACCCAAACGCAGCTTCCTTTAGCTGCACTGCCCCACCTGTGTGTGCATGTGTGCGTGGATGACTGAGATGCACACATGAAGCCCAGTCCAGAGGCCTGGGTTTACACGAAGACAGAGCGAATGCAGGTATTAGAGGGTGTCACCTCGTTCTCACCACCTCATCACTAACAGCCTGTTAAGCAGTTCTTTTTAGCCAGTACTTCACGTCTGGCTATTAAGAAAATAATTACAAAACATGCTAAAATACACAGTATACCAAAATATGCCTAAGAGAATCCCAAAAGAAGAGGGAGAGAAAGGGGCAGAAAAAATGTTTGCAGAATTAAAGAATAATGGCTGAAAACTTCCCAACTTTTTTGTTTGTTTTTGTTAATCCTCACCCAAGGATATTTTCCATTACTTTTTAGAGAGAGAGGAAGGAGGGGGGCAGTGGGGGGGGCATTCATGTGAGAGAGACACATTGATTGGTTGCCTCCCGCACGTGCCCCAACCAGGGCCAGCGATCAAGCCTGCAACCGAGGTGCGTGCCCATGGCCAGGAATAGAACCCAAGACCCTTCAGTCCACAGGCCAACGCTCTAACCACTGAGCCAAACCGGCCAGGGCAAAAACTTCCCAGCTTTGATGAGAGACATGAATCTATACATCCAAGAAGTTCAGTGAACTCCAAGGGGTAAAAACAGACCCATACAACATATTGTGATCAAACTGCTGAAACTCAAAGACAGATACAGCATTGTAGAGGCAGCAAGAGAAGGGGCTCTTCACGGGTGAGGACCCTCAGTAAGACTAACAGCTGATTTCTTGTCAGAAACTATGGAAGTCACAGGCAGTGGTATGATATATTTAAAGTCCTGAAAGAAAAATACTGTCAAACAAGAATTATATTTCTGGAAAAACTATCCTTCAAAAATGAAGAAGTGAAGACATTCCCATGTAAACAAAAGCTGAGGGAGTTCATCACTGGTAGACTTGCCTACAAGAAACACTAAAAGGCGTCCTTCAGACTGGAATGGAAGGACACTGGATAGTAACCCAGGCCATATGAGTACTGGTAAAGGTAACCACAGAGATAAAGACAGAAGCAAGTAGTAGTATATTTTAAGTTTATAGCTCATTTTTTTCCTTATATGATTTAAGACAAATGCATAAAGCAGTAATCACAAATCTACATTTCTGGGCACACAATGTATAAAGGTGTAGTTTGTAACAGTAACAACATAAGGGGGACTGCACAGCAGCAGAGTTTTGTATCCTATTGATGCTAACTTGGTATTGATTCAGACTAGATTGTTAGAAGTCTACGATGTTAATCGCAATCCCCGAGTAACCATGAAGAAAATAACACAGAATACAGGGTGGGACAAAAGTAGGTTTTCAGTCGTATGTGAAACACAGAGTTTATTCTTGTATTATTATTTATTAACTATTGTATTATTTTCCATACAAACAACTGTAAACCTACTTTTGCCCCACCCTGTAAGCAGGAAAGGAAAAGAGAAGGAAATAAAAATGATACAGTAGAAAAAACAAACACTAAAGAAGGCAGTAATGGGGGAATTGAGAAACAAAAAGATATAAAACATACAGAAAAAAATGGCACAGGTAAGTCCTTGTTTATCAGTAATTATCTTTTTAACTTTTTCTCTTTTTAATTCTCATCTGAGGATCTGTTTTTAAAAATTGATTTTACAGAGAGAAAGGGGGGGGGGCATCAATGTGAGAGAAACATTGATCAGTTGTCTCCATATGTGCCCAGACCAGGAAACGAAGCCACAACCTTTTGGTGTATGGGACAGTGCTTCAACCAACTGAGCCACCTGGTCAGGGCTTGGTAATTAGTTTAAATGTAAATGGATTAAACTCCAACTAAAAGGCAGAGATTAGGAAAATGGATTAAAAGATTGTCCAATTCCACGCTATTTATAAGAGATTAATTTTGGATCAAGATAACAATAGGTTGAGAGTAAAAGGAAAGATATTTCAAGCAAATAGTAATGTAAGCTGGGATGGCCACACTGGTGTCAGATAAAGAAGAGCAATGCTGTACACCTGAAACTAATACGACATAATATCAAATGTAAACTGTAATTGAAAAAAAAGGACATAAGTGATAAAGAAAAATACGTTGATAAAACATCAACCCACGAGGAAGATAATATAATAATTATAAATTTTACACACCTAATAACAGAGTCCCAAAAATATATGAAATTGAAATTGACAGGATTAAAGGATGAACTATGATAAAAGCTGAGACTTCAATACCCACATTCAACAGTGCAGAGAAACAAGCAAAAGACCCCAGGGAAAGGGAGGTCGTGAGCATGTGGACACAACAGACCAACCGGCCCTGCAGACACCTCCAGAACGGGCTGCCCAATAGCAGAGCACACGGCCTTCCCACGTGATATGAATATTCTGCAAGACAGGACATAGATGGGGCCTTGAAACAAGTCTCAATAAATTTTAAAACACTGAACTCATACAAAGTACCCTCACTCACTTCAGGGAGATGAGATTACATGTCAACAGGAGAAGGGACCCAAGAGAGTCACAATCTGTGGGTACTGAGCAGCACGTTCTTGACCAAGGGCCGATGAGGACCTGAAAGGGAGATCAGGTGACCCT
Source organism: Miniopterus schreibersii (assembly GCF_964146895.1). Classification (NCBI taxonomy): domain Eukaryota; kingdom Metazoa; phylum Chordata; class Mammalia; order Chiroptera; family Miniopteridae; genus Miniopterus; species Miniopterus schreibersii. The sequence goes on from NC_138110.1 coordinate 692,725, forward strand.
CAGAGGAGTGACGAGAACACACAGACCCCGTGGGCTCGCTGGGAAAGAAGCTGCAAATGCCTGCGTTTGGGAAGGGAAAACCTCATATCCATATCAGAAAAAGAGCCGACCCAAAGCAGCAGAGGAAGAAAATAATAAAGGTAACAGCGGAATAAATGAAATAAAAAACAACATAGAATAAAAAATAAAACAAAACTGACAAACCCTGCACTAGACTGCCCAAGAAATAAGAGCTCATGTGAGTGACTGAACCAGGAAAGAAAGTGGGGCCCTACTCCCTGCCCTACAGAGCACACAGGACTGCCAGAGGCTTCTGTAAACAGTTCCATGCCAACAAGTTAGGTAACTCAGGTGAAAAGGGCAAGTTCCTAAAAACACACAAACTACCAAAACTGACTCAAGGAAAAACAGGAAATCTGAATAGACCTATAACAAATAAATAGAATCATTTATCACAAAACTTCCAGCAATGAGAAGTGAAGGCTTCACTGGTAAATTCTATCAAATGTTTAAAGAGAATCAGCACCAGTCCTTCTCGGGATCTTCCCAAAAATGAGAGAACACCTCCAGCCCCATGAGACCAGATTACCCTAACACCAAAGCCAGACAAAGACATTCCAAGAAAAGGAAACAACAACCCACAGCCTCGTTGTCGTGCCCCTGGGAATGGAGAGATGGAAATATCCTCAACAAAAAACAAGCAGCCAGGTTCCAGCAGCATTTTACAGGAAAGCAAGGGTGGTTCTACACATGAAAATCACTCGGTATGACACGGCCCGTTCACAGAACAAAGGGAGAACACGTGATCATGTCAACTGATGCAGAATGGGCACCTGAAAAAATCCAATGCCCTTCATGATAAAAACACTGAACAGATCAGGAGCAGAATGCAACCTCCTCAACTTGACAAGGGCAGAAATGGAAGCCCACAGCTGGCCTCACACTCACTGCTGATGGAAGCTCCCTGGTAAGGGCAGGAGCAAGACAAGGGTCTCTGCTCTCGCCTCTTGTCTCCACACTGTACTGCAGATTCTAGCAAGGGCAATTAGGCAAGAAAAGAAGTAAAAGCCATCTGACTGGAGAGGAGGAAGTAAAATTATCACCATCTGCCAATGACACAATCATGTCATAGAAAATCCTAAATAATTCACAACAAATCCTAGTAGTATCCCTCTGTGGGCCTGGAGATGCCATCCCACTGAGAGCACCCAGGGCTCCGGGAGCTGGGGCTAATTCCAGGCTAGGGCAGCAAAAGTATGCACAAGAGAGGGGTGTCTTCTCCCTATCAACTGCGGAGGCCAGAGGGGCAGAGGTGCCAGCCCAAAGAGGCTCCCACTTGCCAAAGATGGGACAATCTGAGCCTCAATAAGAATCAGAATCATGATGGATTCAAATTCACCAAATATATAAATCCATGGGTCATCATTTTCTCAGGATGAAGGAAAACCAATTCATTATCTTGGAAAGTAAGTAAACAAAACAGAAACACCAGCATTTTCCCACCTTTTCTGTGTGACTATGCCACTGGGCAGCCAACCATAGGTGAGGGACAGCATGTCCGTGTAACATTCCAGCTAATGAAATGAACCTACAGAATGGAAGGATCCCTACACTGCAATCCCCACTGAACCAACAGATTGTACTGAGCATCACTGGCTGCTAACACGACAAAGAAAAACCACTCACCTGGGGCCTCCTGATGCAAGAACAGCACCTAGACTCTTTGCCACAAGTGTGGTCAGTTCCCTGGACCCTGCTGCCAGCTTATGGGAAAAAGGGAAGTGCTGAACTGCACCAGGGGGTTCAATGCTGGCTCAAAGGGTCGGGTCCTTTGACAGGGGAACTGTGAGGCCAGACACAGCAGGGAGAAAGGATGCACGGCCACTCAGACACAGCAGGCCTGACAGTGAGCAGGAGAAACCAGAGTGTGCACATCAGTTTCTCTGATTGTAGAGAGAGACACACTGAAGTTGTGACAAAAACAGCTCCAGGAAGGAGGAGGGCACTGGGACAGAATGGGGGTCAAAGGGTGCTTCCACATTATCTATTTTATTGTTTTTAAAGACCCAAAGCAAACATGAGAAAATAACTCAGTCCTGGGTGGAGAAGGTGGGTGTTTGCAGGGAGTCAGCTGGGCCTAAAGCCATGCTGGAAAGCAGAGTGGCTCCGAGTGGGCAGCCTCAATGGTCAGAGGGCCCACCTCCCAGGGTTGCTGCACAGGTGAGTTAACATGTGTGAAAGAGACCCTGGAAGAGTGCCCAGCACAGAAAAAAGCAATGTAGGTAGAGGTGCAACCTCTAACCCTCACATGGGACATCACGTAGGGAGGTACAGAGACTCAGGGCACAAAGGATGTAAGGCTTAGTCCTCTGCTCCTTCATCTGTGCTGTATGTGTCCACTCTGGAAACTGGCTGAGCACACTCTCATCTATGTACTTTTCTGGACGTATGCTACATTTTAATGAAACGTACAGAGAAGGAAGGAGGGAGGGAGGGAAAGAAGAGAAATTTGCCAAGTAAGACTTTGGACCTAGCAAAAGTCTATTAAGAAATAAGATGACTGCTCTGGCTGGTTTGGCTCAGTGGTTAGAGTGTCAGCCCGCAGACTGAAGGGTCCCGGGTTCGATTCTGGCCAAGGACATGTACCTCCGTTTCAGGCTCGATCCCCATTCCCAGTTGGGCACACCTGGGGGCAACCAATCGATGTGTCTTTCTCACATCAACGTTTCTCTCTCTGTCCTCCCCTCCACTCTCTTAAAAAAAAAAAATCAATGGAAATAATATCCTTAAGTGAGGATTAAGAAGAAAAAAAAGAATAGGACAACCAAAGAACTAGAGAGTGTTACTCTGGACTGTTGGCTAAAAAAGTAAATTATCTACTACAGATTTCAGTAAATATTCCTTCTAAAGATAAAGTAAAAAGGAACAAAACTGAAGTTATGTACTAAGAGAAAGAAGACAACGCAACAACTGTGGAAACTTGTGGAAACTTGAACATAAACAAGGTACTATCATTAAATCTGTCAGGTATGCCGACGTAGAGACTTTTTTTTATAACATCCTATCAGTCAGGTGAGGGATGCATCCTGAAGTACTTATAGGCAAAAACCCAGTAATCCCTAGAATTTGCTTGAAAGTAGTCCAGGGAAGAGAAGCAGGGCAGGGAGAGTGGATGAAACAAAACTGGAAGAACGATGACAAATGATGAAGTAAGGTGCCAGTGTTGGACGTCACCATACCACCCTCTCCAATTTTGAGTATGGTGGCATATTTCCATAATAAGCATAAATTTTAAAGGTTTAACCCTGAAGAATACAACTGGTGATGGAGGGGGAGTTCCCTTCTTTTCAACATAAGCCTCTCCTACTCTTGGTTTACCGGAGAAAACCCATGGAAACACCTAAACCAGACACTGCCTCAAACGCACCAGCCCCAGCTCCCTCCTGCTGGCACTCTGTTGGATACAGAGGGACAAGACTCCAACACTGAGGGCAGCCACGACCCTGACCCTGCCTCCAGCCCCCATGTGGCTCTGGGGTCCAGGAGCAGAGCTTTACCTGCAGTTGTCCTGGAAACGGCACTTGCCCTCCAGGAAGAAGGGACAGGGCTTCAGGGACTTGTGGGTGGGGTAGAGGTAGAGCACGCGCACGCCCGCGGAGCCGTCGTCTGCCTCCTCCGTGCCCACGATCATGGCGTTGTGATACTCCAGGGTGCCCCAGGAGCTGTAGTAGGGAGCGTTCACCTTTCTCCCACTCAGCTCTCGCTCGTCCTCCGAGTCCTCCCCTTCAGCCTCCTCCGGTCCTGGCTTGCTGGGTGCTGGCCCAGCCGCTCTTTCAGGAACAGCGTCCAGTTCTGCCCTGGGAGCTACTGGCACTTCCACTGCCTCAGCAACGGCCTTCTGGAAAGCCAGGTACTCGGTGTCGTCCTTCTCCGGGTGCTCTCCATCCAGGGTGGCCAGCAGCTTGCTCTTCCGGACAGACACCAGGCTGGCCTCTGTGAGCTCGATCAGCTCCTTCAGGTCGCCCTGGAGCTGGCGCAGGTCGGCCAGCTCGGCGGGATCCAGGCCGGCACCCAAGGCCGTCTCCACCTGCTGCAGCTGTGCGCCGTAGGTCCGGAGCGCGCTCTGCAGGCTCTCCTCGTCCATCCTGCGGGGAAAAGGCTGGTTTCCCGGGTGGGCAGCCGGTCCCGGGCCCTCAAGGGGGAGGTGGGAGCAGAGCTGCAAGGAAGAGAAGCCAGGTGAGCCCGGGATCTGCCGCTCGAACTGCACGGCCGCCGCCCTGAGGCTGACACCGAGCACCGGGCCGACCGCGGCACTCGGGCCTTCACAGAATCCCTACGACGCCCCGCGGGACCCTGCGCGCTTCTCCCCCGCTCAGGGCCGGGAAAGAGGCTGGAGAGGTTATCCGCTCCGAGTGCCTCGGCTCTGTCCCCGGCGGCCCGGTGCCGCCGCCAGGCTCCTGGGCCTCTCGGCGCTGCGCCTCCCGGCCCCCAGCCCCCGGGGCGGCTCAGGACGCTGCCCGCCGCCCCAGCCTCCCAGCCCGCCGGCCTCCGCCGGACCTGTCACCTGGGGCCGGGTCGCCCAGACCGCGCCCCTTGCCCCTCGCCCAGGCCGGGAGCTTCCTCCGCGCAGTCACTCGGCCGCGCCATAGAGAGCCCGCCAGCCTCACCGGCTAGAGAGCCGCGGCGCCCAGCTCCCGCCCGCGGCCTACGAGCACTTCCTCCCGGCCGCCGCCGCCGCCGGAAGTGCCGGCCACGGGGGCCGCCGGGAAGCGTCGCGCGGGGCCCGCCGGGACAGCTCCGACCCTCCCTGGGCGGGCGGCCGCTTCCCATCGGGCGCCGCGGAGGCCGCGCGGGTCGGCGCGGGGTCAGCGGGTCGGCGCGCGGCGGCTCCGGCCCGGGAGGGCGCAGGTAGGCCGGGGCGGGGCGCGGGCCTGACGCCGGGGCGGGGCGGAGCCCCGGGGCCTCCCGCCGCCACCTGCCCGCCGCACGGCCCCTCCGCGGCCGCCACCGACCGGACGCCGCGCGCACCCCGCCTCCTGCAGAGGTCCTGCCGTGAGCCCTGCGCCTCCTGGGGGGCGGGGCCGAGCTGGGCGAAGGCGCGACGCCCTGCCGACCGGGGGCGGCGAGGCCCTGGCCGCGGAGCGGGTGGGAAGCCTGCGGGCGGCCTGCGCTCGGCGAGGGGCGGTTGGCGGCGTCGGAGGCATTGCGGGGCGGGGCGGGGCGGGGCGGGGCGGGGGCCAGGGCCCCGGAGTCAGCGCCCGGTGCCCCAGCAGGATGTACACGCTGCTGTCGGGGCTGTACAAGTACGTGTTCCAGAAGGACGAGTACTGCATCCTGATCCTGGGCCTGGACAATGCCGGGAAGACGGTAGGCTTCCCCTGTCCGCAGGTCCTCTCGCTGCCTGCTGAGTCCAGTCCCCATCCAGGCCGTGGGACAGCCTCCACCAACTGCTTTCATAGCAAAGTGTTTGTTCTCGGAATAGGCCCGATGAGGGACGTTAGGGGAACGGCCTTGAAAGCTACTCTAGCGCCTCCTGCCTGCCTCTGCCTCTCCCCGCAGACCTTCCTGGAGCAGTCAAAAACGCGGTTTAGCAAGAACTACAAGGGGATGAGCCTCTCCAAAATCACCACCACCGTGGGTCTGAACAGTAAGGGGGTCGCTGAGAGCTGTGGGCGTGGGGCCTCCCACAGAGGAAGCGATGGTGTCTGTGGCTGCCAGCTCCTGGTGGCCCTTTCTCGGGAGCATGGGAGCAGTGTGCTGTCCCCAGGAGAGCTGGGAGAGGGTGTGTCACAGACCCCGCCCAGCCTTACCAGGTTTCTTCTCTCCCCAGTAGGCACTGTGGACGTGGGGAAGGCCCGGCTCATGTTCTGGGATTTAGGGGGACAGGAGGAGCTGCAGTCTCTGTGGGACAAGGTGAGACAGATGTGCATATCGTCTGCCTCTCATGCCATTTCCGTCTAGGCAGCACCCTGGTTCCATGTCTGCTTTTCTCAGAAAGCCTCAGACTCACCTTTCCTTCATGTCAGCAACTTCTGTTACCCTCTTGGTTCTTGAAGCTCCCTGCCCCTATTCTGTCCTGGTCCCTGAGACACTTCCCTAAGGGTGAGAGCCCACTTGCTTCCTTTTGGCTTAGAGATGTTGCTAATGAACACAGGATGAGACAGCAGGTGACCCAGAACCAGATGTGTGGAAAGCATAGTGCTGGTGTGGTGCTCAGTGGCACCATCAGGCCTGACTCCCCCACTTGGTCTTTCTCTCTGTTGTGGCTTGGGACCTGTGCTCTGAGGTGGTCCTTCCCCATTAGGCGAGGATGTCCTGAAAGGCCCATCTCTTTTAATCCAGGGTTTGGGCATTTCTGAGACAGTGGTGCCCCCCCCCCCCCCAAGCTATAGTCAGCATGAAGCACTGGGGCCCAGCAGTGAGCAGGACAGACCCAACTCCCTACCTTAGACCTCTTCCTCCCAGTGGACTGGCATGGGGGGTATGGTATAGTCTCACATTGGGGGCACAGATGTGTCTTCCCCGACACTGGTGGCCTGTGTGTTTAGAACTAAATAGCAATGTCCTGATTTCTGGTTTGATCCCAGCAGCAGGTACCCAGTCATCTTTTCCTGTCCCCGCCCTCCAAGTGTTTCCTCCTGCCTTGATTTCCAGTCAAGAGGGTAGCTTCTGTCTTGTGGCCAGAAGGTTTGGCCGTTTAAGTCACACTGAGGCAGTCAGAAGCCCGGGCCTACTCACCTGAACCCCAGACTCACATAGAGGAGTGAACACAGAACCTGATCTGTTGTAGTCCAGGGTCTGAGGAGTTAATACTGAGGTGGAGGTTGGGGTGCAGGGTGCGTGTTGGGGGTCAGTACCTGGGAAAGGAATGGGAGGGATGCAGGACTGGGTGGGGAGAGGTCAGCTTGGGTGGGGGCCACTAGGGAAGCACTGGAGAATTCCTCATGCTGCCCAGGGTGGGGTAAGCTGGCCAGGACTCCATACCACATGGTGGGTCACCATGGTGGGCTGCCCTGTGCCCTGGGTAACTGTAACCTGGGTCCTGCAGGAGCCAACAAGGGGCTGTCCACTTGGTACCCTGCCCACCACTGGGCAGCAAGGCCTCAGTGGGTGCCTGGTTTCTGTGTAGGTCACAGCCCACCATGTACCTCTTGCATTCACACCTCTGCTTTGGGGAATGGCTCCTCCAAGATCTAGGGCCTCTGCTAAGGGGAAGTTGGAAGAGGGACAGGAAAGGTGCTCTCTGCTAAGATGCCCAGGAAGCAACCAGGGTTTGTAGCTCAGTGGGTCCCCCGCTGTGCCTCTGGTGAGTGGGTGCTGCAGTGACTAGTCCAACCCTGCCCAGCCCAGAGCTGTGGGGATAGGTAGCAGAGTCCCCCATGAACCACTGAAAGTGATGGGAAGTGGGGCTCATGATCCCTCCCCAGTTCCCAGGCTGGGGCCATGTCTTCCCACATAGTGGGACCACTTGGTGTTTGACCATGGGAGGACTACTGGACTCTGTCCCTCTAGGCTACACCTGAGGGACTGGTAAAAAGCAAAGCTTGGGCTCTTCCCTATTTCCAGTGGTTTTGTAGGATTCCCCCCACATGGCTATAGGTGACACGACCATTGGGGTCTGGGGTGTGGTGGTTGTCGTGGGGGTGGGGCAGCCTGCTGGATCACTGGTCCTGCTCATGATCTACCCCAGATATGCTGCTCCCATCACTGAGCTTGTCACCCTACCGGGGTCCAGGCACACGTTGGGAGTGAAGTCTGCCACCCCAGGCTCTATGTGCTGATTCTCTCACTGGGCTGCAAACCCCATAATGTCCCTTTCTGCATGGAAATCTCTACTGTAGGGCCCACCAGCTCCTGGTATCAGCAACAAGATAGCCAGTATGCCTCCTGGAGCAGCTGCAGCCCTCATGTCACCCAACTGAAGGCCTGTGCTCGGGATGCAAGGCCTGCAAAACCCGGGGCTGCCTCTGTGGCAAGTGCAGACAAAGGCTTGTCTTAGATAGGGTAGGGGTTATACCCAGGAACATCCCAGAGCATCCTTCAGCTTGCTGACCACTGGCTCATCCTGCCCAGTCCACAGAACAGCCTGGCTGTCCCGGGGGACAGGCAGGAGAGCTAGGGCAGAGTGGCAAGATTCTGTTGTCTGCTCCGGAGTGGACATTGACATGGTTCTTTTCTGGTTAGTGTAGAAGATGGACTCGCCAGGTCTGTGGCTGTGTCCCTGGTTCCCAGGCCCAGTGAGTCCATCCCTCAAAAGCCTTTGTGCATGTGTTCTCCGGGGTGCTGTGTTCTGCTTCCCCCACATAACTCTCCACAGACCCCAGGCTCTGGCAGTTAAGGGTTGGGGGATGGCTTCCGTGGCTCTTGCTGTCAGCAAGCCCACAGTCGACCGCCCTCCTGGCACCAGTCTAGGCTGCAGAGCTCCGAGCTCAGCAACGCTGGCTTGGTCCTTGGCCCTGGTGTTCTGTGCAGGGGACAGAGCTGCTTCACATGTGACACTGGCCTAGCCCCGTGGTGGCCTTTCCTGGCTTACTGTCTGAGCCAGTGCAAGGCCCCATTGGTGTACTCCATTCTGGGTCTGCTTGAGGACCGGCTTGGTCTGGACTCCTCCAGCCTCCAAGCTTCATTTTTCCCTTCTGGCCACCATCAGGCCCATGGTCGTGGGTGGTTCGCAGGGGCCAGCCCTGAAGTAGGATTTGGGACACAGCTCTTAAGAAGCAGTTAGGGACCTTGCTATCCAAGGTCAGCAAGCCCTTCCTGAAGGGACCTGGGGGGTGCACCTTCACTCTGCCCTACCTCCCCACCCTAAGAAAGCACCCCATAAGGGTCTTGCAGTTGGAGGGTGGCTGAATGCCCACTGCTCAGCCCCTTTTGCCATTCCCCAGTACTATGCTGAGTGCCACGGTGTCATCTACGTCATTGATTCCACGGATGAGGAGAGACTGTTGGAGTCCAAGCAAGCTTTCGGTGGGTACAGCCCAGCCAGGGCTGGGGGGCTGTGTAGGTCCATCCCATGTGTCCAGAGCTGGGCCATGGAAGGTCAGAGAGCCTTGGCCATGAGGGAATGTCCCTGCTTGTGGAGAGGTTGGCAGGGATGTGGGGACTACTGGGCGTGGCTGTCCAAGGGGACAAAGGGTGTTCACTGCCACCTCACTCATTCCAGAGAAGGTGGTCACGAGTGAGGCTCTGGACGGTGTCCCCATCCTGGTGCTGGCCAACAAGCAGGATGTCGAGGTGAGCCTACCCCCATTCCAGGGGCGGGCCCTCACCTTCCTCGGAGCTGTCTGCCCCAGGTGCACAGAGCTCTCCCAGGCCTCTTCTCGCCGTGCAAAGCACCTTCTCTCCCTCTCCCTCTGCAGCCATCAGAGACCCAAGTGATACAGGAGAAAGCTTTGGAGAAAAAAGACAAAGGGACCCCAGGGTAGATGTCAGTGCTGACCCCAACCTGTCTGCTGCCCTTGGAGTTGGCAGCAATGCCAGCCACACCGCCATGGAGGGGCTCTGCACAGGGGGGTGGCCCATGTTTACAGCATCCTGATGGTGCATCTTAGGTCACTCCCGCCTAAAGGGGCCACCTCGGCCTCCCACCCCATCCTCAGCCCCCACCTCCGAGCTCATGTCCCACCCTGCAGCTCTAGGGACTGCCCTGGGGAACAGGACGATTCCTCTGGTGCCAGGAAATGGCCTCAGGAGGGACGGGCCTGCTCCTCACAGCCTGCCCCCCTACCCCCAGACTTGCCTCTCCATCCCGGACATCAAGACTGCATTCAGCGACTGCACCTCCAAGATAGGCAGGCGGGACTGCCTGACCCAAGCCTGCTCAGCTCTTACGGGGTGAGTGGGGCCCTCACCTTGCCCCAGGGTCATGGGTGGCCCTACCTCATAACTCTTGTCTCTACAGCAAAGGGGTGCGAGAGGGCATTGAATGGATGGTGAAGTGCGTCGTGCGGAATGTGCACCGGCCACCGCGGCAGAGGGACATCACGTAGGTGCAGCTGGCACCTGGGGCCCACACAGCTGGTGCCTGAGCCAGAGGAACACACCTTTCAGCTGGAGTCACAGATCCTGGGGCTGGGGGCTGGCTTTGCCTTTGGGTTTTTTATTTGCTTTGTTTCTTTCTCCAAGACAAACTTTTCTCTGTGTCCTGAAAAGTGTAGGCACCCATAGGCTTCTGCCAGGGGAGTGGGGGCAGCAGGGCCTGCAGCTACCTCAGGCCTGGACCCCACTTAAGGCCCGGGTTTTTAGCTCTGTAGGTGCCCTTTGGATCTGTCACCCCAGCAGGCTTGCCTGCCTGGCCTAGGGTAGGGCTTCAGGGCAACCTGGTTAGAGGTGGGGTTTTCCAGAGGCACAGCACACCCATGGAGGAGGCTGGTGGGGCCCTGGCAGTCTTCCACCACCTCTGGTCATGGAAGTGGTCTGGTGTCACCTTCAAGGAGGCCTAGCTTACATTCCTGAAGGGCAGCAGGGCCCTGGGTTCATGGCAAGGCTTTATCTGACTGGGAAGCCATGTGTTCACTCCTCCACACCATTGGCCCAACATCAGAGAGGTGGGAAATGTTGGAAGTGGGAGTCCCCCTAAACATACCTGCCACCCACCTGGGACAACCATGGTTGCCAGCTCAGGGGCACATCAGTGGGAGGGTGGTTGGCCTGGGCATGGGGGTATTGGGAAGGTGGGCTGGGTCCCCATGTTGTCTGGTTGGTGGTGAGCTGCACCTGTGTTCCCAGCTGAGGGTGAAGGGTGGGATTCCCTTCCAGGCCTGTGCCCAGCAGCAGGCAAAGCTGGTCTTGAGGACTCTCCTTGCACGGCCCCTGTGGGAGCTGGTGACACCTAGTAGCCCTGGCCATGGGTGTGTACAAAAAATAAAGGTGGTCTGAGTGGCTCCTGTGCATCCTTCCTCCAAGACTGTAGTGACCATAGCCCGAGGGCTCCCAGGCTGGAGCTATGGCCTCTTTAGGCCCTGCTTCCTGCTGCTGTGGGAATGGCCTGGCCATGGGCAGTGACCTGCTGGCTTCATGTCCTAGGGAGGTCCTACCAGACTGCCCTTCCTCCCTCCCCAGTGGAGGCCTGAGAGGAGCTTCTGGGAAAGGGATGAGTCAGGGGTGGGGGTGGGAAGCCAGCTGCAGGTGAGGTGACTCATGGGAAGTCCTGGGCCTTTTGGGAGGTGAGGGCAGCGACTGCTGGGAGTGTGTGTGTCGTCCCGTCCCCCCCCCCCCCCCCAGCAGAGCAGCCCTCACATGAGCCTCCTCCAGAGAAAAATCATTTCCCAGAAAGCCACTGGGACTGGTCTTTGGCTGGTCCCTCCTGGGAAGTCCCTGTTGGTAGGGAGTGGGTGGAATTCAGAAGGGGGGGGGGGCAGGGGGCAGCTAGCTAGGTCCTCCTCCACAGTGGAGCCCCTGGACTGGGTGCCCCTCCTGGGCACTACCCTTCACTCTGCTATTCCTTGGCTGGCCCTGAGCTACACTCCCAACCACCAAGAGCTCGGCTGTGGGGTCATTAGGTGAGGCTCAGGTCCTCACACACAGCAGGAAGGGCCACACCTGCCACCCACTGGCCACCTCCCTGGATCCCCATCGTCAAGGTCTCTCAGTACACAGGGAGCCTGAGGGCTCAGGAAGCACCCATGCTGCCCAGCTGTCTCCCCCACCACTCTCTTAGCTTAGTAGACAGCACTGTTTCACAACCAGTTTTAGAAAATGGTTTTATCAAAACTAAACTTAGTGCCCAATCAGTTGAATAAATAGGAAGGGGCTCAGTGGGCCAGGAGGAAGCGCTTTCGGACAGTGCGCTCCATGCCAGGCAGCCTGGCTGTGTGCAGAGCTTGCAACAGTCCCTCCACAAATGCCCCTGGCCGTGCCTCGCGGAGCTTGGTGAGCTGCCGTGACAGCTTCTGCTGCAAGGACATGCGGTCCTCCCATGGCCGTGGTGGACTCCATACCCCCGCGCCCGCCAGGGCCTGCTGCAGTTGCAGGAGCCTCCTGAAAGAGACGTTCTGGAAAGCCACGAAGTCCACGAGAGCACGCTCACACTCCTCGGTCTCTGCAGGAGGGTTAGGGTGAGATGAGGGCTCAGCCAGGTCCTGGGCAAGGGCTCCCCATAGACACAGCCCCTCCCCACGCCCCAAGAGGCCATCAAACAGTAGGACACCCTGCATTAACACCTGAGGAGAGGGACCTGCTGGGACTTCAAGCCAGGAGGGCGGGGTGAGAGAGGCCAGCCCCAGGATGTGGGGCAGGGCTTGTGGGCCTTGGCCTGGGGTGAGATGGGACACCACTGCTGTGACCTAGGGCAAACTGTTTAAACTCGGCCTCAGTTTCCCAATGGCAAGGGTGGGGATCACCAGCGCTGAAGCTCTCAGCACAGTGCACTCAATGGTGCCACTGCCACTATTCAGGGCTTCTTGGGGCTTGGGACCCTGACCCCACAAAGCTGGAGGCACTTCCCAGAGGTCTGCTAAATCCTCAGGGCTCTAGGGCTGGACTGGGGGCAGGGCACAGGCTGAGCTTGCCACCCCACTGGCCAATCCCCCCTCACCTGGCCCCCTAGCTCACCTGCCCCCCTCCAGTCACCTGGACCCCCTGGCTCTCGTGTGCTGAGTGGGGAGCCCATGCAGCTGGTACACATGGCGTCGTGAAAGGGGGTGCCTGGCACGTTGAGGGCCAGGCCCAGGGCTGTGCAGTTGCGGTGGGGTTGGCACTGTTCTGAGCTGGAGCTGTTGGCTGAGAAGGTGCCTGGGGGACATTGCTGGCACTGCGTGTCCTGGGTGGGAGTTCCTGGGGATGAGATGGGAGGGTCAAGGGGAGCTGGAGCGTCCTCGCTTACAGGAGTCCTGGCCCAGCTCCGCCCACAGAGCGACCGGCACCCACCGAGGGCCACCACACCGTAGCCAGGCGGGCAGGGCGCATGTTCCAGGCAGAAGCCCGCAAGCTCGAAGAAGCCGGGGCGGCAGCGGCAGGCACGGTTGTGGATGACGGAGCAGGGCCGCACCTCCTCCTCCTGCTCCCCGCAGATGACGTTGCAGTAACGGCAGCGCTCCAGGTAGTTCCAGAACTGCGTGTAGTGGTGTGGCGGGCACAGGCGGCACGTTGTGGGGCGGTCCCGGCTGCACGGAAGGTGGACAAAGGTGCCCGGGGGGCACTGGGTGCACGTGAGCCACTCCTGCGTGTCCACATCCCACCATGGGTAGGTGGGCACGTCCTCTGCCACCCCATGCATGGCCAGCACCAGCAATAGGAACGGCAGTCCCTGGGACGGGAGCAGGGGTGGCCTCGCTGGCGCCTTCATGACCGTCCCTGGAGTGTGGCAGCAGTGCTCGGCTGGGACACCGGCCCCAACAGTCCACCTCCACCCGTCCCAGGGAGCAGGCCCCGCCCACCTACCTGCAGCCAACCGGAGGACTCCAGCTCTGGCCCAGCACCTCCTGTATGGGCCGGCCTCGCCTCACCCCGGGGAGGGGCCAGCGACTTCCGGAAGGCCGAGTTCTGACCCAGTTTTGGACAGTGTCACAGCCCCCCTGGCCCAGCCCTCCCAAGTCTAGTGCTGGGGGCAGTCCTGTGAGGGCCCTCCCATCCCCAGGGACAGCTTGCGACTCAGTGACCAGGACTGTCAACAGGGTGGGTGGGGGAGGGGTCCAGGCTCCTCTGCCCTCTGATGTCCCTGTCTTCCTGTCCAGCTGCCAGGATGGAGGCTGAGCTGTTTGCACGTGCTCAGGGTGCCCTTTTGTGGGACAGGGTAGGAGGGGGACCCTTTGCAGACATCCCCACTCTTCCTTTCTGGCGCCTCAAACCCACCACCAAGCCCAGGCTCGTGAACAGCATCCCAGTGGGGCCAGCAGCTTTATTAGAGCTTTCACCCGCCCACTGCCCAGGCACAGGTCCCAGAAGGGAGCAGGTGATACCCCCTTTCCAGGCGCGGGCTCAGCTGCCAACCCCTGAGGCTCCACCCACAAGTCAGCAGCCAGGGGAAGTTCTGAGGAAGCACCTTCTGGCTGACCCACCCCACCCCACCCCACCCCACCCCACAGTGGCTTCAGGGCTTCTCCCAGGCAGTCCAAGACTCAGCTTCTGTCTCAGGGGTGTCCCTGTGTGCAATGGACCGGCCCTCCTTGACAGGTGGGCTCTTGGCCAAGGGGTTGCTGGTGCTGGGCCTGCCCACCCCGAGCCAACAGTCAGGTGTCTAAGCTGCATTCAGGGAGGGTGTGGCCTCAGCCTCGGGGGCCCTGCAGTGCCCAGAAGAGTCTCCAGAAGACCTGTAAAGACACAGAGGATGCTGGACATGCCTGCCGGGTACCGCTGACCACCCCACCCCAGGGGGGGATGCCCAGCAGCCATGTCCCTGAGGTCTGGTTGAGACCTAGAGGTCCTGTTGCCAGAAGGCCTGGCACAATTCAAGGTGGAGGAGGGACACAGAGGTGGATGCTTTCCTCTGCCTTGCAGCTGGGCACACCAGGCCTGCTGCCCAACAGTCCCTGCAGCCCCTCCCACAAGACCTACCACACTCAGATTGTGTCTCTCTGTGGGGGAGGCTGGGGGTCAGGCCGCTGTCTGAGGAAGGGGGAGATCTTGCTCTGGGTCCTCCCTGGTCTCTCCAGCTCAGAGGGCCCTGGACATAGAGGAGTGAGTCCAAGGGGCTCCTGGCACATCCCTGCTGCCCATTTCTTCCAGGGCTGATTGGGGCTCTGGTGACAGGGTGGGGGCAGTAGGAGCACCAGGCAGATCACCCTACCTGGGCAGGGAGACCTGGGGTTGAGGTCAGGAGGCACCTTGGAGCTCCCCTCCTGGGGTCCTGGTGGCTCAGTGCCTGCACCCAGGGTGGGCCAGCCAGTCAGGTCTGCACACATCTGCCGGAAGCGCAGCTTGTGGTGTGGGCGCACAAACATGCTGAACCCTGTGGGAAGTGGTGCTCAGGACCTGCCCCCTCCTCCCGCACCCCCCACCCAAGTCCCTTCCTCAGAAACTTGCTCTGCAGCAGAGGCAAGTCCTTGGGCCTCGAGGTGGTCAGTGCTGCTACCACGGCCACCATCTTCTCAAAGTCGTCATCACGTTTGTAGGTGGTCAGTGCTGCTAGGAGCTGGCTGCATCCTGCAGATCCCAGGGCCCTGCGGGCATCGGCCAGGTAGGTGCTCACAGCAGGCTGGCCAGGCTTCTCTGCTTGAGGGTTGCCACACCCCTCTTGCAAACAGCCGCCACTGTCTCCTGGTGGGGAGGTGACACGGACCACGTTGGGGGCTCAGGAGCACCTTACCACCACCACCTCCCTCGTTGGGGTACAGAACCAGAGCAGCCCCCAGGAAACTCCTCCCCTTCCAAGGTCTTCAGCTCTGCTCCTGACTCTGGTCAGAAGCCTCTTCATGGACCAGGTACCTTTGGGTACTGGCCTGGAGGCCAGGTGAGGCTGGCCCTGGTTCAAGTGGTCTCCAGGGTCCAGCTGCCTGGCCGCACCCTGGGAAAGGGTCATCTTGGGGACAGGCTCTCTCATTCCTGAAGAAACATGGAGATACAGGAGTCACCTAGCTGGTCCCAGGGGGTCCAGAGTGCTCCCTAGGGAGGAGGCAGGTCTGTCCAAAGGGAGACTAAGCTCACAACCCTCCTCGGACCCAACTTGCACAGCCCCATGGACAGCCGACTGCTTGAAGGAGCAGGTGCAAGGACACCCCAGTGGCACCAAACCCAGAAGGGGGGAGGTGACTCCCTGTCTGGAAAGTCCCCTCCTCAGGGCAGTGGGAGGCGTTCCAAAGCCAGGCCCTCTGTGACACCTGTCCTTGAGGAAGTCCCTGCCCAGGGTGGGCTGTGTATGAACAGGGACAAGCTTCCCAGCTCTGGGGATGCAGGGCCTACTCTTGGGGGGGGGGGGGGGGCGGACAAGAATGTTCCAGGACACCAGTGTATGTAGGACGGCAGAGCTGTGCACGCTCTGAGGGCCCGCACCGCCCCCACATGATGCCACCCTGCAGCGATCCATTGGCTCTCTGTAGAAACACGGAGGCTAGACCAAGCTAGGACCCACCCCAGGACCCTGGTGTCACCCTGCCTCAGGGTCTGAGTTTGAGGGTGCTGCCCAGGTAAAGCCCTGCTCACTGGGATCCAAGGCTGGCTGTGCCCACTGCCCACGCAGAAGGCTGTATTCAGGCAGGTGGCTGCAACTTCGGCCTGTCAGCTGGAGGCAGAGCTCTTCAAACTGCTGCTTGTGGTGGGGTCGCACGAACTGGTAGAAGCCTGTGGGGAGGGGTTATGGTCATGTGGTACCACATGCTACAGTCACCCACCCCCACTTTTGCTAGGGAGCAGGGACAATCCTGTACCCTGGTGGCGCACCCAGTGTCCCCTATAGCCCCACCCCATGGTTTTGGCACTGCCCCAAGGCACCTTGAAGCAGGCTGTGCTTCTTGGGGTCTTCGGCAAAGAGGGGGCTGAGGTGGTCCACCAGGGCCTGGAAATTGTCTGAGCCCTTGTACTCCTGCAGGGCCCGGGTGAAGGAGTCGAAGCTGGCCTGGCTTAGCGCCTGCTTCACGGTCACAATGAACAGCTTGGCTCTGTCCGCTTGTGCACCTGCTGCCAGCCCCTTCTGCTGGACAGACCCAGGAACCCCATGAGACACACCTGACAGGGTGCGGCTGGCAGGTGGGCAGGGGTCCCACTGAAGGGAACCAGGAGGCATCTGCAGGGAGGCCACACCTCTCAGGAGTAGCACGTGCAGATTTGATCCCCTGGGCTCCCCCCCTTGCCCCCACTGGGCTCTGTGCCTCACATGAGGGTGCAGCTGCAGCGGACACACTCCCAGCTTGGAGGACAGTCCTGGCTTGGAGGTTGGCAGCTTGCAGCCAGGGACACTTCTCAAAACCCAGGGACTGAAAGTGTCCCGTACTGCATTTCTGCTGTGCACCCCAGGATGACACTGGGCCCCACACAGGGAAGAGTGGAAACCAAGTGGGAGGGCCCAGGCTTTCTGGTCTGCCCAGCTGGACCCTCAGAGCACAGGCCCCTGGCACCCTGCCCACTTCCTGACAGTGCCAGACCCCCCTCCCCTGGGCACCGCCTGGTTCTTGACAGAAGCAGCAGAGACAGACTGGCAGTGCTCAGGCCTTTCAGGAGGCTTCTCAGCTTAGGCTGTCACTCAGTTGCTCTCAACTCCTTTCATCTGAGGCTGGGAGCACAGACCCTCCCCACGTGTGGGTATATCAATGTCCACTCCTGCCAGAGCCCAGTACTGCCCAGGGAAGCCAGCCTGGCTGCAGGCCCACCCCAATCCAGTCTCTGGGGCTGGGGCCTGACTCGCCTGCTAGGGGGACAGGGCCTTCTGTGGAAGGAGCCCGTGGGTCTGAAAGGACCAATCTGACCACAAGTTTGCAGGACTCAGTGTGGGGAAACTGCCCCTAGAGCAGGAGACACCATGGCCAGTGCCATGCCGTGCTGTTCTTGCAAGCTTTATGGGGGGGGGTCTTGTGCTCCCACAGTAAAGGGTAAAGTGAAAGAGACTTGGGGCCTGTGCAGGCCAGGCGCACAGGCCCCAACAAACACTGAGATACTGGGAAGCCCCTAGGGCAGGGAGGCCAGGGTGGGAACTGTCAGGACAAAGTCACAATGTCTGGAACTCACTGAAAACATTCCAGGCAGAACAAAAGTGGGGGCCATGCAGGCCTTGGAGCCACCGCAGCACTGCAGCCACACCATACCCTTCAGTTCCTGCGCCCACAAGACCACTACTCAGCCAAGCCCCCCACCCCCGCAGGACAGTGGTTAGAATAATGCAGGCTTGGCCTGCTCCCACCGCCCACTCTGCTTGGTCAGGGCCACTGGCCATGGGTAAGGGCACCAAGAGCCACACCAGGCCCGTGGCTCCCACCACATCCCCAGGCGTGTTGGTGGGCGGCTCACCTACCTGGCAACTGAGTAGCCTGATCTTCTTCCTCCCTCCTCTCTGCTCCTCCACAGACCTCTTCTCACTGGGGAGTGATGTGCTAGAGCGACACTGTGCCTGAGGGGACACAGCTGTCATCCTGACCCTCACCCTCAGGGTCCCCAAAGCCCCATGTGACACTGCCTGGGCCCATAGTGAGGGGAGAAGCCCCTCCTCGAGTCCTGCCATCATCTCTCTCGTGGTTGGCTGGGAGCAAAGTTTAAGAGGAGGATTGGACTCGCAGTCTTGCAGTTAACTGATGGGCTGATGCGAAGGGAACAGAGGGGATGCCACCCAGATCAGACCGGAAGTTACGGCTTGTGGGCAAAAGCTGCAGGGCAGGAGCTGGGTCCGGGACACAATCAACTCCCAGAATGAGTGCATCAGGAGCCAGATCCCAAGGGGACCGTATTGAGAACCCACAGGTGTGTCAGGAACATCAGCTGAGGGGTTAGGTGTGAGCCTAACAAGGGGATTTATGGGGTGAGTGTGGAGGTGCCTGAGAACAGACAAGCAGTGCCTGGGGGGGGGGGGTCTGTGTCCATCTCTGGGGCTCCTGTACCCATACCTTCTCCTCCCCGGGCAGGGCCTGGTCCTCAGGCTCTTTGGCCAGCTGCTCACTGTGCTCCAGGGCAGCCAGCAGCCCCATGGGCCTTTGCTGGGTGTGAACAGGCTCCTGCTCATACTCCACACACAGGCTGCCCTCAATGTCCCCACTGTCTTCGGAGGCTGGCAGTCCTGTGGGAGCACAAATGTGGGGCCCGCTGTGGGGAGAGGGCTGGTGGCAAGACAGGCCCCCCAGTAGCAGTCAGACCTGGCCAAGCGCTCTGGTCTTCAGGCCCCTGCCTGCCACCAGCCTTGTGGAAGTAGCCGCACCTGCCCATGGCCCCCAGCCACACGCACCTGTGGGTCTCCGCCTCAGGCTGGGGACGTGCACATCCAGATTCCTGGCTTTCTTGGTGGAGAGGGGCCCGAGCGACATGTCCACCTTGACAGCACCTTCTTCCTGGGCCAGGCTTGGGGCAGCAGCCAGGGGCACTGGCATCTGGACAGTCACAGGTGGTTGGGGTTGGGGGTCCCACCCAGCTCCTCCGAGGGCATAGCCGGCTGGGCGTTCAGGACTCACTGTTTTCTGAGCAACCCGGAAAAATTGGGCCACATCTCGAATGATATGGCCGAAGTGGTCATACACTTTGACGTGGGGGCGTACCCAAGATGGCAGCTGGGCTCTGGCATCCGCACAGGTGAACCTGGCAGGGAGGGCCTGTCAGCCTGGAGTCTGGCCTGCCCCCAGTCTACCTCCCAGGCAGGGGCCCCATGCAGGGGAAAGGGCCACACCTGTGGTCACAGAGGAAGACGACCCCATAGTCGTGGCGATGCCGAATGACCCTCCCAATGGCCTGGTTCACAGCCCTGGATGCCTGTTGCCGGTACCAGTCTTGCCCAGAGAGGAACTGGGGGGAGGATGGCTGGTCACGAAATATCCGGGGCTGCCCAGTCCCCGTCCGCCATGTGACACCTCACCTGGCCTGAGGTTCCACTCCTGCCCTTCATCTCATCTAGAAACTGCATCTTGAGGATGACCCGGGGGTCCTTGCGTGGGGGGTAAGGGAGGCCCGTAATGACCACCCCTCGGCCATTCACATCTGCGAAGTCCAGCCCCTCACTGGCCTGGGGATAGCACAGTCTTTACCTACATGCCCCACACAAGCCTGCCAACCTTCCCCAGGGTCTGTCCAGACCCTCCCAGCCACATGCTCTCAGATATGGACAGTCAGGGGACAGACCTTCAGCCCTGGGCCAGGCCCTAGCTAAGGCCCACACTTCCAGAACCCCGTGACCACTTGTCACATTCTTGGAACTTCTCTGTCCTTCCCACCAGTGTCCACCCCGACTGGCCCAACCAGGGTCAGGGGGCTGCCCTCCTAACTTGTGTTTGCTGGAAGTGGAGCCCAATGGGAGGACAGCCCCCAGGCCCAAGTCATGAGCTCCTGTGGGTAGGAGAAGACCCTTGGAACTCACCTTTCCCCGGCACACAGCCAGGAAGGCAGCCCCTCGGGACCCCGGGGAGGCAATGCTTGAGTAGTAAGCACCCATCACCTGGAAGGAGAGGCAGGTCACTTGGAGCCAGGACCCTGGCCCCTTCCACCTCCATGAGTGAGACCCCATGTGTCATCCTCTGAAATGGACTATTCCAGCCTTCACGTTCTAGAAGCTTCCTCATGGCCTGGGTTCCAAGGCTAACTTGTACCTAGCACCCAGGACCTGCTCAGTGTTTCTCAGAAAACAAAGGAGTCCCGGGGCTGGGGGGCGGGGAGCCTTCCTTCCTGAGTGTCTGCTGCCATCATCCCTGCCCCCAAACTTTCCAAGGCCAGGCAGGACCTCAGCTACGCATAGCCTGGAGCTGGCCAGAGCCCTGCGTAGGAATAGCAGCCAGCCCGGGGCAACCATGGGGGCAGCGGAGCCCCAGCCAACTCAGACCTCTGAGAAGCCACCCTTGCTCCTCGGCTCCACAAATAGAGGCTTCAGGGCCTCCAGCTTCCTGGCGAAGTCCCGGGCCTATGAGAAGAGGTGGTGATGGGACACGTCAGGCTCATGAGACCCGGCAGGCCACCGGCTGCACCCCAGGCACCCTTGGCAATTGGGGGCTCCCCTCCCACCCCCGGGACACAGGGAGGGAACATACCCGCCAGAATTCCAGGCTCTTCTCCAGGACTGGGTAGGAAGGGAAGAAGACTAGGAGCCCATGGGGAACCACTCGGGCGATGTTCACTGCAGTGCAGGGGCCACAGTCAGCGGGAGGGGCTTCCAGGGCCCCCACTGGCTGCCCCCAGGGAGAGAAAGCAGGGAAGGGTGCAGGGCTGGGGAGGGGTGAAACAGGCTCCCCGGACACCACGGAGGGGGTGGGAGCCCAGGATGGGACAGCCCAGCCAGGGCCTCCCTGGAACTCACCTAGCGCCTTCCCCAGGGAGGACAAGCACTCCTCAGAGAACCTGCATGAAGCCAGGAGGCTGCTGCCACTTGGGCCCCAGCACTGCCCCCCCCCCCCGCCTTCTATCTTCCCCCTACCGTTTGTCAAAGGCAGAGCTCAGCTGGGCTCCATCGGGGCCTTTGGGGACAATCCCCACCCAGATCTGGTGCTTGTCGATGACGTGTGGGTTCTCCAAGCAGACTGGGAAAGGGCTGAGGCAGCAGGTGGGAGGCAGGGGTGTCCCCCATGGAGTTCTGAACCCCCAACACACAGCCCCCCCCCCCCCCGCCCAGGCATGGGGCAGCCTTACATCTGCATCTCCAGGGCGAAGGAAGACACAGGAGCGAGTGTGCCGCTGGTGAGGAGGAGTGTGCGGATGCCCTGGCGGACCAGCTCACGTAGGCTGTAGCCAGGGCTGAAGCACCAGTAACTGAGCACCTTCCCTGGGGGAGAGTGTGAGGCTAGGACACGGTCACGCGCAGGGAGGCCCCTCACTGCCACCCACAGGTCCTCCACAGGCAGCTGCTGGGCCCCACGGCCATATGTGCAAGTGTGACAGAGAGTGCCTGCCTGACTGAAGGTGTGACCCAGAGGCTCCTGGGAGCACACACTCCAGAGAGGCCAGCCCACTCCACCCCAGACACACAGAGACTGATGGGTGACTCAAGCTCGTGGGACAGAGGCTACCAGGCACCCAGAAAGAAAGCCGAGCCCACCCCCGACACCCCAGACCTCCAGGGCACGTGGATGATGGAACTGTAAAGAGGAGGCGACCCCGGTCTGGGAGGTGGGAGGCAGGAAGCAGCATTGCTCACCACGGGCAAGTCACAGGTAATAGGGAGAGGCAGTTCCTTGGCACCTCCTGGACCACTGGAAAGGAGACCAGAGCCCCCCTACCCCCACCCCAAGGCAGACACGCCTGCCCACTGCCTCCTGCCTCCTGGGCTGCAGTAGGCTCGACTTTAGGAACTGAAAACAGCCCCAGTAGAATGACTCCAAACATGATTCTAAAGCCAAGGCTAGGCCACAGGTCACAGGGACATTTCCAGGAAGAACAAGCCACTTTCTGGGGCCAGAGGAGCCTCTTCCACTTTCCAGGTGGGATCTGCCTGTGATGTACAGGGCAGCCAGCACTGCCCTGGGCCAGCCCTGCGCGGGTGACAAAGGGCCATGTACTAAACCCTACAAGCTGAGGGGAGGCCTGCATGGCAGCCCAACAGACTCAGACCCGAAAGTAACCACACAGGATGGTCTGAACCTACAAATTCCCAACTACAAGTGGGTCATGTCCTTGGCCTGCAGCTTCCTTGACAAAGGTCAGTCTTCCCCTTAACTGAGCGATCTTGGCCTTTTTGCATCTAAGATAACAGGCTTCTGGAACGGCAGAGTAATCTCCCTTCCAGTCCCCTCAGGGCACAAACTCCCACCAGAGCAGAGACCACAGAGCCCCTCACTGTTATCTTGTACCACAGATACATCTCTATTGGCTATAAATGTTAACTATCCTATACCCACCAATGTAAAACTAAGCATCTCTCCCTTTTATTTTCTATCTAATCTCAGAGGTTTCGATTTGCTTTCTCCCACCTCCCTAATCTACCACCCATGGGTGTCATGTAACCCCCTTACGTCTCCTCCTTTGCCTCTAATGTATAAAATAAGCTGTAAAACAGCCATTCTCAGGAGCATTTTCTTAATCCCTTGAGATTTTGCTTCCTGGCAATTTTTGTCAATTTGACTCAAACTCATAAAAATTCTCTACAGGTTTGGATATTTTACATTGACACCTGCAATAGCAGAGACCAGGGGTAACCTAGGAGGAGCGGCAGGATGCTGGAGCCCCAGCCTCGGCATGTGTTGCTCTGTGCCAGGGCCCACCCGACCCCAGCTTTTCAGGAAGGCGGGAGATGATCCAATTTCCTATAAACACCCAATCCAGCCCCAGCTGGTTTAGCTCAGTGGTTAGACCGTCAGCCCTTAGACTGAAGGGTCCCGGGTTTGATCTCAGCCAAGGGCATGTACCTTGGTTGTAGGCTCAGTCCCTGACCCCAGTTGGGTCATGTGCAGTAGGCAACCAATCAATGTGTCTCTCTCCCATCGATGTCTCTCTCTCTCTCCCTTCTACCCTGAAAAGCAATGGAAAAAATATCCTCAGGTGAGGATTAAAAGTAATCATATTAAGCCCGGCCTGGCATGGCTCAGTGGTTGAGCATTGACCTAGGATCCAGGAGATCGCAGTTCGATTCCTGGTCAGGGCACATGCCCAGGCTGTGGGCTTGATCCCCAGTCAGGGGTGTGCAGGAGACAGCTGATCAATGACTCTCTCATCATTGATGTTTCTCTCTTTCTCTCTCCCTCTCCCTTCCTCTCTCTGAAATCAATAAAGATATATTTAAAATAATAATAAACACCCAACCCAGGTAGTAGCTACTTATGAGAATCCACATGCTCTCAGAGGTACAGAAAACAAAGGTGTTACTGCGCCCCACTCACCCTTGGCACCTGTGTCCTTGCCAGGCTAAGGCTTAGCCCCACAGGGAGAGCAGGAGGATTCAGATGCCTCCCAAGATTGTGGATGCTGTGTGAGGGGCGAACTGGTCTCCGCACGACTACCCCCACACTCCTGACCCTCCTCTGTGTCGGCAGTGCTGAGAGCTGGGCCCAGAGCACAGGTGGGCACTGGTGGGCCACTAGCTGCACCGGCCAGGATGGGGAGTGGCCTTGACCACAGGATCATCGCCCTGGACCTGTAGGGCTACAAGCCCCATCCAAAAGGCCAAGTCCCAAGGCACTCTGGCGAGGACATTTGCCAGGACTGGATACCTCAGGAATATGTGCCTGAGCTGGCACAGTCCACCAAAACCAAGAGCCTCAGTGCACCTGGCAGACCCTGCCCAGAGTCCCCAGCAACCTGAGACCCAGGAAGCTGGGCAGCAGGTGAAGCTGATAGGGAGAGGGCAGGACTCTGGGACAGGCTTGAGCTCACAGCGGGCATCAGGGAAACAGGGCCAGCTCCAGTGGACCCCTCAATGTGACCCTGAGACCCGCAGAATGGCCTCAGCCTGAGCCTGCCCCCCATCTGTCCACCTGGTGGACAGAGTGAAAGCCCCATGCATAGTCAGGGCCTGTGAACCCTTTTCAAAAACATCCCCAGTGGTGCAGGAGGCCTGGCTGTGCCCTCACTTGGTGGACACCCACCTGGTGACTCAGGGCAGTGCCACTGGGCCTCCTCCCAGGCCTCTCTGGCTGAGAGCTCTTTCAGAGCAAGTAGGGAGGTGGCCTACAGAAGGCTGGACTCAAGGGTGGCTTTGATGTGGCACCTCACTGTGGTCGAGCAGGGGAGCGTGTCTGGCCCCCAGGTGTTGTACCTTGCTTTCTGGCTGCTGTGGAGCTCCAGGCATCTGACCGCTGAGCTGTCCTTCGGTGACTGGTGTCAGGGTGGATGTGCACCTGGAGGGTAAAATGGACAGGTGTCCTGAGACCCCCACCTGTAGACCCCCTCCTGGAGGCAGCCCCCACCTCATAGGATTGAAACCCCTGCCCACAGCCCCTCCTGGACGCGGCACCCACCTTGTAGGACTGAGAGGCCCCCAGCCCCAATGTGGAGCCGCCCTCGGCAGGGTCTGCACTGAACACAATCTGGAAGGAGATGACGGATGGTCAGCAGGACACACCACATAGGACAGAGGAATGCGTGGGGTGTCGTCTTCACCTGCCCCACCTTTGAGCCAACAGCATCCCTGGTTTGAGACCCCAGGCTGAGGGGAAGAGCTCACATCTGCCTCTCCCTTCTCACA
Source organism: Miniopterus schreibersii (assembly GCF_964146895.1). Classification (NCBI taxonomy): domain Eukaryota; kingdom Metazoa; phylum Chordata; class Mammalia; order Chiroptera; family Miniopteridae; genus Miniopterus; species Miniopterus schreibersii. Next base: position 717,389 of record NC_138110.1, read on the forward strand.
GGGACCACCCCCCGTGCAGGAGTTTCAGATTCCAACAACTTCTGAGTCCCGAGGCAACAGGCCCATGGTGCCTTTCACTGCTGCCCACCCCTCTTTTCCCTTCCCCACCCCTTCCACGACCTCTCCACCCCAGGACGGCAGTCTCCACACAGCACTGTCCAGTTGCTTGGGGTCCTGTCCTGCCTGATGCCCAGCGGGCCTGTGGTTGGGCCGTGCACAGTGGCATCTGTGACCTGTAGCACCAGAGACCACCAGCATCCTGTCAGCTGGTCCAGCAGGTGTGCAGGTCTCACACCATCTCGGGTTCCCACATCATTGCCTGCGCTGTCCCTCTGAGGCTGGCCTCGTCCAGTGTCCAGCCTGGGTCAGCTTTATACCTTCTGTCCTGCAAAAACTGTGAGCTCCTCCTGTTTCGCCGCAGGCTGCCTGTCTGACCAGTTCATGGCCCCACTGACGCACAGCCGGCAGGCACCCAGAGCTCCAGGCCAGCGGCACACCCTGTGACCCTATCCAAGTCCACCTAGCCCAGCCATGTTTGGGGGGCCTGTGCCCGAGCACCAGGTGCTCAGGAACAGGTATGGGACAAGCAGCTACCAGTTACACTCTCTCCAGCTGGAGAGGACACACCAGCACACACACCAGGCAGGCAGCCCCAGCAACCAGGGGGTCCCACATCACCTGCCAGGGGCTACTCAGAGCAGCTGCCACAAGAAATTCCAAACCAGGGGCTGAGCAGTTAGGGTTCCAGAGAGCCTGGAAGGGCAGAAACCTGCTCCACTAATGGGTGTCTAAGGAGGGAGGCGAGGGGCTCCTGTGTTCCGTCTGCCAAGGACCCGTGGCCACTGAGGGCCCTCTTCAGCAATGCCAGTGAGGCAGAGGGCTTGAAACACCACGTGGCCCTTGGCAGCCGGCCTGGCAGCCTCCCAACTGAGGGAGAATGGCCGGCTCACTGCCCTGAGCTGAGGAAGCAGCTCAGCTGGACAGAGGGCAGCGTGGAGGGGCGGCAGGAAGTGCTGTGTCCAGCAGCCCTGAGGCCTGACATTCCCACTGGGTCTGCAGAGGAGGGGCTCATCCACCCTGGAGGCTGCCCCACACCAAAGCAACTTCCTGGGCCCAGGGTGAGACCGGCTGGAGGGCACTTGGGAACCAAGTCCACTGCCCGGACTTGCCAGTCCCATGGGCCCCACCTGGGCTCACGGGCGTTGAACACACTGACACGTCTGCACGCCTCTCCGTGAGTGGCAGGCCCTGCGGCCTGGCATGGGGCTGAGGGAACAAGAGCCTACCAGCCCCACTCTGTGACGGCTTACGCTTTGACATTCCTCTGAGTAGCTGTTTCAGGAAAACACTTGAGAAGATTTCTGCCCGTCAGTGCCCACCCAAGTGCAGCCGTGACCCCAGGGTCGGCAGGGTGCACTCAGGGCAGAAAGGAGCCTGAGGGTGGCTAATCTGAAGCATGGGGTGTGGATGCCTCAGCCTTGCCCTGGGTCTAGCCTGAGAGACAAGTGCAGGAGAAGGAAGCACCCTGTGTCCCAGGGAGGAGTGCCCGCATCCTGGTTGCTGGCCGGTACCTGGATGATGTCCGAGAGCTTCTGCAGTCCTGCTGTGTTGGTGAACAGCCCAGTGCCTGTGGGAGCAGTGGCACTGACCACCCAGCACCAGCAGTGGAGCCACGAGCCACCTGGACATGTGCTCAGCTCCACCTTCCCCCAAATTGACATAGGGACGCCCGAGGGGAGGGAGCTTGCTTGCTCCTCCGGGGTGAGATCAAATAAGGCCAGGGCAACCAGGCCACCCCACCGAGCCCAGGAGGGAACCAATGCTGGCAGGGCCACAGCTCCTTGACCCCGCTTTTCTGTAAGGCTGACTAGGAACAGGCTAAGCTGGACGAAAGCACCACAGTCAAATGGCACTGGAACCCACAAGTCCTTCACACTCCCCTCAGTGTAGGCGGCAGGCTGCGACCCTACGTCCAGCCTGCAGGGAGTCTCAGGCAGGCACAGGGCACAGAGGACTCACGTCCTGCCAGGTACTGGATGATCTGGTCCAGGGAGTCCAAGATGCACCCCTTGGTCTGAAACGTGATCTGGGCCTCGGCGAACAGCTCGAAGATGTAGCTGCCAGGGAGAGGGAAGACTAGGCTATGATTTGAGAACCTAATGGTCAATGGCTTTTCAGAAACAGGCTCTGAGCCCCCAGGGCAGGCCACCTGGAGGTACCAGGTCTCTGCCCCCAAGAGTTCTGGGGGGAGGAGAGCAGCCTCGAAGCCCCCAGAGCTCAGGCTCCAGGTGGGTTTTGTGAGGGGTCATCAGAGCCTCCCTGAGGCGGTGGCTCTGGTCAGGCTTCCAGAGAGCAGCTTTGGAGAGAGATGGGGGGGCACCAGGTCTGGGTGCTGTGGAGGGAGCGGGGCAGGGCAAAGGTGCAGCCTGCTTCATATGAAAGGCAACTGGGGACCCGTGAGGGTCTGAGCACAGCAGAGCAGACGGGCAGCCTGTGAAGAACAATCAACCCCTGATGGTCCGGCCTGGGCTCCAGCACCACCGTCAGCTGTGTCCCAAAGAGGCCACAACCAGCCTCAGCTGTGGGTGTGTGCTACAGGAAGTGAGCCCCGCTGCCCCACTGCTGAGAACCTGGACATCCTAACTGTTCAGAATATTCCGGGCCCTCTGGAGGCCTAAAGAGGTGGCTGCTGTGGCTGCACTTTTCATCCTAACAGAAGGTGTGCTCAGGCAGGTGTCTGAGCACCAGAAGAGGGGCACACAGAACGGGGGTAGACCAGGGAACCTCAGGGTGAGTCGGCAGCCCCTCCTAGACCTCCAGGCCTGTTAGGGACCTTATCGGTGTGTGAGCCAGCAACACCCACTGGGTGCCCAGGACAGAGCCCCACACACATCTGTCTCTAGCTCCAGGTGGGGCCCAGGGTCAAGGTGCCAGTTCCCAGTCCCTCACCTCCCAGGCTTGGTGATGCCTGTGTCATCTCCAGGCAGCTCGACGGCATCAATGGCCCCCTCCAGGCGAAGCAGAATCACTGCAGGGCACGGGGTGGTCAGGGGCAGCCCCCAGCCACAGCAGGTGGGTAGGGGTGTGGACAGCACTTACTCTTCAGCTTCGCAATGTCCTCCAGCTCCATGTTCAGCCCTGGGAGGGAAAGCAGCAAACCCACAAGTGTGCGTCATTCCCACAGCACTGGCCTGTGAGGGAGCCCCACAGGGAGAAGAGGCTCTGTCTGCGAAACCGGAGCCAGAGCTGAAGCATTCCTCTGAGTAGCTGTTTCAGGAACAGCTGGGACGCATGGTTTGTAAAAGTTTCTCCCATTCTGTGGGCTGACTTTCTGCTTCCTGGACAGTGTCCTCTGAAGCACAAAGTTTTTAATTCTGATGAAGCCCAATGTATCTATATTTTCTTTTAGTGACTGTGCTGCTAGTGTCATTTCTATGAAACCTCTGCCTAAGGCGCGGCCACGGAGATGGACGGACACCCAGACGAGCCCGCTGCTCAGTGCGGCTGTGCGCGTGGCCTCCTGCAGAGCATGGCACACAAAGGAGGGGAACGGAGTAGCTTGTGGAGAAACTGACAGAGACAACCTCAACCAGGCGGTCAAGGTTGAAACCAACCGTCATAAGTCAGAAGTTGAGAGCGTGGACATGGAAGGATGTGATGAAAGGGCATTTTATTTACATCTGTGCTCTTCCTCCCAAATCCCGTAACCCAGTAAATTTCAGAAAAACATCAGACAAACCCCAACTCAGGGATATTATACAAAACACCCAACCAATCCTCCTCCAGACCATCAGGGTTATCAAGAACAAGGGAAGTCTGAGAACTGTCCCAGGTGAGAGCAGGCTGGGAGGTGCCGAGGGGTGTCATGTGCACCGAACAGGGACGTCCAGAGAACCAGGGACATCACCCATTCACACCCCATAGGATGCTATTGCCAAAAAAATACAGGGCCCCAAACAACCGAAAAGATGTTCAATTTCACCCCTAAGAGAAAAGCAGATCAGAATTACACAAAGATCCATGTTTCATCCATTGAAGTGGCCAGAATTAAAAAGCCTGATGTCACACTGAGTTATGAGGTAAATGGGACAGACACTCAGCCCACTGCTGGTGGGAGCACAGTCTGGGCCTGTACCCGTAACAGATACGCTCACCTGCTAACCCAGCTGCCCCACTTCTGGGAATTCACCCTGAAGAAATCCTGCCAACGAGATGAAAGCGCATACGCACTAGGTTACTCATTACTGCCCTGTCTGTAACTGCAAATCCGGGAAACAACCTCCACGCCAGGGAAGCAGTTGGGTAGACACGGGAGGTAGGCCTGGGGGAGGTAGTGGGCAGCTGGAGCGAGGACGGGATATCGGCATGGGGAGGCGTTCACAGGACACATCAGGGAGTAAACACGGCAAAGTGCACACAAGCATGTACAAAGTGCAGGAAAGAACAGAGAGTGAAAACAAGAAGAGAAAGCAAGTAAGATGTCCTGGCAAAGGCAAAGAAAGAACCAACCAGAAACTAACAGGACACTTCTCTCAAGTACGACTTTGGTTTCTGGAACCATGTGAGTGTTTCAAATACTCAGAAAAAGAGGTAATAACAAAATCCATGTGAACAGAGAAAAATGAAAAGATAAAAGTGAGATACAAACAGAAACAAATCACATGAATAACATGACCAGTGGTGGGAGGAGGCATCCAAGCAGCCTCTGAGCCCTGTGCTGACTCTCCCAGTCGCGCTGCAGGAAGGAGGGGAGCCGGTGGCAGCTCCAGTTGTGTGTGAGTGACATTGGAGAGTCCAAACAAGCAACGAGGCAGGAGGCGGTTCAGGTGTAAACCTCGCAGGAATCATTCATTCAGGAAGAACCATTAATGGAAGCCACTAGTTGCATAGGAATTTAATGAAACAACAAGGACTTCACGGCAGAAAGCCTGGCCATTACCTCTTAACCCAGTGTCACCAAAATAAGACAAATGCTGGGCCTTGTGACCTGACGGGCTGATTCCTGCCCCAAACACACAGTTGCATCGAACTATGAAGATGCCACAGACAAACCCAGACTGCAGGACATTCAACACCGTAACTAACTTCCTCTTTACAAACGTCCAGGCTGAGCCGGACAACACCGAGACCCTGTCCAGATTATAGCCCAGAGCCACAGGCCCAGGGCAGCAGCCCCGCTCCCAGACTAGGACGTTTTATGGAGATGTGCTCTGGGCTACAGTGACAGCCGAAAGGTCTTACTGTGGTCTCTCAACTAGACAAGACAGCAGTATCCATGCTCACTTCCCGAGTGGGTCATTGCACTGCGGCCACGGGAGAGGGTCCCTGTTCTCAGGAAGCACACCTGAGGTACCTGCACCTGCCCATGTGGAGGGGAGGCTTATCCAACAGGGCAAACCCTAGCAAGGGGAGTCTAGGTGAAGGATAAGTGGTTCTTTACCAGCAAATTATCTGTAAGTTTGCCGTGACTTCAAAATAAAAGTTATATGAAACAAAAAAATGAACATTTCAGAACAAGATATGAGATATGAAACAACATAAGTCAGGTTTTCAAAAACTCAGAAATGAAGTGACAGACTCACATGAAATGAGAAGGAAAGCAAAGAATTATTCTGGAAGCGAGGGCTAAATTAGAAGGAACACAGAAGCAGAAACACACCACAGACAGGGCCTTAGAAATCACAGGTGGGTACAAACCTTGAATCACCCTCCTGCACACCTGGAACTCAATGGAAAAAAGGGTGTTAAAGAAAAACAGAGACACCCTGGCTAGTGTGCTCAGTGGCTGGAGCATTGGCCTGCACCCCCGAGGGTGCAGGTTTGATTCCCGGTCAAGGGCATGTACCGAGGGTGCACGTTTGATCCCCAATCAATGTCTGTCTCTCTCCCCTCTCCCTCCACTCTCTAAAAAACCAATGGAAAAATATCCTTATTCCTCAGGTAAGAATTTTTAAAAAACCAAAACAGAGATAAGAAGGACCGGAGAGCGAAGCTCTGACTGAGGTGGACAGAGCGTGCCCGGAAGCGCAGCCTGGAGCACAAGCGGGAAAACATCCCAAACAAACAGCTTCGCACACATGCTGAGACGGCACATCACATACCGGGCGATATTGATCCAGAAAAATCCACATGGAGACAACAAAATCACTGGGCTTTAAAGAGGAAAAAAAAACCCTAAAAGAACCCATGACTTCTGAAATAAAATGGTTTTTAAAAAAAACGTTTTTATTGATTTCAGCAAGAGGAAGGGAGAGGGAGAGAGAGAGACATCAATGATGAGAGAGACACATCAATCGCCTGCATACCCCCTACTGGGGATTGAGCCTGAAACCCAGGCTTGTGCCCTGACAGGGAATCGAACCATGACCCCCTGGTTCATAGGTCGATGCTCAACCACTGAGCCCTGTCAGCTCAGCGGAAATAAAATAAATTCATTTAAAAATAACCAGGCTGTGGTCAAGGGCACATACCTCGGCTGCAGGGTCAATCCCTGGAGCACGCAGGAAGCAACCAATGTCTCCCGTCGATGTCTCTCTCTCTCGCTCCCCTCCCTCCCTCCCTTCCATGCTCTAAAGATCAATGAAAAACACCCTCAAGTGAGGATTAAAAATAAAAAAGTGACCAGGTTGAGGAAATGCAGGTGACGTCAGCCAGCAGCCTGCGCTCACAGGCACCTGGAGACACTCCCACTTTCTCAGACACCTGGGTCCGGGTGTTGCGTTCAGCTGACTTAGAAATTCTAACCACAGGGGAACAGTGAGGTAAACAGCGGGTCATCAGGTGTGGCCCGGGGCCTGGGCCCTGAGCCCTGTTCAGGTCACGGCAAGGCCAAGCCTATTTTCAGGACATTCCTGCTAGTAAATAACAATCAACATGTACAATCTGCCTTTTTTCTCTCTTGTTCCTACAATGCCATTTCCAGAGGCTACTTGTGGGAGGCTGATAACAACCCCCACACGTTCGCACCCTAATCCCCTTCCATGGCAACAGGGACTCTGCAGGTGGTAAAGGGTCTTGAGATGGGTGATCAAGATGGGTCATCCAGGTGGGAGGGAGGCAGGGGTCAGAGGAGAGGGGGCATGGAGCAAAAGGGAGAGGGATGTGGGGGCCAGGGCCAAGGATGCAGCACCTCTGGGAGCTGAGAAAGGCCAGACAGATTTTCCTGGAGCCCCCAGGAGGAAGGTGGCCCTGCGACCTGTTCTGCATTCACGAGGACCGTGCCATAACCAGGTTGTGCTGCTTTAAGCCAGAGTCTGTGGCAACCGTCACAGCAGCAGCAGGACCTGGACCCAGCGTGGCTGTGATACACAAGTGTGGGGCTCAACTTTCTTCTGTTATGCCAGATATTAGAGATTTGCAAAAATGTAAAACAATGTCACTCTTCTAACTTTTAGAAGTTATTTTTCAAGAAAAATGTTATTTCTTTTAACACATTATGGAGTGAATCATGTCCTGGATACGGACATGCTCACGTCCTAACCCGATACCTGGGAATCGGGCCTTATTTGTAAACAGGGCCTCTGCAGAGGTGATCAAGTTGAGGCCACAGTATCTGGGGGTGGGCCCCCCTCCAATGACTGCTGTCCTTGTAAGAGGAAATCTGGACACAGACACACAGGGGACACCGTGTGAAGAAGAGATTGGGGTGGTGAGTCTATAAGCCAAGGGCACCAGCAGCTGGGAGAGGGGCCTGAGAGACACACCCCTGAGAAGAGACTTCTGGCCCCACAACCGCTAGGATTGGTCTCTGCGTTTCAGCCTCTCTGTGTGAATCCTTTGTTATAACATCCCTGGGTTTGTTCTTTCAAGAAAATAAATCTCCTAAAATGTTTCTGTTTTCATTGCTCACAGTATCCACAGATGTAATTCACATAAACCATGCTCAGCCAGTTTTAAGAATGTCAAGTGCCCTGAAGCCAAAATGTTTGAGAACTTCTGTGCTAAACAAAGAAATGCTATTTGCAAACACTACGTCTTCCAAGGCAGGTGTGCCCGTGGGTCCAGGAGGCCAGGGACCGTGCCAGAAAGGAAGTCAGCGTTGGCAAGAACACGAAGAGGGAGCTGCCAGACCGCTCCCTGCAGAGCCTGTTCGCATTTGTGATCAGAGGACACAGGCCACCGCCTGAGCCCCATGCCCACGTGAGGACACCCGACATCTGAACACGTTCATAGCACGAAGCATGAACACTAAAAAGTATGCAGCAACCGCTGGAAACATCACCACAAAGCAGTCTGCCAAAGCAAACCTAGAGTCCTCGTCAGCTACTAACAAACATGTGGACAGACTACCACGTCCATCAAAGGATTCTCCGTACACTACTACTTTCCCCAGGAGGACACTGGGAACAAACCTATGAGAGGAGGGGAGCACAGACCCTGCTCGCGGGTCATTAAAAGTGTCTCCATGGTTAATACATCTCTTTTCCCCTTTTACACAGCAGAGGGAAAGAACACAGGCTGGGAAAGGATGGGAAGGTCTTCAGAAAATGCCAGAATGGTCGGGCAAAACCCACCCCCATCTGTGGGGCCCAAGGAAGTCTCTTGAAGTGTCCCCAGATGCCGACCTAGAAGGGCCGTGGGCCGACGGCCTCTGGGCCCCAAGACCACCTTGCCAGTCCTCGGTGTCCTGCCCATAAGCTCACCTGAGTTGGCGTCTGCACTGAACTCCAGGCAAAGCTCGCCCTGCTGCGCTGCCTTGGTCTGCTCCTCTAGAACCTGGTCTATGACATCCAGTCCAGAAGCCACATCATGGGGGGTCAGGTCAAAGGACGCCGACTCCTCACACATCTTCTCCTGAGAGCCCAAGCACCCAGCATTATGGTAAACAGGAGCCAGGACTGGGGGGCTCAGGAGGCAGGGCCTGGGGGTGCAGAGCTAAAGGGAGTGGAGAGCCCCAGCCCTACCCCACAGGCTCTGAGGCTGGGTCACAAACATCCCAAGATGGTAGCTTAGCCCAGACCAGTGTTTGAAAACCATTTTACTTGAGCAGCCAACATTTCATAATTTAAAAACTTCCCATTAAAATCTAGATTTCTGGCTGCTCTCAAAGTCAGATCTGGCCCACCAGTGGCAACAAGTGCCTGGAACCCAGTGGAGGCTGAGGATGGCCACCACCAACACAGGACACGAGGCTCTCGCAAAGCTGTCCCAGCTCCAGAGCATGCACATGGCTGCTCCAAGCGGGCTCCCGCCAGAGCCTGGTCAAGGCCGCCATTCCTGGAAACACGGGGTCCTGGCAGAGGCCACATGGATGGCTGAGGGTGCAGGTGACAGGTTTGCTTGGTCCTGACAGCCAGGGCCACAGGGATGTGCGCAGGAGGGAGGGGCACTGGGAAGGCCACTGGGTACTCACCACATTGTGAGCTTCATCAAAGATCACCACTGTCCCCTTCAGGTCGATGCCGTGTGCCCGGCGACTCTGTAGCCAGGAAGAGGGGCAGGGTTGCATCCAAGGGAGCAGGGCCACCACTGTCCTTCACAGGCCCCCGGAGGCCAGGCAGGGAGGCTGTGACGCACAGCCCTCCAGGGCCCCAAGTCCCACACTGCCGGGGACACAGGGAAAGGCCTCTGACACCTACTGCTGGGTAGTGGCTGGTCGGAGCCATCGGGCAATGCCCACCCACCACTGAGCTGGGTGTCAGGGGCCCATCCCAGTGATATTCACGAGGGAACAGGCAGGTGACGCCTCTCCACAATGCGCAGCCACCAAATGGAGGAGGAAGACCCACCAGCACCACTGCCTGGCGCACCTGGGGAGGCATCTGAGCCTGAGTGTGAGGGGGTCATCTGGAGTGGGGTCTGGCATCTGTCCTTCTTTAATTCTCATTTTAAAAGTGTCTATTTTAAGTGTGCTGTTGAGTTTTAAGAAATATGAGCACCCAAAGCAGGAGGTGACATCCCTGCAGTGAGACCTCGACCTGCTTTCTGTGAGTAGGGAGCAGGTCAGCCCGGGCTCGCCCTCCTGGGAGCGGTGTCTGGCTGCGGGCTCCTGTGAGGGCGAGCCCACGGTGTGGCTGTGTATAGCACAGGCCACCCCTTCTGAGTGCTCAACGCTGTCCTGGGGACAGCAGCTGTTAATGGACGGGGCTATCCCTAGCTCAGTGAGTGTGAAAACTCCAGGAACTCGCTGCGTAAGTCTTGGACGCGCTGGCTTCTCTGGGAGTCTCCAGGGCAGCGCAAAACCTCTCACTGGCAGCAGTGCTGAGCCACCCAGTGCGCCACGTCCTCATCAACACCAATTATGTTAGGTCTTTTGAATTTCAGCCATTTGGGTGGGAATGTAGGGCCATCCCCCTGTGGTTTTCAAGCGCATGTCCTGAACCTTTGCCACGCAGGGCTTGACTGGGCAATTTCCTCGATTTTCCACAAAGTATCTGTGCGGAACTTTTCCATAGTTGGCTGGGCTGTTTGCTAAGTTACAAGAGCGGCACATATTTTGGGCACAGCCCTTGAAAGACATGTACCAGGAGCATGTCCTTCCTTTCTGTGGCTTGCCTTTCAATTTTCTTAATTTTTCTCACTCTTTCAAAGGCTCAAGGCTTTAAATTGTGGTCAAGTCCCATTTATCAATTTTCCCTTTACGGCTGGTGCCTTGTGCGTCCAAGCAAAGAAAGCTCGCAGAGCCCCCCAGACTGCAGTGACCCCAGGTACTCTAGAACCAGCTTTGTGTCATGTGAAGTCCTTAAGTCCTGGGGGAGACCCACTCTTTTCCAAACAGACATCCAGTTGCTCTAGCACCAAACCTTTCCTTTCCCATAGAAACATCTTGGCAAGTCTCTGTGGGCTTGTCCTGGACTTGACATGCACATTTCTGTGGCAAGTCCTGGGGTCAGGAGTGGGAGCCTGCCCTGCCCCTCTGTCTGGACGGCCCTGCTCTGAGATCATTAGTGTTTCCAGAAGATGTTGGAACAACCAGCCTGTCAGCTGAGATATCACTGTTCTGGGGGCCCAGGCCCGGCAGCCAGGTTAAAAGCATAACTCGAGAGGATCACCCGGGCAAATCACCGCTCCAGCCTTGCTGGGCTCCAGGTCCTCCCCCTCCACTTTCTCCAGCCACTTGCTTGAGCAGTGGTTCTGGTGGCAGCTGCTCCTCAGGCCGTGCCCCAGGCTCACGCCATGGTGCTCAGGCACTACCAGCTCCTGCACCAACTCTGCTGGGTGTCAGAGCCCCATACTCAGCACCGGCTTTGCTCCCTGCTGTCTCCCAGCACCCAGACCCATGCCTGGCACAGGGCTCTGCCAGCATGATCCCCGTGATCCAGTCGATGCCGAGGACCCTGGACAGGACATGTGCACAGTGCTTCCCTGACACAGAGCATGAGCCAGTGGACATGGGGAGCGAGGCGTGACGCTCCTGTGCTAAAACAGGAGGCCCAGTGTGACGATGAGTCTCTGACCCATGACCCGAACCAGCAGAGGCTCCGATGGCCCCTCACGGGCCCGGGGAGACCCTGGGGTTGGAAATCGTCCTCAGTGGCTGGGGCCTCACCTTGGCATCCAGCAGGTAGTTGTATGGCATGAAGATGATGTCAGCCTGCTGCTTCAGGTTCCGGGACAGGTAGTAGGGGCACAGCCTGGGAGCACAGGGGGGATGTGAGCCGTGCAGGGCTGAGGCGGGGGCGGGTGTTCGGGACGTGCAGCAGCAGCCCTGGGCCACAGGCTGGGGCCGGGCTGGACACTGCGTCCTCTGACAGGCACTGCACAGGTTGGAAGGGGGCATGTGTGTCCAACCCTGGGAGTGGATTACCTACTTAAAAAGCTACAAAAACAAGAAAACTCCAACCCTGTTCTGGACAGATCAGTGAGGGGATCAGAAACAGAGGCCTGTCTTATCACAGGTCAGAGCCTGATGCTCTGAGAAATTGCCAGCAAACATCAGAGAGGCGGCCCGTGAGCGGCCAGCGGAGGGCTGAGCTCTGAGGCAGGAAGGTCAGCACAGTGCCCACAGGACCCTGAAAACCAGACCACAGGAATGCAGAGGGCGGGTCCACACCCGTAGTGGTCACCAGCAGGTGGGCTGAGGGCAGGGAAGGAGGGCAAGGTCCACCTCTTACTCTCTGTTCCTCAGAACTGCTCACGTTTTTCATATGGAACAACTGTTAGTTTCATGATTAAAAAACAAAAACAGAAAAGGAAAGAAACGTGTGTGCAGCTCATGGCTGAGATCCTACCTGGAAGGGCACAACAATGACGCCTCAAGGGAGGGACTTACCTGTGCCTGTTCCCACTCTTGACCAGGTCCTCGATGTCCAGGATGGGGGTGGCCAGGTCCTGCTCCAGGCTCTTCTCTGGGGACACAGGCAGGAGTAAGCACATGCCCTGTGGCCCTCTGAGTCCCTAGACTCTAGGGAACACCCAGGATGGGACAGCTCCTATAAAGTGAGCAGGGGGGGCGGCCACCTTGAGACCCACCCTCAGGGCAGGACTGGGGTTCCCAGCCACCTGGGAACTCACTGGAGAGAATCCCTGCCCGATGGGCCTCAGGGTCCCTGGGGAGGGCTCTGAACCTGAAATGACCCCAAAGGAGTCCTGTTCTGCACCCAGAAGGTGGCTGTCAGCCAGGCGCAGGGAGTGGAGCCCCTCAGCCTATCACTGCCCTGCAGAGGCTCCTGAGGACACAGACAGCCAGGGCAGCGTCTGACCTGGAATTGGGCTGCGGTCCCTTCCTCTCCTCCACCCTTCCCACCAGGGAGAACAGGCTCAGTCTCCCCAAAGAAAGCAGGGCTGCAGCCAGGAACAGAGTGCTGGGGTCACTGCCTGCCAGGAACAGTGCGGGGAGCATGAACCTGAGGCAGAGCCCACTGAAGGCCAGACAGCCCCAGGGTCCCTTCCTCTGGTGACAGTCATGCCAGGCACCACTCCCTGCTTGCTGCGTGGCCCAGGGCAGAAAGGGCTTCAGGAAGGGGCACAGGCTCCCCAACTGGGCCCACAGGAATCTGCTGGGAACTGCTTTAATGCAGGGAGTCCAGGGACCATGCCCTGGTTGGTGGGACCAGGGGTCTCTGACAAGCACCCCAGAATCTCAGGGCAGCCACATGTGGAAACCAACCTAACTCCCAGCCCTACTGTGGCAGGGACTAGCCAGAATACTAAAGTGCAGAGACCAGAATACACTGGGCGCTCATCAGCGACCTAACCCCAAAGTGACCCCAGGGATAGCAAGGAGGGAGAGGAGGAGGAGCCACCCACCCACAGCGCCATAGCAACCAACCAGCCAATCCACAGCGCTGTGCAGTAGGCCAGTGCCAGCTCAGTGACCTGATTGGGGGTTGGGGCGCAGCAAGGAGGGCACCCACTGGGCTGCCTGATGAGATGCTGCATGTGCCCCACCCCCAGGGCACAGGCTGGGCAGTTCCAGTTCTGTATCTCTCCTCCCACATAAGCCGCCCCTCCTCTCAGACCCTCCTGGGTCTCTCCCCACTTCTCTCTCCCTACCAAGTGCTGGGCAGCTGCTGGAGTCCCCCCTCATATCCCATGGGTAGGGGGGAAGGGGAGGCTGAGACACAGCAAGGACGCTCATGTTTACGGTGAGTGGGCCCCCCAACAGCACAGGCAGCGAGAGCTAAAGCACAGCAGATGGGTTGGGGACCGGGGAGGAGACAGATGGAGGCCAGAGCCAGCAGGCCAGCTGGGAAAGCCTCCCTTGCTTGCCACACAGGGCCTGGGGCAGTGGGGATGGGGCCGCAGCCTAGAGGCCAGCACACACCAGCTCCAGCACTGACTCCACTGTGGGCCAAAAGCTCCCTGGGTTCCCACACCTCCCCTGGCCTCCTCCCCTCCCTGCTCGGGGACCCTCCAAGGGAGGTGAGGGACGTTGTAGATAAGGGGCAATGCAGGTTAAGAGAAGGTGCAGGTGAGGGACCCAGCAGGTGAGGGCTGGGACAGCAGAGAGGGTGAGCTGACCCACAGCAGCCCGGGAAAGGTGGCTAGAGTGGCTCCCACCGAGTGATGCTAAAGGTTCTGGCACATGGCACCTGCACCCACCTCCTTTGCCAGGAATGTGGACAGGGAGGCCAGCCATGGGGGAGTAAAGAGGGGACAACTCCATTTACCATCATGGGTGGGCCCCCGCAAAGGCTGAACTGAGGTGGGAGGGCTGCGAGCAGAGGGGTGCACAAAGTGAAGGGGAAGAACACCTTCAGAGCAACCGACACGTACAGGTGGGAAGCAAACAGAGGCAGTCTGTGCTCTCTGGCTTGGGCGACACCCCTTCACTACTGTCCGGAGTGTCCTTGATGCCACCAGAACAAGAACACAGCAAACAAAAACGGGGCGAAGAGCAAGTTCCAGAAGCCTGGGTCCTCGTCTCAGGCAGAGCTGTGCAGGAGATGCCTGAGGAAGGCCTGAGTCCACGCCCACGTCTGGCACACACCCCACCTCTCTCTCTAAGGGGCAGGGCACAGGGACACCTTGAGCTGGGAGGTACGGGTCCCCCAGCTCAGGCCTCTGGGAGCACAGTGCCGTCCTCTCTGCCAGCACAGACTGGCACACTGGGCACTCCAAATCCAGACAGACAGCAGCCTGCAGGCCATGATGGCTGGAGAGTGCTCCAGGGCCCATGTCACCTCTGGGTCAGGGTCTCTCTAAGTCCTAACCCTGAGGCAAGAAATAGAGGGAACCTCAACCCTCCAAGCCATAGAGTACTGAACACAGACAAGAAACTGTAGAGGCCACACCACAGAGAGGCCTCCCTGCCACTGCCTCTGACTCCAGAAGCTCTTGACAAGACAGGAGGTAGAGAAAGAGATTTGCAGGTGAGGGCACTAGTGCCAGTCCCTGCACTCTGGCCCCAGCAAAGTCAGCAAGAAGAGAGACAGGGGTCCCCTTCACAGGGCCATGGGCACCTCCAGTCACACATGTCAAGCAGCACCAAGGTAGGCTGCTGTCACTAACCCAGTGCTCATCACTGTCACCCTCTGCTGATGAGGCTGTTCACCCCAGGACCACAGGCTGCAGGAGGCACACTCCTGGGACTCAAAGAGAGCCATATGCACACTGTAATGCATCACAGGGAAAGGTCACAATGCAAACTCCTCAAAGGGAGAAGCCCGTGGAGGAGTCCAGGAGACCAGGCTCACATTTCCAGAACCCTCCCCAGCCAACACCCCCAGAACGAGCTGTGACAGAGTGTGGAATGCTGTACCCGGAAGCCCACCAGACACCCAGCACCCAGGCTTTTTCCTGGGGCTGGTCGCACGGGCACCCATGCCTGTTAGACAGTCAGTTCCAGACTCCCAGAGGGAAGCAGGTGCTCAGCGAAAACCAGTATTGCCCAGCCGGCGTGGCTCAGTGGTTGAGCGTCAACCTATGATCCAGGAGATCACAATTTGATTCTGGACAGGGCACATGCCAGGGTTGCAGGCTTGACCCCCAGTAGGGGGCATGCGGTCATTGATGAGACCAATGACTCTCCCATCACTTATGCTTCTCTTTCTTCCTCTCCCTTCCTCTCTCTGAAACCAATAAAATTATATACATAAACCAACACATTGTTAGCAAACAGTTTACCCTCAGAGAGCCCCTCCTATCAGGGTGGGGACCCTCCTCAAATCTACCTTCTGGAACACAGGGGAGCCAGCCCTGCCAGCAGGCCTTTCTGAGATGGCAGCCTTACGCCCACGTGTGAGCTCATCTGCATGAGACCCAGCACAGGTCCCCAGTTAGGAGACAGTGCCAGATGCATGCCTCACCAAGGTGAGTCCCAGGGAGCAAGAGCCATTAAGCTGTGAGGCCCCAAGCCCAGCCACAAGGCCGCCCGTGTTCTGCTTCCAGTTGCTGTGTGCTGACAACCAGCAGGAGCAGCCCTCACAAGCCTCTCTTACCTTCTACATTGTTGTAGAAGTGACAGGTGTGACTCGCCACCTTCTTGCGGCACAGGTGGATCTGGGAGGGAAAGGACATGTGTGATGGCCAAGGAAGGAAGGGCAGAGCACAGAGCACTGAGTGCTCCAGAGCCTGCCCTAGCCCATGCCCCCCACCACTCCACCTCGGCCAGCTCTTCACCCGCTGCCTCCCCGGGGCACAGCCCAGGGCCCTGAGAGCCAGCAGCACCGCCTAGAAAAACCGAAGAGGACGATGGGCAACCCAGGAGCCCACCTGCACGTGGTTACTGTCCTGCTTCTTCACCTCGGGGTGGATGCACAGCTGCTCCCGGGAGCCCAGCACACACACCCTGGGCCTGGGAGAGAGAGTTGTGGGACCCAAGAACTGGAGGACAGCAGCCCACAGTGCCGTCCAACAGCATGAGCTGTGTGGGGACACACGAGGAGCACCAGGAAACTTGTCTCACGTAGGCAGGGAGAGGGAGTGGCCATGGCCAGAATATAACCAGGCTTGGGAGAGGCTTTCTCCAAGGCCCAGGGTGAGCAAGAAGCCAAGGCTAGGACTGGGCAAGGGGGAGGAGACTTGAGAGCATCCACATGCTTGCTCACAGAGGCCAAGTGGGGCACCAAGACTCCTGCAGCTCTGCCAGCTGGACCAGGGGCAGAGCCTCTCTCCCACTCAGGTGAGCAGCTCCACTGACCCACACCACAGCTGATATCACAGCACCTGCAGGAGCTCAGGGTGTGGACCAGGGTCAGCATGTAAACTCGAACTGCTTTCTCAGAAGCTATGGGCATCAGAGACTGCCCGGGCATGCACGAAGCATAGCACGGAGCACAGCGTGCACTCCAGCTGGGGTCCCATCACACCACTGTCAGCACAACACCGTGCTGAGGCCATCCCCCCACAATTCTGAGGAAGGGGGGAGCGATGCGTGACCCACCGGTAGGATGTGTTCCGAAGCTCACCGATGACCTGCGTGAGTTGTGAGTGGGTCCTGGAGGCATAAATGATCTTCGGGATGTCTGCATAGCAAGCTGCCCAAGCACAAAGAAGCAGAACAGGGTATGGCTCCGAGAGACAGCATTCCCAAGCGCTGTGACCCAGGACACCCAGCTAACCCAGCCCTTCAGATGGCTACGTGGGTATCTGCAGTGTCCTAATTTGGCTGTAAGGTTCTGACCCTAGTTTTGCAGTCAGGATGGCAGAAGTGATGTGGCAGCTCAATACTGCTCACCCTGCTCAAGGGCATCACCCTCCCGCTCCATCCCTTTCCCCCCTTCCTTCCATCCCTGCATCCCTGAGGGAGGCCAGGACAGGGGCTGACCTGTGGCATCTCCCTCTGAAGCAGCATTCCCCCAGGACGACAAGGAGCGATCCAGGAAGAGCTCCCCTTGGGTCCTCTCAGCAATCTTGCCAGCAGAGATGGCATCACGAAGGTGCTCCCGCCAGGCGAGCGTGCTACAGAGCAGGCACAGGGTCTTCCCTGTGCCTGTAGGGCTCTCCAGGACGCCGTTCACTTTCTGAATGGGAAAGCAGAGGTGAGGCAAGGCAGGCCACACTGCCCACCTGAGACAGACCTGAAGCTCTGCTCAGGCAAAGCCCACCCACCAAGTGGCAAAAGCCCCAAGAGACAAGGGATGAGGGACTATGGATCATTCTATAGGGCAGACTTCCACTCTCAAACCAACGCCTTTGGTTAATTCGGCCCTCATTAGCAAACAATTTGCAGAGTATTTTCCAGCCTAATATAAATAGTAAGATGACTAATTAGGTGCCAAGTCTCAAAATAGGGACTTGTTCTGCGATTCTGGGTCCAGGCTTTCACACTATCGGAGGGAACCTGGCGGCCTACATAGCTCTCAGCCAGGAGCCTGAGCAGGAAACCTGGGAAACAGTAGGGAAAAGCTGTGCCAGGCTCCTCCCCACAAGATTCTGTGCCCACAGCAGCAGCCTTGAGCCCAGCTGCAGTCAGCCCTTGGGGGCTTGAGCAGGGAAGAAGAAGGCATGCTAAGAAACCTGCACCCTCCTACCTTCCTGCAGGTTTAAAGACCTTCCAAAATGAGCATTGTGCACCGGCTGTCCCTCTATGTGGAAGTACGTCCTCCAGATCCTCAAATGGCTGGCTGGTCCTTGTCACTTGGCCTCAGCTCACCTCCTCAGAGAGGCCCCACACGTGCTCCCAAACCTATTACCTTATGTCTTTCCTTCAAAGCACTCATTGCCACCTAGAATTATCTTTTCTTGTTCATTGTCTCTTTCTCCACCTAGAACATCGGCCCTGCTTATGACTGACTTCCATGTCCAAAAGGGTGCCTTTCACCCAGTAGGACTAGGCCACAGTGAATAGGGCGTTGGAGTATGTCGGGTCTTTGCTGAAGCTCTGCCCACACTCACTCACCCCCCAGGTACAAGCTTTACCTTCTGTAGACACTCCAGAACCTTGGTCATGTACTCCTCCTGGCATTTGTATGGCTGGAAAGGGAAATCCACAGTCACCCCGTTCAGGGTTATCTTGGGCATAGTGGTCTGTTTTCAGGAAGGCACAGAGGTTGGCTGAAATGCAGGCTGTGTGGGTCTGTGAGACAAAACGCCCTGTGAACATCTCAGTGTCTCAGCCACTCCAGGTAAGGATGTCAGCTGTGGCACTGGGACTTGGTGCAATTCTCCCGGGAACCTCTATGGCACAAAGTTGGGGACAACACTGTTTGTAGCCAGCTTTTCTGGAGGTCAGGCCACTTCAGTCATCTCAGGCAGCCCCTCCCATGGACATGGTCCCAAGGCAAGCCCATGACATCTTATCACAAGGAGCTGGGAGGTGAAGAACCCAACATCAGCTCTGCCTTGTCCTTCTGTCCTACACAACTCTGTCCTGTTCTGGGAGAGGCTACCAGGCTCAGAGACTAAAGAAGCCTAAGCAGGGCATAGTTCCACACGCTCCATCTGAAATAATAATTCACTTTCTTCCACCAGAGCTTGAGAAGCCAGATTCTACCAGCATCCCACCGCAGCCGGGCCGGTCTGAGCCTCCCGCCCCCGCGTCTCCGCACCCTCCGCTCCCCGGCCGGGAGCTCCGCCCAGCTCTCTCCCGCAGGCAACCTGGCGTAAAGAAAGATCACGTGCCCGGCCTCATCTGGGGGCGAATCCATGCCGTCCCCAGCAAGTCACTCAACTTCTCTAGGCCTCAGGTTCCCCTGGACGCCGGGACTAGCAGGCCAAGCGCCTGAACACCGAATGCCCGCCCTCGCTGCAGGCCGGGCCACAGGGGAACCACAGCCAAGCGACCGGTTCCGCCGAGCGCCGCGCGCGGAGCCCACGAGCTAAGGAAAACTACCAGCCCCAGAACGCAGCGCGGCCAAATCGCCTACGATTGGGCCCGAGGGCGGCACGCGGCCTGCCGGGAGCTGTAGTTTCGGAAGCCGCCGCTCGCGTAAAAGTACCAGTTCCAAGGTCTCCGTGACTCTCGGCCCACTAGCGTCTGCGGGGAGGCTTCCACGACCGAGGGTCCCCGGAATTCACCCCAGTTCTCCCGAGGCCCTACCAGCGCATCCTCCGCCGTCAGCCGTTCAGACTTCGCGGGCTAACGAGCGCAGTCGCGATTTTACGTCACTTCTCCCAATTCCGGTCCGCTGCTTGGTGCTCCCAGCGGAAACCGTTTTCCAGCCGAGGGTTCCGCGCTGCCTGTGCGCTGAGTTCCAGGCCCCACTTTCCCCTTTCTTCGACCCTGAGCCCCAGACAGGCGCTCCATCTCCCGCCAGCCGAAAGCTCGGGTCCAGCCTGTCCCCTCCCTCGATGTCATCCCCACCGCGGCCTCCATTCTACTAGCTACCTTGTTTGCCTGGACACCCAGAACGCTTTGCCAGCCTCCTTAAATCCGAAAATGGCTGCCCCTTGCCATGACCCGGCTCCTGAGAGTCTCACCAGCTCCTTCATTACTGTCCCCTGGATTCAGCCGCTTTTCCTGGTCAGGGTGGGACACCTCTGAATGCCCAGCACCTAGCACCAGCTGGCAGTCAACAGGGGGTCCCAGGGATCTGCACAGCTCTGTGGGGTGAGAGATACTGGTCTAGGCCACCCCAGCATGTTCCAAAGACGCCAGGACAAAATTGACGCTGTAGTGATGTCCCACAGGTAGCTGGCAATGATGATTTCAGAACTCCTTGTGGGCTTGTTTAATGTCCAGATGTTTTCCCACTGATGGCACATTTATGCCACATGGGTGTCCATGCTGATGTGGGAGATCATGCTTGGGGAAGCCCAGGACACAAGCTGGCTTCCACCCCCACTGCCTGTTCCAGTGAGGGGACTGTAGAGTGCCCACCTCGGCCTCTGAGCAGGGAGCTTGGAGAAGATAAGGAGACCTGGCCACACCCTTGTTGAATGCTCACCAGCCACAGGCTTCAGAACCATCCATGCAGACATTGGTATGTGTGTCCTAACGGCCTCTGAAATAAGTTCATTTATTGTCTACACTTTACAGGTAAGGAAAGAAAGCACAGGTGGTTAGTAGATTGCCCAAAGCCAGCAGCTAGCAAGTCTCAGAGAGGAAATGGAAACAGGTTAACCAGAGTAAGTCCCACTCAGAGGTACAGGGATCTTGATCAGCCAACAAATTTGAATTGTCTGCTCTGGCAGGCTTTGTGGGACTTCCACAATGGATCAAATACCATGTGGACCACAGGACAGAGGTTAACTGTTAGACAGACATGAGCAGAACAAGGATGATGGGCCAGGTACAAAACCCCACCAGTGCAGAAAGGCCCAAATGCCTAGCACGGGGCACAACTGGGAAAACAAGAACCTTGTCCCCAGGGTAGCCTATCCTCCCCCAGCATATCACTATAATGTGGTTTAGCCCCCCTGAGTGTTTCCTCCCTAAAGATAACATCTAGGCCTCAGTTGCATTTCAGCTCCAGGCACAGAAAAGCAGCAAAACCCACCCAAGTGGCATCATGGCTGCCTCAGGACCAGCTACATTGACTAAAGATGGGGCCCTGGCACTGACCAATCCATGGAGACCATGACCCTGGAAAAGCACATCTGGAAAGCTGATGAATATTCTACTGAGAGCATTTCCTGAGACCTTTTTTAAAGATTTCCACCTGCAAGAAAGAGATAAATATGCTCAGGACAAAGAACCCAGCAAGGGCTTCCCACCAGGGGACCACACCAACACCATCTACATCCCCCTTCTTCCCTCCGAGGGCACCCCACCACAAGACTTGCAACCAGGGGAGCAATGGGCAGCAGCAGCTCATCCCCAGCTCACCCCCTGACCCTGTCTCCAGGCCCCTTCTCCCCCTGACTTCTCAGTGGCCAGAGCAGCCCAGCCAGGCTCTCCTGCTGCTTCTTCTATGCACCTCCTTGTCCTACCGTCCTAAGTGTATTTTGCTGCCGTCATGGACCCAGTGCCCTTTGACTCAGTGCTGTGTAGCTCTTCCCTTTGGATATTCCCATCCCCCATCCCCTTTCCTTAAATAAATTCAGTTTTGCTTTATTTAAGGTCTGAGATGGCTATTGAGCTGCCCCCACACTACCCCACCCTAACCTTTCATTACCCAGTCACAGGCTTGCTCTGCTTGCTTAGTGTGCACATCAAGGTGTGTTTCTACCCATAGCTGCTGGACCTCCTCTGGACTGACTCTGATCCTTGTCTTTCACCTCTCTGAGCCTACCTCATCTCTCCGCAGGTTCCTGGAGTTTCCAAGACTTTTATTCTTGGTCCTGGGACTTAATTGCTTCTGGAGTAAGCACTGCTCTCCACCTTGGTGGCCCTGCCCCTAAAATGGGAATGACAGCTCATCTGTCTGACTTTCTAACCCCAAAGTAAGGTGAGGTGGTCACTGCAGAAGAGGGCCCACCACTTCTGCCAGGACTGATCACCCTTGTTGGAATCACTGGGAACCCTGAGCCCAGAGGAGGGGCAACAGAAGGTCCACCCACTCAACAAGTGTACACATCTGTCCTCTATCATCTGGGAACTGGGGTCATTGTCCCATCTTACCCCTGAGAAATGGAGGCCTGGCAAGTTCAGAAACTCACCCTCAGCCACAGAGCAAGTGGCTGTCAGAGTTGTGTTTGGAACCCACCTATATCTTGCTTTGAAGTCCTTGTCCTAGGCCCTTGGTCACCACCCCACCTACACTGTTCTCTGCCTCAGAATCTGCTCATCCTCTGGGATGCCTCTCTTGGATCTTCCACACCAGCCCCCACCCATGTCCGTGACACGCTTTCCCCTCAGTACAGAAGGTGCCCCGCAGTCTCCATGGGCTTCAGTGAAAAGCTCTCCATCCCCAACCTAACCTAGGATGGTCCCCTCCTGCCTCGCCCACCCTGAGGAATGAGGGCTCTCTGCACCATCCCCCAGCCTTCACAAAGCCAAACTGGGGGACCAGCGGGTCCCTGGAGTAGAGGAGGATGGGCATCTGTTGGCCCCAGGCTGGCCTCACCCCTCCGACCCCCATCCATCAGTCTCCCTCAGGCTGCCGCAGCCCAGGCTGCACTCCCGCACGAAATTCCTCTCCCTCTCCCTCCCCCTCCCTCCCTCTCTCTCCCTCTCCCTCCCCCTCCCTCCCTCTCTCTCCCTCTTTCTCCCCCTCTCCCCCTCTCTCCCCCCTCCACCCTTCTCTCCCCCTCCCTCTCTCCCTCTCTCCCCCCTCCCTCTCTCCCTCTCTCCCCCTCCCTCTCTCCCCCTCTCCCCCCTCCCTCCCCCTCTCCCCCTCCCTCCCCCCTCCCTCCCCCTCTCCCCCTCCCTCCCCCCTCCCTCCCCCTCTCCCCCTCCCTCCCCCTCTCCCCCTCCCTCCCCCTCTCCCCCTCCCTCCCCCCTCCCTCCCCCTCTCCCCCTCCCTCCCCCTCCCTCCCCCTCTCCCCCTCCCTCCCCCCTCCCTCCCCCTCTCCCCCTCCCTCCCCCTCTCCCCCTCCCTCCCCCCTCTCTCCCCCTCTCCCCCCTCCCTCCCCCTCTCCCCCTCCCTCCCCCTCTCTCCCCCCTCTCCCCCTCTCAGCCTGGCGGCGCCGCCTCCCCTGCTCCTCCCTCCCTCCCTCCCTCCCTCCCTCCCTCCGCGGCACTGCAGCATTCGCCACTGCAGCTCCAGCCGCCTCCCGCGCCTCTCCCGCCTCGCAGCCGCCGCCAGCACCATGGCCAGCACCGTGTCCGGTAGGCGCCCTAATCGCAGCAGGTCGGAGCAGGTCTCAGCAAAGGCCTCCCCTGACGGTGGGGCCGGTTGTGGACTCTATTTCCCCTTCTCGGACCCGCGCGCCGCAAGGACGCAGGGCGCGGCCGGCAGAACCCGCAGGAGCTGTGTTTCAGGGCTGCGGGGTTGGGGCGACCTGGTACCCCAAAGGCGGGGATTGTGGCACGGGACGGGTCCTGCGGGCGTGGCCTGGGGGAGCGCCCTGGGTGGGGGCGTCGGGCGCGGGGGCGCATCGCTTCGTCGGGCGCCGCGGCACCAGGCCTGGCGCGACTGCGGCAGGGTGGCTCCCACGGTGCGGGCGCGGGCCCGGGCCCCTGATGGGCGCGCTTGTGGGTGCGGTAAAGTCCCCTGAGGCTCCCGGCGACCACAGACCCTGGTCAGACTGCGCCTTCGCAAAAGGAGGGGGGGACCCTTTGTGGGAGCCCCAGTCCAGGACCCGCGGGGCCGAGCCCTCCCTGCGCCGATGGAGCACCCCGGAATCCTGGAGGGGGTGCTGGAGAGGGCGGGGAGGGGTACCCGAGCTGGGACCAGTGGAGCGGCGCTGGTACCTCGCATCGCTGCCCCTCCCCTGGATGCTGCGGGCTCAGGGACCACCTTTTGGACACGGTGCCACCCACTGTGGTCGAAAAAGCCACCGCCCTTTGCGCAGCGGGGTTGGGATGAGGGAGGGGCTGCCATCTCCAAGCCTTTACCAGGCTGGGGGGCTGCACCTCCCTCCCCCCTTCCTGGCCCACGCCAGCGCGGAGCTCGGGCGGAGGGGCGGCACGGGCCGGGGTGGGATAGTGGTCGCTGGGCACTCACGGGACGCGGGCAGCTGCCGGGCGTCCGCTCTCCCCGGGATCGGTCTGCTGCGTCCAGCCGCCCCAGGCCCGGCTGCGCCTTTGTACTCGGCCCCAGGACAGCAGGGCCGGGCGGCTCCCCACTCAATCCCGTTTCGCCCTCGGACCGGGACCCGCGCTCTCGCCCACGCGCCTCTTCACCCCGGGGGCGGGGCGCGCAGGTCCCCTCTCCCGAGCCAACCCGACTCTCTCCAGCGCTCCGCCCGCCCGCGTGCGCCCCGCCTTGGCCCCGCCCCTCACCCCCTGCAGATTCCAGGCCCCGGGTGACTCGGGCACCTGTGTGTGTGTGGGGGGGGGGGCAGGGCCGTGGCTGACCGCGCTCCTCCCACGTCATCTGGGGGGCTGGCTCATGGGGCTTCATCTGCCCCCTGCCCTCTTGCTGACTTTCACAGAGCATTGGGCAGAAAGAGACCCTCCTACAGCGAGGGAGGGTGGCTCTGTCCCTTCCCTGGCCACACTGAGGAAGGGCTGTGGGTCCTTGTCACTACCTGTGGTGCCTGAGCTGTGGGACAATGGGCAGCCACTTGTGGGGAGCCCTTCTCAGCCTTTTCTCTTGTTCACCCTCTTCAGTGAAAACCCTGTTCAATAGGCCTCATTCTTGCCATCTCTCTGGCAGACAAGCAGGCTGACATTAGGTAAGAAAGGACACAGCCAAACCTCACCTTCGATGGCCGTCAGCGCTGAGCACAGACACCCTCTCACCACAGAGTCCCCGACACCAGCCCTTTCTTCAGTGACAGATGTTAGGGCACTGCTGACCCTTGCTTGGTCCCATGATTTTCTGGGTGTTGCAGTTGCCATTGGTGTCCAAAGGGAAACCATAAGTGCAGTTGGTTAGTTTTGTCCAGTGTGGCCACAACCCCCCCAAGCCAAGCTGCAGTACCAGCTGGGGAACTGCTCCCTGGCCGATGTCACCAGGGTCTGAGCCTTTCCTGTTCTGCCATCAGTACCACCCTTGATAGAGTGTAGCCACAGGGGGACAAGCCAGTGCTCACTGGCAGCTTCTCCAGCCATCAGCACTGGATAGCATGGTGGCCTTGCGCAGAAGTGGCTACATGAGGCTGCTGGTAAATGTGGTCAAAATCGGGTTAAATGAACTCCAGCTAAGGCTTCTCTGTTAAAGACATCCCTGATTGGGCCAACTGCCAGCCTCCTGTGCCCAGGCAACCTGCCTGCTCATGCTCACTGGTGGCTTAGTTTGGTCTTGGTGACCAGGGGAAGAGTCATCATCTGCTGTGGACTTGTAGCCACCGATTGATCATGGTTTTCTTTTCCTGTGTGGACAAAAGCTCCCACCACCTTCCCTTGAGGGCCGCCTGTGGAGCGGAGTTCTCAACTTCCTTGGGAAGTTTGGGCCACCTCGCCTGCCTCTCAGCATCCTTTCCAGGCACACAGCCCTCGCGCTCCTGTAGACACCTGCTCATTATGTGCCTCATGCAGTTCCATCAGCCCCGAGGCCTCACGCCTGCTCCTGAACTCTCAGGGCCTCTGTTTCCCCATCTGGATGGGGGTGATAGGGACAGCAGCTCCCCTGGGCTCGTTATGGAGGTCTAATGAGATATTTCAGGACAGGCCCTTGGCTTGATGCCTGGCAAAAGGAGAGTGCCCATCCATGCCCAGCAGCATGACTGTTGTGGCCACATTTCCCAGTTTCTTGCCCAGAGAAAGGTGATTGTGCCAACAAGTTCCCCCATGCTGGGATCCTGGCACTGCTGGAGACGACTCTGACACGTGAAAGAAGGGGAGCCGGGGTGGCAACAAGTTCCACTTATTGGGGAGCAGTTAGCAGCAGCCCCCAGGGTCCTTCTAGGGGTGAGTACACATCTGTGGGCCCCCTGCCCTCCCAGTTCTGGACAGACCCCTATCCCCATTAGGCTCCCAACAGGAAAGTGCTGTCAGAGGCCTGGGCTTGTGACCAGGCTCCCATCCTGGCATGCTGTGTGACTTTGGGTGGGCCACTTGCCCTCTCTGAGCCTCCTTTCTCCTCTGTACGAGGCTGACAAGGGTGCCTACCTGGCTGGCTGGTCTTGAGGGTTAGTTGGGAGGGTGGGTATGATGTGTCCACCCCATGGGTGCTAGTATTGTTCCCATGGGGCTGTAGGCTGATCTGGTGCCTTCTAACTCTTGCTCACCTAGGATCTAATAATCTAAAGTCTAATATGCATTTTTGCATATTTAACCTTTAACATGAAGAGGAAGAGGAAGGGAGATGAAATCAATCCAGGTCATGGCAGGGGTTTGTTTGTAACAACTTCCTGAAGCCAAGGATGGGGAAGGAAGAGAAGGGTGCCTGTGAAGGGGAGAAAAGGCAGGCGTGCCTTGAGGCTTTGGAGGGGCTTCCTGGCTTGAGCTAAGTCTGTGGAGAGGTGGCCTGGATGGGTCTGGGTCTCCATCTCTTCCCTCTGCAATGAGACATGACCTTTAAGTCCCTCCACCTCTGAAAATAAAGGCGTAACCTCCTGTCTTTCGTGATGCTCAGCAGCCTCATTCTCCAACCCCCCACCTGCAGGGGAGTCCCCTCTGACACGCAGTCAGAGCACAGAGCAGGCCTCACTCTCAAGCTCCCTCCCACTTGGCTTCATGAGGACTAGTCTTCTGGAAAGGACTGGGATAAACCAACCCGGGAATCTCTGTGACCACCAGGGGCTGAGCTGTGTCCCTGTTCACAGCTGTAGGACACAGTGTCCTACACTTCCCAGCTGGACACCTCACTTCTCAGCTGGACACCTGTCCCCTGGGCACAGCTGTGGCGTATGAGAGCTCTGACCTCAGTCTGCATCCCGCCCTCTTCTCTCTCCTGACGATGCCCCCCATTCTACCAGCCTCCCCCCTTGCAGAGTTGACAGTGACCTGGAAGGAAGCCCCCTTGCATTTGTCTGTAAACGTGTTCCTCCTCTGTAATGAATCCACTGCTCATTTTCCAGGCTTAAGGCAGAGAGGAACCAGAGCAGCTGTGAGACCCCAGGCTCCCGGCCTGTAATGTAAACCCACTCAGAGGTTCCGAAAGGTCAGAATGGGGGTCTGTGGCTGTTGCCTGGGTGGCAGGTGCTGGCAGGGTTAGACAAAGTCCCCTCCTTCCTGCCCTCTCCCAGGACCCAGGAGTGTCTCCTGATCCAGGCTCCTCCTATTACCCTCCCCACCTTCCCTTCTGAGCGCAGGTTGGTTGCTCCCTGGCCTCACCTGGACTGCTGCTCCCAGCGAGCTGGCTCTGCCTGGTCACATGCGCTGTGATGTACCCCTTTGTCTCCTCTTTGAGATGAACTTTTAACGACACTGGTAATACATGAATTGACAAGTCAGACCAAATCCCCTTTGAGGCCCCCCACCCTCCTCCTCCCTTCCAGCTTCCTGGAACCAATGAATAAAATGTGGTTTTGCCCTGTACCCCTCCAAGTCCCCTTGAAGGCTCTCCATGCTGCTTGTTCAGGAGCCTTCTGTGCTCCCTCCACAGCTTCTTGGACTCTCTCCAGAAGAGTCGGGGCCATCGAGATATTTTGATAAAACCACCTCATTCTCTGTGCTTGCTGTGGGAGGCCCTGCTCCCACAAGCTGCTCCTTCAGACCAGGGCCTGACCATTTCTGTCCTGTGCCCTGTTTCTACACCAACACTCTCCTCGATTTCATGTTAACTCAGTTTCAAAACATCTTGTGTGAAATTTGATCAGAAACTTTCTTGTCCATCTAAACCCTTGTCCAAATTCTTGTGTTCCCCTTAGAAGAGTGCTGTAGGGGACTGTGCGTGCCTTTTCCTCCATGAAAGCCAGACTCCCTCTCCCTGGAGAATCTCTCTGATGGCACATGGGCCTCTGAGCCTCCTAGACTTTGGGACATGCTGGAAGTGGTGGAAAGGACACAGACCACCTGGGATTGTGCTTGAGGAGCTTTGGGCAAATCACCCCATCCATCTGGGCCCATCATCATCTTGGTTGAGTGGGGGTGACAGTATTGGGCTTGCAGGACCTTTGAGCCCTAGTGAGACACTGGACTAACGTGTCTGCTTTGAGGCCTGCCCACACGAATACACTGTGAATAGTTTAATGACTTCCATTCTGAGAGTGGGCATTTCCCTCCCGACAGGGCTCAGGGCCTCAGCAGCCAGGCTCACCTCTTTTTCTGTGTGAGCAGTGACAGCTCTGGCTGTGCGCACTGGCTCTGCAAAGCTAGAGGGCTGGCTGTGGTGCTGAATGGACAGCTCCCTTCCCTTTATCCCTAGGTGGGCAGCGAGTGCATCTGGTGAGGCCTGGGTTTAACAGGGTAACCGCACTACTGTCAGGGTAAATGGAGGGGGAGGAGATAAGCAGGTCTGAGGGTTTCACCCAAGTGTAGAGCCCAAGACAGTGCTGCCTGCAGAAGCTCCACTTCAGTGCCAGCCCAGTCCTGAGTGGTTAATGTTGTCTACCCCGGGGGCAAGTTCTGAGAGGGAGTACATGGGGGGGTGGGGGGTGGAAGGAGTGAGAGTTGGGAAGATACACAGTGACAAGGAATCACAGAGACTCAGAAATATACAAAGAGAGATAGTGACAGATAGAGAACCAGAAAGACAGAAGGATGAATAGAGACACAGACAGACAGAGTGAGGGACAGACCTAAAGAAAACGAAAGACAGAGACACAGCAGTGCAGAAAGTGAGACAGACAGGGGCTGAGAGATAGGAGCAGAGGGAACCATGCAGGGACATGCAGGGAGGCATGCCCAGGGAAAGGCAGATTCAACACTGGGAGGGTAGGGAGGGAGAGAAGAGACTTAGAGGGAGACGTGGGAACACAGAGAGCCAGACAACAGGCTCCCGGAGAGACAGCCTGGAGCAGGAGCCGAGGGGGAGGGAGATGGGGCAGGTGAGGGCGGCTGCTCACCTGCCTCCCGCCCACAGCCTACAAGGAGAAGATGAAGGAGCTGTCTGTGCTGTCACTCATCTGCTCCTGCTTCTACTCACAGCCGCACCCTAACACCATCTACCAGTATGGGGGTGAGTGTGCCTGCTCCCCATCCCAGGGCCTTTTGACTCTCCTGGCTTGGATGGCTCATGGAAAGGGGGTTTGGGGAGAAGGGGTGGTATAGGGACTCAGGCCTTTGGATCCTCCATGAGCAGCCACACCCCCACACTCAGGCCTTGATTTGGATGCATGCAGGGAACCAGCCCCTCCCCTGCCCCCTCCTCGGCTGGCCTTCGTGAAGCCTCTGTCTGGTCTTGCCCTGCAGACATGGAGGTAAAGCAGCTGGACAAGAGGGCCTCTGGCCAGAGCTTTGAGGTCATCCTCAAGTCCCCTTCTGATCTGTCACCCGAGAGCCCTGTGCTCTCCTCACCTCCGAAGAGGAAGGACACCTCCCTGGAGGAGCTGCAGAAGCGGATGGAGGCAGCTGAGGTGCGGAGGAAGGTAAGGGCCCCACATCCCATGTCCTGATGAAGGTAGCCAGGAGGTCTTGCTGGCTGTGGACATGGTCCTCAAGGTGCAGGGTGCTCCAAGCCCCTGCTTGGTTGTTGGCCTGGGCTGGAGAATCTTACGGTTTCCTGGACCTTCTCCTGAGAGATCAGAATGGGACAGGGAGGAGGAAGGACGCCCAGTGGCAGCCAGCTGGAGGGAGACAGAAACCAGACACTGTTGGTGGACTCTTGGCTATGGCTAGGAGGGGGGTCAGGTGGTGGCCCTGGGACATGAGCCTGGACTGGCATCCTCCTGGACAAGGGAATGAGAAGGAAGGGCCTCCATGTGATGGGGGCTGCAAACCTAGACCTGCTGGGAGCTCAGGGGGCCTCTGGGAGAAGTGGGGTGGGCCCCAGGTTCCTCCCCAACCCTTCACCTCACACCAGCCCCTCTGTCACTGAAACACACAAAAGAGGAATTGCTCTCAAGAGTGTGTCCTGGTGCCCAAGCCCATAGGACAGGGGCAGTGGCTCTATCTCCCTTACAACGGGTCCCAGT
Source organism: Miniopterus schreibersii (assembly GCF_964146895.1). Taxonomy (NCBI): domain Eukaryota; kingdom Metazoa; phylum Chordata; class Mammalia; order Chiroptera; family Miniopteridae; genus Miniopterus; species Miniopterus schreibersii. Next base: position 747,161 of record NC_138110.1, read on the forward strand.
GAGCCCTGGGGCCCCAGTCTTCCCAGGGTTAACCTGCAGCAACTGGCCTTTTGAAGGAGACCTAGGACACTAATCACCCCTGAGAGCCTCAGGCTCTCCTTGGGGGCCACCAGGCAGCCCCTCCGCCAGCAGGGCCGACACTGACACTGAGCCACCAGCCCCAGGCTCCTCTCTCCAGCTTTTCCTCTCCGCAGCATCCCTGGGGAGCTGTCCCCCACCTTAGAAAGCTCGGCACCTGGCCGGTACCGAGCAGCTGCTTTGTGCTCAGCGGGCAGAGGTTTGAGGAACAGGCAGGAAGGCTCAGGGACAGCCCACAAGTTTAGATTCCCTTTGCTCCTCCAACATTCCCGCAGCGCGCCTAGGGGCTCGGCGCAGGGGGACCTGAGGCTGCCTTCCTAGGGCGCGCTCAGCCTAAGGGTAGGGGTGGGGCGGGGTGGGGAGGCAGTGCGGCGGGGACCGACTGACAGGGTGGGGGCTGGGGGCCTCCGAGCACTCGGAGCTTTCGGTGCTCAAGTCCCAGGAAGTCAGTCAGGCAAACCCGGACCTGGAGGTCACCCCACCCACGCGGGACACTGCAGCCCGAGCTCCGAGAAGGCTTGTGCCCCAGGGCAGCGGGGCAGGGTGATGGCGCTGGGGGGCGGACAGCAGCGCGGGGGCCCGGCTGGGGCGCCCCGCTCACGGCCCGCGCCCGCCCCGCCCCCCGCGGCCGCGCAGACGCAGGAGGCGCAGGTGCTGAAGCAGCTGGCGGAGCGGCGCGAGCACGAGCGCGAGGTGCTGCACAAGGCGCTGGAGGAGAACAACAACTTCAGCCGCCTGGCGGAGGAGAAGCTCAACTACAAGATGGAGCTCAGCAAGGAGATCCGCGAGGCGCACCTGGCGGCGCTGCGCGAGCGGCTGCGCGAGAAGGTGGCGCCGGGCGCGGCGGGCGGGGCCCTGGGCGCGCGGGGCGGGGCCCTGGGCGCGCGGGGCGGGGCCCTGGGCGCGGCGGGCGGGGCCCTGGGCGCGCGGGGCGGGGATTGGGCACCTCCCGCCGTGCGCGACCGGAGAGTCAGAGCCGGGTCCTGCTGGGACGCGCCGGTGACGCGGCAATGAACTGACAGCCGTTGCTCTGAAGCGCTCTGAAGGAAGCGCATCTGGATGTGAGCTAGAAGAGGGGAGGGGCTGCTCTGGGTTGGGGGCCAGGGAAATTCCCAAGGGGCCCCTTCCTTTGGCGGACCCCTGCCCAGTGCACCTCCAGCGCCCCAGTTGCCCGGTCCCGGCTGGGGCCAGCCCAGGATGAGACCCCCGTTGCGAGCGGGGGGAGAGCAGGACCCCGCTTACCCCGCCTCGCCCCGCAGGAGCTGCACGCGGCCGAGGTGCGCAGGAACAAGGAGCAGCGAGAGGAGATGTCCGGCTAAGGGGCTTTGGACACCGCGGCGCCTGGATCCTGCGCCGAGACAAGATCACGTTCGGGTTTTGTTTTTGTTTTGTTCAACTCCGTCTAGATGCAACTTTCTGTTCCCGCTCCTCCTTCCCTCCCCTCCCGCAGTCCCAGCTTCATGCTTCTCTTTCCGCACTCTGAGCTGTCCAGTCCTGTGGCAGTGGCTGACCAGGGGCTCTGCACTGGAGGAGCCTCCGGGGCGTGGCACAGGCCTCTCAGCTAAGGCACCAGGCCCAGTGGCGGCCGGGTCCCTCCTCGGCAGTCCTCTTAGTGGATGTGATGGTGACTACTGGTGGTGGCAGAAACACGAGGGTCCTTAGGCTGGGTTGTCCTGTGAGCACCTTATCACTTAGGGCACCTCCACGCAAACGCACTCCCACCTGCAGCCCTCCGGTGGGGGAGGGGCTCAGCACGCTGGAGGGGAGGAGGAGTGAGTTAGTCTGAGATGGACCTCTGGGCAGTATGGGGCCCGGTCATCGTCAGGGTGGCCAGCCCTGGGAGCGTGTAGGCAGTGGAGCTCTGTAGAACTGGTGGGTGGAGGCTGCAGCACCTTTTCGTGTGGTTACACAGGGGTTCTGTGAGACCACCTGGTCTGTGATGGACACCCTGGGCTGGCCTGGGAGCCTGTGGTCATTGCCCGTGGCTGGAGTGGGGGTGGTGTAGGATGTGGCCCGGTCTGAGTCTTCAGGGGAGTGAGCATTCTCTGTCAGGGACCCAAGAGCAGGTTGCTGTGGCACACAGGGTTGTGGGCAGCATGACACCCCCTGCTGGCTCCTCCTTCCATAAGTGCTCTCCTTCCAAGAGCCTCTACTGGAGCACCTGTGGGGAAAGCCCAGCTGCTGCCATTCCTCCTCTCCTCCCTGGAGTTTTGCAGACCTGTCCTTATAAGCTTTTGGAGTCTTGGCCCCTTCACGTGTCCACCCACAATATTCCTGACCACAGGGCTTTCAGGCTTGTCTCCAGCCAGTGTGGCCAGGTATGAGTGAGTGGCAGCCACAGGTGCCTCGGGGAGTCCCTAGCAGACAGCCGGGGGCAGGGGGTAGGGTTCTCAAGCCACCTCCCCACCTGGTCCATCCTTGGCATTCCTGGCTGGTGGCCCCCTCTGGCCAGCCTGCAGATTGGAGGCCAGGCTCCAGGCCTCTCCTGCCAAGACCCTCCTGGACTGGGTCCCTTTCCCTCCCTCATCCTGGCCTTTGAGAACTACCACCAGCCTGGACATGGGGGTTGTCCTGTCTTTTACCTATTGCAGCATCCCCCCCTTCTCCATTGCCGTCCCATCCCTCAGCAGGGTCCCTGCTGACCGTCCTCTTGGTGGAAAGCATGAGTGGACAGACTACAAGTCCTTGAAGGACCCAGAGCCAGCATCTCAGAAACCAGGTTGTGCAGTCCCCAGTGCCTGGTTTCCATCCTGCAGAAAGCAATGGGGGCCCAGCCAGGGAGCTGGGCAGATGCTGATACCCTGCATGGGCTTAGGGGGAAGTAGGGACTCATGCCCCCTCTCTGTCCCCACTGAGATAGCCTCCTGAAAAAGTGATGTCAGGAGTGGAACACAGCAGTGCCCACCTGCAGCTTTGGTGGGATTCAGAAGGACACTGAAAGGGAGCTGAGGGCTGGGTTTCTTTTAGTTGTGGCAGCTCTCATCGCGGAAGCCTAGTGTAAATGCACCCATCTCATCCTGTAGTGAAAGTGAACTTAAAAACTAAATCAAATGAACAATTAAAGAAAAAAACCTGTGTTTAAGAAATGGTTGCACTGTCCCAGTGTGTGTCCTGCGTCTGTGGAGTGGGGAATGGACTGGAAAGCCACCACCTGTGAGTGAGGGAGCAGGTGAGTGTGCAGCTGTACCACACATGGAAGCTGGTTATCAAGCTTGTTTTACCACAATTAGGAATAGTGACAATGGCAATTTTAAGAAATGAGTGTGTAAATAACACATGGCCAGTTTTCCCCCTTTGGAGCCCTGGGAGACAGTGGGGGTGGGGGAGGAGGCAGGCCATCCTAGCTCTCCCCAGGGCCCAGCCTTCTTGCTGGCCCAGGTGGCTGCTGACAGCTGCTGGTGATGTCAGCAGTCTTCCTGTATCTCCACAAGTGTCTGCACAATCAGTGGCTGCACAATCACCTGTGTTATGGATGTACTAGGGCTTTTGAGAAAACTCCCAACTTTTTGGTTTCAGTAACCCCTTACAAATTTCAAACATTTATGGAGGACCCCCAAAGAGCTTTGTTTATGTGGGTTATATGGATCAACAGTTATCACATTAGGAATTAGATCTCAGAAATCTAAAAAACCACACTCAGAAATTTTTAAAAATTCATTTAAAAATAATATATACCTGTTACTTTTAGCATAATACTTTAAAACTAAAAACAATGAAATTTTACCCCCAAAACCTGGAATGGTTGAAGTGTTAAACCTGGAATGGTTTCTTTGAAAAAGGAAAGGGTATTTTAATAGCTTGCTCCTTAATACCAAACCGAAGCTCGATGAGTAGGCTGCAGTGTGAACCTGAAACCAACCTGAATCAGCTGCCTAGTCTATCTCATCCTGGACCCAATCTTTACCCACCAGTTGGGGCTCCAGGGCCAGAGCGAGCTAGGGTCCTGCATGGCTGTGGAGAAAGGGGACAGGAATGCTGGGTGAGCTGGGCCTGCCTTTGTCCTGCTTCCTGTCTGGTCTATAGCATGGGAGTGGCAACCCCATGGCATCGTGGGGCCTGGTGATGACTTTCTGGTCTCACTGTCTCTCCGGGGTCCAGGTGTTCTTAGGGGAGGGTTGGAAGGCAGTGACCTGCATGACATTGTGTTTTCCTCTCCCCTGTAATAAACCAAGAGTGAAAGCTCCCTCCCCTTGGGACTCAGGGTGGGCACCTCCCATGGGTGCTCCTGGGGAGAAATCTGCACCCCCACCACCCAGTATGAACTAATCCATCCTGCCAGCCAAGCAGAGCCCAGTGGTGTAGCCTTTCTCTTTTGGAGACAGAAGAGGTGAGGTCAGGTTCAAATGCTAGGCCTGAGTTCATGCTGCAGTGGAAACATGGAGATCAGGAGTTCAAGTGCTCAGCCTTGGGCTGGTGACCACAGCTCACCCTGACTGGAGAGCAGCAGGCACCTGGTGCAGGCACGATGTTGTTGGCAGCTCTCTTCTGGTGCCACGCTTGCCTGCGCCTTGACACCAGTGCCCTTCTGGGCCTTCTTCGTTGATTTTATTGGCATTTGTGTCCAGAATGTGGAGACAGGGAAATTCAGATAAATGAAAGACCTAGACTGCACACACCTGCTCAGATAATAGGCTCAATAGTTTAATCTTTAAAAAGACAGACTTTTTCTATTATTGGCTTGAGTATACTGTACATTATTGAAAACAATTAAAGTGCAACTCTCCTAATTATGACATCACTGAAATGAAGTTTGCTTAAAAACTTCCCATTCTGGGAAATGGCCTTCAGTTGTCTTCCTTCCGAAAAATGAACACAGGTTTACAGCTTGGTCCTAAACAAGACATGTTTCCTGCCTCTGTTCCGGGAGGCAGTTTTCCCACAGCCGCTAGCACCAAAAGCAATGACACTTAACAATCAGGACAGCTCAGGTGTGCCTGCCCTGTTCTGAGCCTAGACAGCCTCTGCCGCCCTCTGAGCAGCAACTACCCCGACTGCTGAGCCAGGGAGACGAAGGAAGCGTGTAGACGCTGCAAATCCTCAGACCAGGAGCAGGTTGCTCCACAACTGCCTGGGCTCTGGGCAGGCGGATGAATTCCACTAACCACCACCCTGGGGCCCCCACTGCACCTTTCAAACAGCAAGGCCAATTGTACCATAAAGGCTGAGCGATACCAATTTTCTTATGTTCTGGAAAACCCAAGGGCTTTACATTCCAGACCTTGAGAGAACGCAAGGAATTCTCGGCGTCCCTAACTCTCCACCTGTGTGTCTTTTATGACTCAGCTATCACAGAGGAACTGAATTTTATTTACTTATTTTTTAAATGTTTTATTGATTTTAGAGGGAGAGGGAGAAACACCCACTAGAGGAACGCTGACCGCCTGCCCCCGCACGCCGCCCCCTCGGGATCGGGACCAGCGGCCTCCAGGTGCGCGGGCCGCACCGGAGGGCGAGTCTTAATTTTAATTAAGTGAGCACGTGCTGCCGGCGTGAACACTCACAAGAACACTGTAGGGCACCATCCTAAGACTGTCAAGACACTCTCGCGGCTTACTGTAAGAAATTAAGCGCGGCGGCGGCGGAGTCCGCGCCAGACCGGAAGGCCGGGGAGACGCGCCGGTTTCCAGCAGGCCTCGGGCGGCTGCGGGGCGGCCCGGCGCGCGGGCGACGACGAGCTGACTCGCACCTGGCTTCCGTGGCTTGCTGCTCGCGCACATATTCTCCGTCTTCCGGTCTCCCACGCGTCCTTCCCCGGCTCGGATAGCCCCGTCCTCCGGTCTCCCACGCGTCCTTCCCCGGCTCGGACCGCGGCGGGCGGCCGGGGCGCGGGCAGACAGGGGCGGGGCCGCGGGCCCAGGCGTTCGCGCACGCGCGTCTGGCCCCGCCGGGCCTTATTTCTGGGCCTCGCTGGTCTCTCCGCCGAACGCCAAATAAATCTCCTGGCCCGCCCTTGCCCGTGCGTGCGCGGCCCCGCCGCCTGCGTCACTAGGAAGCGCGCTCCCGGGCTGCCGCCGCCGCCGCCGCCGCCGCCGAATCCCCGACAAGGAGTGGAGCCTGCGGCCGCCGCCGCCGCCCCCGCCGCCCGCCCGCCCGCCCGGCGGCGCCCGCGCAGGCCCGGCTGCGGCCCAGGTAAGCGCCCGCGGCTCCCTGCGGCGAGGCCTCTCGCTCCGCCGCGCGCCGCCGCCCAGTCAGGGGTCCCTGCGGAGCGTCAGGACGTTACGGCGGGGGGAGGGGAGCGGGGGAGGGGCGGTGGCGCGCGGCGGGCGTCACGGGCGTCACGGGCCCGCGTCAGGAGGCGTCGGCGGCGGCGGCGTCCGCCTCCATCTTGCCCGAAGGCGGCGGCGGGCGGGCGCGTGGCGCGGCCCGGGTGTGCGCGGGGCCCCCTCCCCTTGGGGCCCGCGTCTCTGTCGTCCCCGGGTGGGATCCGCGTCCACGAGGGCCCCCTCCTACGGCGGCCCCTCCCCGCGGGTGGGAGGCGTGTGCGCGGGCCCCCTCCCCGTGGGACCCGCGTCTCCGTCGTCCCCGGGTGGGAGCAGTGTCCACGTGGGCCCCTTGTTGGTAACGACCTGCCGGTCCTTGGCTAACTTGATAATCCGTTCAGCTGGTTGGCTTTTTCCACTGAGCCGGCTCTGTTTCTCGGCTGACACTTCGGATACCAGTTTCCCTTCCGTCCGTCTTGTTCTCGTTTTGGACCTATAAAAAGCTGCCCTGATTGTGTGGACAACTCTAGCTTGGCGATAAGTGCACACCTGGAAACCATAATCCTGCCCGTCACCTCCAGAAGTTTCCTCTCACCCTCTTGCTGTTTTGTGATAAAAGCACTTAACCCGAGACCTCTCCTCAGCACGCTGTCGAGCCTGCGCTCCAGTGTTGGTAGCCGCGGGCGCTGCTGCACTGGGGGCCGGGGATTTGCCTGAAACTCGAGCCGGACCGCGCCGCGCCCGCGCCCGGCGGTCCTAGGTCCTCCTGGAAGCGCAGTGGGGCTCTCGTCCTTCTTGTCTGGCTTATCTCACTTAGCATGGTGTCCTCCAGGGCATCCGTGCTGACACAGATGGCAGCATTTCCTCTGAAGGCTAACATATTCCATTGTATGGATACGCCACATTTTTACCCGTTCGTCCATCGAAGGACATTTAGGTTGCTTCCGTACATTGGCTACTGTGCATAATGCTGCAGTGAATGTGGGGGTGCAGGTAACTCAGGTGCAGGTATCTCGGAGGTCTGATTTCATTTCCTTCAGATAAATAGATCACGTGGTACTTCTATTTTTAATTTTTTGAGGAAACGCCATACAGTTTACCCTAGTCGCTGCACCAGTTTGCATTCCCACCAACAGTACACAAAACTATACGTCAGTCTTGTTAAGGGTAAATTCAAAGGGATTAAATAAACCCCAAATACAACAAATTAAGCAGATTGCTTGTTCAGAAATTACTTTTTCATAGGAAGTGTCTTAAAAAGTGTGAAAAGACACACTGGGAGGGGGAGGAATTTGCGTATTTCTGCACAAACATGAAAGTGTTTCTCTGAATTTGGAAGACTTAAAAAACTATATTCAAACCTAGGCCTTAAAACAATAAGCCAGTTAATGTCTGAACTGAGAGGGGAGGCTGCTCAAGTGTTTTTCCAGAGCCACAAACAAATTCCTGTGTATTGGGGTCTGCACATGTAGGTGCCTGGTGCAGCCTAGCTGGGTGTGACTGGCTGGGTGTGATGAGGGCATGTTTGAGATAACTGGTGCATCTTTGCCCACCCCTGGCCAGGAAGCAGAAGCCCAGATTCTCTGGGAAAGGCAGGACTAGAGGGACCACCTCCAGAGACTCCTTCTTCTGACATTTTCCAAGAGAAGCTGGAAATCCAAATTTTTAAAATGTGAACTTTATAAACTTTGAAAAAATTGGCAACTAATTAAAAATTGGGAATGCTGAGAGGATCAGAGAAACCATGCTTGTTCCTGGTCTAGACCTGTAGAGGGTTTTTATAATAATTTATTGGAGCCAAATAGAGGATATGCCTGGAAGCAAGATCTTGACAGACAGAAAAATGCTCACTAGAGTGACAGTGTGCAGCTTTTATGCATTTGGAATTAAGGGAGAAAGCTAGGTGGGGATCAGATTACAGGATAGTTAGGATTATGTGCACATGCTTTAAAAGGAGGAGTCTTTGAGGGGCATTGCAAAGGTGTGTTAACCTTGATGCACAGAAACAATGGACAGGGCTGGCTTGAGGCAAAGACAGACCTTTTACTAAAGAAGTTATAGGCCTGGGGTGTGACCAGCCACCTCCACCAGTTAGGGATTTGTGGTCAGGCCACCGGTGAGGTTACTTCCTGTAGACACCTTTTTCATCCACAAAAGGAAAATATTTGTGATTTTGCAGAAGATTAGGAAAGCCAGATCTGAATCTGAGAAACTGACCTCACTAACATTTTTTATTCATTTTTATGTATTTATGCCCAAGCATGCTATTTTAAAAGTACTTTTCCCATATCTTATTTACTCTCAATTAGTTGGGGCTCAGTTTTCACTAGTAAGGACCTGAAGCTTTGTGCCTAGAACTGGACCTGGGCCTTGGCCCCTCCTTATACCAGGGGCTGGGAAGATGAAGCTGGGGCTCACCTGGAAGGTGTGGAGCTTGGTCTGTGTCTAAACTTCAGCAATTTTCTGTGAAATACTTTTGTAATACGGTTGCCGTTGGAGGCAGGGACCCAATTTTGTGTGTTCACACAACTCAGTGCTCTGTGTTTTTGAAATTTAGGTGAGGACAGCTTGTCAATGGGCCTGTGGCTGGTCCCTCCTTGTGTCTGTTGTGAGCCCTGCTGTCACATGCTGGGTGTATGGACCTGTGTTAGTCCCAGCTGACAGTTATTTTGGCCTCTGTGTCTGGAGGTGGGGTTGCCAGTCACGTGGGAGGAGAAGTACACCTACTTTATAGGAAACTTCCAAGCTCCTTTCCAGGTGGTTGTGTGGGTTTCCCTCCGTTTCCCCAGCCCAGAGACAGGACTCGTCTGCAACAGCTTTCTGTGCACAGCTCTGGGATGCAGCCTGGGACACAGAGGCACAGGTAACAACCAGAGACTCACCTGCAGGGAGTCTGCCGGGATCCTGACCTCCTTGTCCGCCCCTGCTGTGAGTCTGAGTTGTCAGGCCCAGGTGCCCATCCAAGTGCTCTGCACGGGGACCTCAACCCTCACAGTGGCCAGGATGGGCAGTTGTACCCATTCCATCCTCACCAGACAGCAGCCCAGAACAGCCCTCCTCTTGTCATCATTTCTGTCAAAAAGTCCTGTGCTGGGACTGAGAGTGGCTCTTTAGTGACAGTGAGCTATGTTGTACAGATGTGGGGACGGGACCTTCCGTGACCCTGTGCCCTGCCTGTTGTTTCCTCCAGGACTTGGGACCCTGGCAGAGTGACATCTTAGTCCTGGGTGTCCTCTTTATTCGAGTCATGGCGACCCCAGACGTCAGCGTGCACATGGAGGAGGTGGTGGTGGTGACAACACCTGACACCGCGGTGGATGGCAGTGGCGTGGAGGAGGTCAAGACAGTGCTGGTGACGACCAACTTGGCTGCTCATGGGTGAGGATGGGCGTGTGCCCTGGGGGGCGGTGGGATCGCGGGCGTCTGTCATAGTGTGAGTCATTCTAAACCAGACTTGAGCCCACGTCAGTGCAGAGTGTGCAGGATAGATGGGGCATCGCATCAGCCTGGCCAAGATAGTGCTTCGTCCTTGCTTGTGACTCCTGTATCACCATGGTCCAAAAACATCTGGAATTTCCCTTGATAAGATGGACAGTAGGGACAATTGGGAACTGTTGTTTCATAATGAAGTTGAAGAGCCAGTATTTTCCTGACATTCCTCATGGTGACTGAGCGTTTTGCTCCTCATCTCTTACAATAGACGTCCACTTAGAATACTAGTTGGCAAAGAAGCTGGCATGTGAGCTGACCGCTGGCTTCCTTTTGTCGTTCCATAGAGGGACCTGCCATGTGACAGCAGTGTGGCTCCCGTCTGTGCTCCGCCTGTCACCTTCGAGGGGTTGGGCTGGCCCAGCCCCCTGTGGGTCTCTCTGCTGTGTCCTGAGTGTGGCCTGTTCACGCTGACCTCAGCATGTCACTGACCACAGGGCGAGCTTTGACCTTTCCACTCTCTAACAGGATGCTTGCAGGAAGGTTCTACACCAGGGCCTGACCCAGGCGCAGTTCCTGTGGTGCACACAGGACTCTGGGTTGTCACCACTTTGCACGGTCCACTTGCAGCTGTTGCGTGGGTGACCGGGCCTCCCTCACCCTCATGCCATACTGTACACTCTGTTCCGGGCCCAGGCTCTTTCTCCAGCCCTGCGGGCACAGTGGAGGCGGCTGGCTCTGCTGGGTTCTAGCTCCACTGATGGCGCGTATGACTGAGCCTGTGGGTTTTCCCACCTAAATTCTCGGGTAGCTTGTTTGTGTGCCTCTGTGGGCAGGTTTCTACCAGTGTCTCCCCCCACTTGCTCTGCAGTGAACTCCCATGCTCTGCTAAGAGGTGACACCCATGCCCCTTCCTTTGGATTTGGGATGGCCCTCGATGAATACAGTGGGCAGAAGTGACAGTTGATGGAAAAGGCCGGGTATCCTGGGTGCTGTGAGGAGCCCTCGCCACAGCCACTCTCATGGGGTGCTCTGGTCATTTCTCACTGTCTCGGGGGCTGGAAGTCCAGGGCCAAGGTCTCTAGGGCCGGTGTCTGGGGAGGACTTTCCCTGGCTTGTGAGGCCTCACATGGTGGAGGTAGCTCTTTTTTCCTCTGGTTTGAACACCACAGTCCTGTCAGATCAAGCCCATCCTTATGACCTCATTTGACTTTAATTTCTTGCTGGAGACCGAGTCTCCAGATATAGTCATACTGGGACTAGGGCTTTGATGTGAATTTGGGGACATAGTTCAGTCCACAGCAACATGCCCCCTCCTTTTCCTGGAATCTGCTGTTGGCGTTGGGAGCTGGGCTGTGGCAGGAGGGCCTCATTGTCCAGAATTCTTGGGCTCCCTTAGTGCCCATCCCGGCTGGGCCTGGAGCTGCAGGCAGGGCTGGGACAGCGTTGCTGTGCAAACGGAGTGGGTGTCAGATGTAACTGCTCTCACCCTGCTTTCATCCCATTCGTCCTCTGAGTCCTCTCGTTCCTGCTTCCAGAGGCATGCTTCCCAGGCTCTGGGTTTGGGCTCGTGGTCATATCATCCCATGTTTGATTTGCCATTTTACTGGGAAGCTCACAGTAGATTTTTCAAAATTAAAAATAATTTGTTGCCTGGCCGAACGTGGCTCAGCGGTTGAGCATCGACTAGGATCCAGGCGATTGGGGTTCGATTCCGGTCAGGGCACATGCCTAGGGTTGCGGGCTCCATCCCCAGTCGGGCGTGCAGGAGGCAGCCAATCAATGACTCTCTCATCGTTGATGTTTCTATCTCTCTCTCCCTCTCCTTTCCTCTCTCTGAAATCAATAAAGATATATTTAAAAAAATAATTTTTTATCACAAAATATAAATGATAGGAAATTAGAAAATACTGATAAGCAAAAATAAAAGTGGCTGTATTCCTACTACCCAGAGATTCCTACAGCTGATGCCTTAGACTAGAGCCTCCAGATGCTGTGTATGTGACGTGTGAGTGTTTCTTTCTTTATACCTTGTTACCCTTAAGTGCACTGCACACGTAGAAGCACAAAGTGAGCAGCAACACTGAACTAGAACATGTGCAGCCCCTGCCCAGGCATGCAGACGAGATCCAGTCAGACTTCCTGCCGTGCTCTTCTGATTCGGTTTTGTGCTGGTTGGGGATCTGCATCTTGGCTCCCTGGGTCTTGGAGGCGGGCCCTCTCTGCTGCCAGGGGGCCGTGGCCTGGGGACTTGTAGGAGCCCTTCGTCTGGCCAGGCACGGCCTGAAAACCTGAGGATCTTCCAGTAACATCCTGATTTGGTCTTTATCCTAAGTCCATTTCTTACTTTGAAAATCTTTTGCTGGGTGGGAAGTGGAAGACATAAAACCATGTGACCGCACATGTCCCCATCAGCTCTGCCCACAGGGTGGGCACCTCCCTCTTGCTTCAGCTCAGCATGTGCATTCCACAGAGCCCTGTACACCTTCCTTTTCTGCCACAAGTTCTTTCGAGCGTTTTCCTCTTTCCAGTGACTGTGGCTACATTTTTACCAGTGGTTCCTCTGCTGCCTGGCACAGCCCTGTCTAGCCTGCTGCTCCTGCTCCTGCCCTGGCTGCCCCTTACTCTGCCTTCCCCAGGATGTGGTGGCAGCACCCACTTCCGGACAGTTTCTGTGTCAGTGACACGGCTGTATAACCACCACAAAACTCAGTGCATTGTAACGTGTTTGTCACTTCCTAGGGGGATGGGTTGGCCAGGCAGCCACTCTGGCCAAGGCCTGTGCATCTGTCCCAGCTGGGTGGGCTGATGTGCACTCCCTCAAGTATCTGAGGCGCTAGTGAGGAGGCCTCAGGAAGGCCTCTGGGACACTTGCCTGGTGTCCTCATGGAGGGAGGTTCCAGCAGCAGGTGAGGAGCGGCAGGACCTTGTGGGGTCTGGCCGTGTCCCCTGAGTCATAGGGCCAGGAGGGTACTGGGGTGATACTATGTTGTCAATCACTGCGAAGGAGAAAACTCCAGGAGGCAGCCGAGGGACCTGGAGATGTTTCTTTTATCCTGAAATATTTTATGTTCTATGAGTGGAAAGTTGAGATTTACTCTTGCCACATGTTTAGGAAGAGGTGGGGGAGTGGAAGTGAATTAATTACTTAGTGGGCACAGATTTCTTTTCTGGCTGGATATTTGAGAACTTGGGAATGTTCCTCACTTGTGACAGTTAACCAGGGCTGGCTCCGCCCACTGCTTCATCATGGTGATGTGAGGACAGGAAGAAAGCAGCCTTCTGTAGCGTTCTGTAGGTCAGCAGTAGCCTCGCAGCCATTTGCTTTAATGAAGTGGATGCCAAGTGCTGGGGGGTGGGGGTGGGGGTGGTTAGCCCGAAGTGTGCAAGGCCTCGGGCGGAGGAAGGCATGGGCAGGGGACCTCTGCCCCTGTGTTTGTGTCCTGGACACCCTTTAGTCTTGGTGTTTCCCTGCAGGTGGCTTGTGACAGGGACCTGGCCCTGCTCATTAAATGCTGGGCTTTCTTGAGATGCTGCTTCCTGTCCCCACTCCTGACTCACTTCCTCCCTGGGACCGTCCTGGTTCTCCTGTGAGAAAGGAGCCTGTTTTCCTGTTCTACCCACATCTCTGCCTTCCAGAGTTCTGGACTGAAAGGACAGCTGCCCTCTCTGAGTCCTTGCCCCTCGTCTGGTGTGGTTCTCACCCAGTGCTACTCTTCATATGAAGCACTTGTAATAGATCCCAAAGACCAGATTCCAAGTTTGCATTTCCAGTCAGTGCTCATTTCTGACCTGGAACATGCCAGTGCAGCATCCCTGGCCCTCCAGGTCCCACCCCCACCCCACCCCCACCCCTACCCCGCTCTCAGGGCAGCTCTGAGCTCAGCCAGTGTGGGTCAGCAGGGAAGGAGCAAGTGGGATCCCATATCAGGAGGATGGTTGGAGATGGTGAAGAATAAAGGGAAGGCACAGGCTGTGGGGCAGGTGTGTCTCTGGTGGGGATGGTGAGGAGTGGGATGGGCAGGTGGGTAGAACCTCATTGCCAGTGAACCCAGAGATCTGGGGCAGTGGTGGCTGGGTCCCTGTAGGGCTTTCCTGAGCAGCCCATGGTTCCCATAGCCTACTATTCTCCCTGTAGGGTCCTCTTCCTCCCAACCCTCCTTCTGACCCTTCTCCTAACCCCACCTGCCCTCTGAGAGCATTTGCATTTGCTGCCCCTCTTCCTGCACCCCTGGTGGTGTTGCCCGGACCACCCTCAGGACCGTCCCTAGGACCTGCAACACATCCTTGTATCCCTGAGCCTGTGTGCTGGGCAACTGTTTCCAGGGCGGCCTCCCTCCTGGGGCCTGGCTTTCTCTGCTGCTGCTTTGGTGCTGGCCCTCAAGGCTAAGGCAGGCTCTCTCGTTGCCCACACTACCCTCACCTTCCTGGGGATCCCTGTGCAGCCCAGGTGCCACCATGACCCCAGGTCTGGGCATGGGACAAATACCTGCTTAGTGGTGCACAGTGATGGTGTCTCCATGGACCTGATCCTTTTTAAAATTTTATATTTTTTGATAGTTTCTATAATTATGTGAAATCATTATAATAGGAATGAAAACTTGATTAAAGAAATGGGGGTTTAGAATTCCTGCTGAAGTGCTGGTGGCCTCCACAAATGCAGTGTGCCTGTTTCATGTGCTAGGCACTGTTTGGGCACCTGAGACACATTCGGAGGAGCACCTGTTGGGGAGCCACGATGAGGTGACTGTCAGTGAAGGTCCCTAGACCTGCATGGCCACTGGACTTCTGGACTAAACTGGGAAGTGCAGAAGTGGTGCTAGAGATGCACACTGTCCTTGGGGCACGCTGATATCTTCCCCTCTTCCTCTTCCAGGGGCGACCTGAGCGAGGATAACATGGAGACTGAGAACGCGGCAGCTGCTGCTGCAGCTGCCTTCACAGCGTCTTCGCAGCTCAAGGAAGCCGTGTTAGGTAGGTGCCTGTAGGCGGCTCTTGGGACAGTTTTTCCCAAGGGGACAGACCTCTAAGCAAGAGACAAACCTGGGGCCCAGTGGAGATCAGGCCACAGGGCCCTCCGGGTGTGGCCTGGCTGTGTCCCCACCTGCGGCTGTGGGGGAGCCCCAGCTTCACAGCTCTGCTTATTATAACTGTTGTGAGTGGTAGTGAAGATCCTTTGTAACACCCAACATTAATGGTCTCAGAACTCACAACGTTGCAAAGAAGTGTTTCTGGAATTATCCCAAGTACAGTTTAATTTTATGTTCTCAACTGGCTCTTCAGTTGAACCAGTTTCATGGTGTTAAAGTACTGTAACACCAGTACTTTAAATTATACCTGTAGTTAAGTGTAGTTTAATGCATGTGTGTTCGTGTTACTGTAGTTGACTGTAGCTTAATGCACGTGTGCTCATGTTTTTGTAGTTGAATCGATTGTGTAAGTTGACCTGAAACTGTAACTTGGGACTGATGAGGTGCCCCTGCTCATCCTGCCCTGTCCCTGGCCTCACCTGGATCCTAATTTCTGGTTTCTGGGCTGGTAGCTATTGTGCTTTGGCAAGAAGTGCTTTGGAGAGGTTGTGACTGACCTTTTGTCTTATCCTTTCCCTGTCCTCACACCTTGTGAGAAGTGAAGATGACTGAAGAGGGGGAGAACCTGGAGGCCGAGATCGTGTACCCCATCACCTGTGGGGACAGCAGAGCCAACCTGATCTGGAGGAAGTTCGTGTGTCCCGGCATCAATGTGAAGTGTGTGCAGGTGAGGGTTCTGACACAGCCAAACCACAGGCCTGTGTGGCTGCTGCAAGGGTGGCAGGTCCTCCTAGAACAGCTGCTGAGAGGCCAACGAAGTGAGCTCCCTGCTTCAAGGGGTGTGGCCTTGCGGTGGCAGTTCAGGAGGCAGAAGTCCGAGTGCTTGGGCAGCAGAGGAGGAACCTTCAGGGATGGGCGGGGTATGCTGAGGGCATGGAGGAGCCTGGAAGAACCACCTGTTAGGAGAGGGCAGAGGCAGGCAGTTACCAGAAGGCGAGCACAGGAATGAAGGGAAAGTGAGACCAGAGGTCTCAGGAGTGCCTCTGAGTTCTGCACAAAGAGGACAGTGTGCCTGAGAGCTCTCGTGATGGAGGGAAGGTAGCCTGTGGTCCAGGAGACTTGCATCTCAGGCTGCATGAATAGAGCTCTGGGTGCCAGCTAAGGGACAAGTGAACATCAATGTGACTTGCGACAGTCTGGATTGTAACTCCAGTAAAATAGCATCTGCGAGCCATGTGGTTGCTGAGTATTTTGTGTCATTTATATCAAGCAGACAGTGAGTAGGAAAGCTCTCGTATTGGAAAACCGATGAACTAGGGGTGATGGAGGTGTGAGTGGTCAGTGACAGCCTCACATCAGAACACCACCATCAACGAGGCAGTGATCAGAGGATGAGCAGGGCCAGCACTGGGAGGTTGGTGGTGGGCAGGAGTTCTTCTTGTGAGAAAACCTCAGACAGATACTAAGGGACAGGCTATAACACAGTTGACTCGCGTGCTGTGAAGATGGCGAGGTTGGGATGCCAGGTGCTGTTCCAGTTCAAGGGGATGAGACCAACAGCCAGGCACAGCACACTGTAGGCTGGGTCCTGCATTGAGAGGAGGGGGCTCTGCTGGCCGTCTTTGGGACACTTTGTGAAAACATCACATTGCCTGCGGGTGAGGTAATACATCAGTGGCACTGTCCTGGGCATTGTACGGTGCATTGTGCATGGTTCTGTTGAGGACCTTGTCGGGAAACAGACGCGAAGCCAGTTCTCACTTGGACACTGTCCTTATGCAAAGTGATGTGTAGGAAAACCAGGCTTCTCCTGGGCCCAGTGACATAAACAAGGGTGAGGTCCTGCAGGGGTTTCTGGTCAGCAGTCCATCACCAACTTCTAACACTAAACGCTGAAATAAACGTGAGCTCTGCATCCATTAAGAAAGATGAATAAACACAAGTACGATCATTATTTCCCAGCCTGCCAACTTGAGCTCAGGGTCGAGGGGCCGAGCATTTCAGGCGCAGGGCAGGTGATCAGACAGGAGCTTTCAGGTGAAGGAAGGTCCGGTGGAGTGGTGGCAGTGGGCGGTGCTACCCTGACTGTGCTGTGTCCCCTCCCCAGTATGATGAGCACGTCATCAGCCCCAAGGAGTTCGTGCACCTGGCCGGCAAGTCCACCCTGAAGGACTGGAAGAGGGCCATCCGGATGAATGGCATCATGCTCAGGTGGGCATCCGTGTGGGCGGGGGGCACTGTAGCCAGGGGTGCAGGTCACCTTGCTAGATGTCCCTCCATGGTGGAAACTTGTGGTCATTGCTTTTCCATTTGTTTGGGGCTTTTGAGGATGAGGCACATTTTTAGACATGAGGAGAGCTGACACTGTCCCCAAGGCTGCACTGACATGTAGCACTGTCAGACTTGTGGTTTTGTCATCTGAGTTTCACCAGTTTTTACCTGGGGGCACGGTGGCTATTTTTTGTTGTTTTTTGTTTTTTAAATTGATTTTGGAGAGAGGAAAGGAGAGGGAGAGAGAGAGAAACATCAATGATGAGAGAGTCAGAGAAACATCAATGATGAGAGAGTCATTGATTGGCTGCCTCTTGCACACCCGCTACTGGGGATCGAGCCTGAAACCTGGGCATGTGCCCTAACTGGGAATCAAACCACGATCTCCTAGATCATAGGTCAACGTGGAACTGCTGAGCCATGCTGGTGGCCCTGTGGCTGTTTTGTAGTAAATATCCATGGTGTGACACAGTGTTTGCACATCAGATAGGCACAGGCCCATGTCTTAGCCAGCTTTTCCACTGTATCTGCAGAATGCACAAGGTCACTAGTAGGCAGTGTCCTCAGACCCAGGAGGGCATGTCCAGAGCCTCGTCTTTAACCTGAGTGCATGTTCGTCTGGCCAGCCATCTGGACACTATCCTCTCAGGCTCTGAGTCTGCCTGTCTAGACCATGTCTGCATTTGGTGGCTATGGGTCCGTTTCCTCTGCCCTTCATGCCAGTGAGTTTGCAGTGGGTCTCAGTCTGGACCATGGCCTGTCCTGTGATGGGTTCGGTTGTGCTAGGCCTGCTCTCTGCCCTTGGTAAGGAGTTCCCTTTGTTCTCAGAGACTTCCTTCCCTTTGACACTAATCAGGAGTATGGGAACCTTGGCAGCTCCTGGCTGCTCCACATAGACGTCTAATCTGAAATCCAGGGTCTATAGCAGCCTTGCATGGGGCTCCCGCTCTTCTGCATGGGGTTCTCGGCCTGTGTCTGCTCCACGGGTACCCCGGGCTGGGGCTTGTCAACAATGGCCTTCTGACCCCTTCTGAATGTCACTTCCTGGTTCTCATGTGTCAGGATTCCAGTTTTGGTGTCACATCTTTTCCCTGATTGGGAGGGGCACCCCTACTGGTCCGTCCCTGCCCTCTGCCCAACTCATCCCATGGCCCCCACTGCATGTCCATCAGAGATGTGTCTGGCACAGCTGTATTGATCACTTTGCTGCTGACAGGGCTGCTGTCCTTCAGGCCTTTCCCCAAAGGGTGGTTCTTGCTGTCCTTGGCTGTGTGCTGCTGCTGTGGGAGTGCCTGTGGTCCTCCCTTGGAGCCCTGGCCATGGTCCTGGTCACTCTCCTTGTAGACCGCAGTTTGGGCTGCAGATGCCCAAGGCCGGGTCCCCAGTGGCTATCTTGTCCCCTGCCCTCAAGCAGGCAGGTCCATCGGTGCTTAGGCTTCTCCCTAAGCCTGTCCAGCTGTCCCTGGTTTTCTGTAAAGTGCCTGCATGTCAGAGCTGTGGGAAGGCAATGGCCCATTTCACTGAAGGGAGGTCAGTGCAGCCATGCTGCCCATGGCGAGCGAGGTAGAGGCCCAGTGGAATGTCTGACCCTCTCACAACTCGACTTTGCAGTGGGAACTCAAGAGGCACAAGGTTTCTTACCCTTCTCTAACCTGTTCTCGGTGGGTTTTTCACCCTTCTACCTTCCAGCTTATGCTGCTCTCAGCACCTCTGTGTGCCATGGGTCTGCTCACCCTGTGGCCTCACTGCTCCCCTGGGGCTCCAGCCACTGCAGTCTCACTTCCCATGGTCAGGGCCACATGCCTGGCTACAGCGAGTCCCCTGGTTCCAGAGCTTTGTGCTGTGCTGTTGAACAGGCCTGTAGGGGAGCCTCCTCCCACCTCCCGATGGGGCCTCAACTACCCCTCCAAGTACCTGAGGTCATGCTAGTGGGGGGGGTTGAGCGATGTTTTTGGATCCAGTCGTGCGCAGATGGCCACAGCTCAGGCACACCTGGCATGCTTGTCTCCCGCACAGGAAGATCATGGACTCTGGGGAGCTGGACTTCTACCAGCACGACAAGGTCTGCTCCAACACCTGCCGCAGCACCAAGATTGACCTCTCTGGTGCCCGTGTGTCCCTGAGTAGCCCCACGTCGGCCGAGTACCTCCCCCTCACACCTGCCACAGCTGACGGTACGTGCCATGCCTGCTTGGTGTCACCCAGCCCCTTCTGCTGCTGGCCACGGAGCTGGATGGGTGGATGTGCCCCTCAGCTTGGGTGTCTGTGCTCCTGGGCCCATGGTCAACAGCTGCCTCCTCCCTCATTGCAGAAGTCTGAACAGCTATTTCACCCCTAGGGACAATTCAAGCACTTTTTTTTTTAAGCCACTTTTGTTATTAAACATAGAAATTCCTACATAGGAGCACTTAGAGAATGGTGATGCCAACGTCCGGGGCCCACCCACAGCTCTGACCAGTAGGGTGCTCCCTGCACCCTTATGCCAAGCCCCTGCAGCTGTGTCCAGTGGGACCTGTACTCCCGCAGCACTTGGTGCTTGGCTCTGCATCCCTTCCTGCCACCTGGGCTCTGGCTGATATCTTTGTGATGCGCCCATGTTGATGTCTGGTGCTCACTGGTAGCGGGACAAAATATCCATGAACTTGTTCCAGCTTTTAAAATATAGATTATTTTTAAAAACGAAGTCAGAGGAAACCAGGTCCTGAGTTCCCCTTTTGTGTTACTTGGTAATAATTTCGTGGTGTGTTTCCAGTGAGGTCACTTGCATTGTCCCTACACTGTCACTGTGTGGGGTCACCCTGGGCACTTGAGTGTGGCCAGGGACTGCCCTTGTCGCTGACCAGATGATGGCCATTTGAGGGAACGTGGCCTGTACTGGAGGAAGGAGAGGGGGGCTGGGCAGCAGTGCATGCTGTCCTTGCCCAGATGTGCCCGAGTCCTGGCCGAGGGTGGGTATGCTGCTGCTGGCTGATCTGTGGAGCCTTTGCTAGAAGCTCCAGAAGCACCAGGTGCGGCCTCCAGACAGTGTGTGGTCAGGGCTGGGTCACCACAGAGCCCCTCCCCCTGGAGACACATCCACACACACGTCCCACTCCTGTTGGCCTTGTAGCTTGCGTAATAGTAGGGTGGCCTGGGGGTGAGTGTGGGGTGACTGATCTCTGAGGGAGGACCAGTCTCCAAGTGTGCCAGCCAGTGCTCACCCTGTTGGCACAGGCACCTTAGGTCAGGGCTTAGCTCTTTGAACTCTGTCATCCCTTTGAGGTCTGGACCTGTCTGTTGATTTACTTAAACTTAACCTATATGGTGGTTTCTTCAGTCCAAGTCTCCTGTGCAGCTAGTCAGAGACATGTCAGCCCTGACTGTGAGGGATACCATTTGTGCCTCGAATAATTCCAAGCATGTGACGTCCCCAGCGCCAAGTCTTTATCAGATGTGGATGTGGCATTAGCCAGTCACCAGGCTTGTTTTTAAGCCAAGTCTGTGTGAAGCCAGGTGTCTGTCAAAAGCAGCCACAAATGACCAGATGCCTCTGTGTCCACGATTGTGTGCAGAAGACCCTAGAGGCCAAGTGACAGCTCGTGTCTCCCAGAGTTTCACCTCTTCTGATTGGAAACTGCAAATGGAGAGTGTTAGGCCGATGCCAAGAGGGACCAGGCCGAGAAGCACTGAGAGGTTTTAGAAGATTCTATTGAAGCATCCTCTCACAGTGGGCTGAGACCAACAGTATGAGGTCAGCCCTGAAAGTGGGGTTAGGCTTTCTTTCATAGGGGCCTAAGATAGGCTACGATACTGGCCAGTGTTGCATGCGCCAGCTGTGAAGAATTGTCAGAGTAACAGGATGTCTTTTAGGATAATAGGATGTGTTGTGGGTGTAGCCTTGGGCAAGCGGAGTGGTCAGGGCCTATCTTTGCTTGCAGATGGGCTTGCTTGTGTCAATTGCCCCAAACTATGGAGAAAAACATGCTTAGATGGAAGAGGTCACATAAAGCTTATTGAGCAAAACAGGCTATAGGTAAACCATCCTAACAGGCACTGAAACATATGGTGGTGTCGATGAAGCATATGGGAGGGGGAGGAATCCAGGGCACTAGCCCAGCCAAGCGGCAGGGACCCCATCACGCAGTCCAGGTTTGCTGACCCTCGGAGTGTGTTGAGGTATTGGAACTGGGTCCTGGGCTCAAGAGGTTTCTGTCAGTTCTTTCTGCTTTGTAAGTGTCTGAGGTACCTGCAATTTAACAGTAAAAAGTGCAGTTAGTGCAAGGCAGTGAGTCCTCTGCACCAGGGCTCCTGTTCATCAGCTTTGTGAGGTAAGTGGATGCTTCTCAGCGAGGCGGGGGGGCTCACCTGCTTATCTCCTGGTTGCAGTGAACGGGTCTCCTGCTACAATCACCATAGAGACCTGTGAGGATCCTGGTGATTGGACCACAGCCATCGGAGGTACGGGGTTCTTCCCGTGGGCTTCTCCTGGGTGGGAGCCTGGGGCAGGGCCCCAGGAGGACAGGACAGTGCGGGGAGCTGTGGCTGTGGACAGCCCCAGTGCTTGGAGGCTGCATCACCTGCTGGGCTGATCCACTGACTAACTCTGCCCAGTTCAGTAGAGGGACTCTGCTGACCCCCAGAGCGATGTCCTCCCTGTGGTCCTTTGCTCCTCCCATGGTTAAAAGGCCCCGGTGGGTCAGGGCAAGACTTCCTGCTCTCTGAGCCTTCTCTCCCTCCCCAGACGACACATTTGCCTTCTGGCGAGGACTCAAGGATGCCGGCCTGCTGGACGAGGTCATACAGGAGTTCCACCAGGAGATGGTGGAGACCATGAAAGGCCTGCAGCAGCGGGTGCAGGACCCTCCACTGCAGCTCCGAGGTGAGGGCACTGCCTGCGGGGCCCCTTCTTGCAGAGCAGGGCTGGGGGATAGGCTGGCTCGGGACACAGTAGGCACCGCCTGCTCCGGTGGCTCCGAGCTGAGCCCAGCAACTTCTCCAGGGAGTGGGCAGCTGGTCCTGCTCCTCCGGGCCCCCCCTCAGCGCAGGACACCGCTGTGCCAAGGCCCAGCTGCTAGCAGTGGAAGCGGCCTCTGCTGAGCCCTGGCCGGCGCTGCCCTCACTGCCGCCGTCTCCCCCAGACGCTGTGCTGCTCAACAACATCGTGCAGAACTTCGGCATGCTGGACCTGGTGAAGAAGGTGCTGGCCGGCCACAAGTGCCAGATGGACCGCTCGCGGGAGCAGTACGCGCGCGACCTGGCTGGTGCGTGGGGGGCCCACATCCTCGGTGCAGGGCCCGAAGTCCACGTAGGACGGGGCCTCAGTGCTGTCAGTAGGCCATGAGGCTCACCCGCCATTGTGGAGAGGACAGTGGCCTGAGCTTCTGGGGCGAGCTGCATGTTCACAAGAGGACACGGCAGAGCTCAGTTTGTGCCAGCCGGGTCCATCCTTCCCAGCACCCCTCAGTGTCTGACTTGCGGGGTGTGCATGTGCATGGTGTGAGTGCACATGCACACACGTGTATGTGTGTGCACACGTGTGGTGTGTACATACAGGTGTGGGTGTGCATGGGTGTGGGTGTGCATGGGTGTGCATGTGCATGCTTGTATGTGGCTATACATGAATGTGGGCATGTGAGTGCATGTGTAGAGCTGGTTGGTTGCATGTGTTGTCTTGACCTAGTTTTTACCTAACATAAGAGCAGCTCTTCATGCAAAATGTAGGTGGATCTGAGTGTGTGGCAGCTCAGAGGGGCAGGGTGTGTGTGGTTTGACACTCCCTGTCCCTGACAGAGTGGTGCCTGTCCTTGTCCCCACATCCCCAAGTGACCTCTGTCCCAGTCCCCACTTCCCCACAGTGACACTCTGTCCCCGTCCCCATGTCCCGCAGTGACGCTCTGTCCTGTCCCTGCAGCCCTGGAGCAGCAGTGTGACGAGCACCGCCGACGGGCCAAGGAGCTCAAGCACAAGTCCCAGCACCTCAGCAACGTGCTCATGACGCTGACACCTGTGTCCCTGCCGCCCCCCATAAAGCGGCCCCGGCTTGCAAGGGCCACGTCCGGGCCAGCTGCCATCGCCTCCCAAGTGCTCACCCAATCCGCCCAAATTGCCCTCAGCCCAGGCGTGCCTGTCTCCCAGCTGACCAGCGTGCCACTCGGCAAAGTGATGTCCACCTTGCCCTCCCCTGTGCTGGGCAAGGGCTGCCCCCAGGCAGCTCCCACCAGCTCCCCCACCTCGCCACTGCTTGGGGGCTACACAGTGCTGGCCTCGTCGGGCACCTCCTTCCCTGGCACAGTGGAGATCCACCCGGACGCGCCCAGCCTCACAGTCTTGAGCACGGCAGCCATGCAGGACGGCAGCACTGTGGTCAAGGTGGTCAGCCCCCTGCAGTTGCTCACCCTTCCTGGTCTGGGCCCCACCCTGCAGAACGTGGCCCAGGTGTCACCAGGGGGTAGCACCATTGTGACAGTGCCCACGGGGGCCATGGAGAACACCGTGGCTGCCCCGGGACCTGAGGAGCACACAGCCACCATTGAGGTGGCCGCCATGGCTGAGGGCCACGAGCACAAGTAGCTGTTGGTAGAGAGGGAGGCCTCTCACAGGCACGGGACTGGCCCCTCTCTTCAGGCCATGGTGCGTTATGAACCAAAGAGAGGAAACAACAAAATGGATCGAGAGGAGAGAGAGGAACAGGGTGACAGCAACCTGTGATGCCTGCAGGGCTTTGAATTCTGAACTTCCCCCATTTTCTTGGGAAATATATTTTTCCATCTGTTGCTTATTAATACTGTTTACACATTGGGCCCGACCAGGAGCCAGATGAGAGGACACATAGGCCTCGCTGCATCCAGGACAGCAGGCAGCACCGGGAGTGGGCCCGCCGTGGCCGCACGCTGGGGGCACATCACTAGCACATGTCTTGGGGACCATCCCCAAGGGTGGAAAGCCATGGATCCTATGGATTTGGTTTCTTCCCACAGTTTTCTGTAGGTTTAGTGTGGCCGGCACTCTGCCCTCCCGTCTTGGTACAGGCATGGCTGGTGCGTCAGGTCCACATGTGGCTCAGGTCTGGGGGCTCCGGCTCCTGGGGTCTGGGGTGCAGACCTGGGGGCACCTGCCTGAGCAGAGGGGCTGAGGGGCCCAGCAGCACGAGCTTCCCCCACTACCCCCTGCCCACCAGCGGATGCTTGGCACTCCAGCACCGTCCCACATGCACTGTGGGTGTTTTCATGTGAACTGTTTAGCAGGTCTCTAGGAAGAGTCAGATTTATAGTATTTTCAACTCCAACCATGCTGAGTGCCTAGGCTTCCGGAGTCTGCTCTGGACTCCAGGGTGTTTGTGCAGACGGCTGTCAGACAGCCTGTGTGAAGGTGGCTGAGGGCTGGGGGTCCTGCCACTTGGGTCCTGGGGGTGGGGGCGTAAATAGAGCAAGATGGGAGGGTGGGTGCACCTCATGCCCTGTGCTCAACCTGCTGGTGGGGCTACCATGACAGCCTCAGCCCTAGGACTCCCACCTGGAGGTGCTGTGCCCCCTGCTCCAGGGCCTGTGGGGTTACTGCCCAGTGCTGGTCAAAGTAGGGACCTGGATACTTGCTGAGGGGCTGTCCCTGGGCCAGCCACAGTTCTGACTTTGGAGTCACGAGGTAGACCTGAAGGGGGGCCCCCTGCAGGTCCCCAAGGAAGGCCTGATCCCCTTGAGTGTCAGGTCCCCACTGTCACCTCAGTCCTGTGGCCTGCTAAGGAAGCTTCTCTGGGGTCCCCACCATGGGGAGGGCTCCCCTCATGCTTTGAAGGGAACTGGGCTCCGTCCGTCCATTCTTCCACCCATCAAGTGCCCCAGACCCCACTTCAGCAGGCCTTGCCCCCACCTCAAGCTACTGAGGTTGTCTTGTTTTCTCTGTTACAGTTTGTTTGCTTTTTTCATGGGTCCGCTGGTCTCAGTGTGACATTTACTCTCTTGTTTGTGTCTGCACTTCTATTTTAAGTGCATCTTGATTGAGTTTTGAGTCCCATTAGGTGGGCAGTATGGGAGCCTTGGGTGTGGGCCCCCAGGTGTGGGTGTGCCCAGCCTGTCCCTGTCTGCACCAGCTCCGTTTACTAATAAAACCACAAAGCGCCCTCCTCCTTCCAGCCCCTGTGCTGGCCTCAGACCATGGCCCCAGGAGAGTCCACTTCAGAGCCATACACTCGAAGCTCTGCAGCTTCGGGGTTAACGCCCAGCCCCGCATCCCCCACCCCCATGCGGGGAGGGGTCCACCAGCCTTCAGGAGCCTCTGCTGCTGGGGAGGGGTCGGCACACCTGACCCCCCTCCCCCTGGCCTGGGCAGAACTTGCTGTCCTGTGCTCTGGTTTGGGGAAGGCGGATCGGCTTGGTTTTACTCACTGGTGCTCAGAGGCAGCCTGGGTGAGAGAAGCATCTGAGTTCTACTTTGTATGTTGTTTTGCAAGTATCTGCTTGGTACTTTGACTTAAAATAAAAACATGTTTCGTAATTTGTGTCCGTCTCTTGTGCTGAAGGGTGTGCTGAACCCTCCCTCTGACACTCGCTCCTGTGGAAGTGGTCTGCGGGCCTTTCCGATCAGAACGTCATAGCTGCTTCCTAGTGACACCGGCCCTGTCCTTTCCCTAGTGCGGTGGCCATGGCAGTGGAGTGTGTGCTGTGCCCTCACACGTCTAAAAGTGGTCACATTTAACCTGTGATGTGGCTGTGCTGAGAGCCCCTTGCCAAAGTCTTTGGGTCCTGAATGCAAGCGGGACAGATGCAAGGCAGGCAGCTGGGGGCCTGGGGGCCGGCGAGGCAGAGGGCAGGTCCCCACGGGCTCTTGGAAGGTGGGCGTCCAGATGGGTTTGGGAGCATGAGAACATGGTTCGTCCTGAGACCATGGAAGCCAGACAACGCGGGGAGCTGTTGCGGTGACCGTCCGTCTGAGGGCCGCAGGAGCTGTGGGTAGTCTGGCCTGTTGCCCTCTGCGCTGCCACATCCCCTGCTCAGGAGGTGGCCCTGCCACCACATTGTCAACTGCCCGACAAGAAGTATTGGGAGTGGAGGGGCAAGCAGAGGGTAGGAGTGGGCTTGAGGGTGACGGAGAGGAATGTGTTGGAGAGGTGGGGTGGCAGGAGGCTGGCCAGAGCAGCTGAGTGGGTGGTGGCGCCCCCAGAGTTGTGAGAGCTGGGCACGGGTTAGCCCCTTACTTACTGCATCCAGCATCTGGGCCGCGGGAATGAGGACCCTGACGCCAAGCACACATTTCCTCCAAAGCGCCAGTGTCCTCTCTCCCTCAGCACGTGTGGGGGGGTGGCCCCAAGTACGTGCTGGTTCCCGCAGCCCTGGCTGGACAATAACAGAAGAGAGGATCCAGACTGAACTCGGGGGAAGGGAGAACGAGGGTGGCGGGTAGGGGGCTTGAAGGCCGGGAGTCTGTGAGCTGCCAGTGGTGGGGAAGGCAGTCCCCCGTCCGCAACTGGACTTCTACCCTCTGGTGGTTTGCGGAACGCCCTCAAACACCGCGCTCTGGTAATTGGAAGCATTTTGAAGAGGGTGGAGGGGCACAGGCGCAGCCTCTTAACAGCCTGCGGGCAGAGCACCCACCCACGCCTATCTGCCTGGGGCTGGCTGCAGGCCTGCAACATGCACTGCGGTCCTCTGGGCAGAACTGAGGTAGGCTTCCGAGGGTCAGGGAGAGCAGTCTGTGTGTACCTGCTCACCAGTGAGTACCCAGGTGCCAGGTCTCCTGAGAGGGGACAGGCACTGGACCTCGCCTCCCGCCAGGTTTCCAGCCTCTACCCTCTGCCCCGTGGTCCCAGTCTCCCAAATGTCCCCCAGCCTCCCCAGCCCCGCTCTGTGGCCACCCCTGCCTTCCTGTCTTCCTGTCTCAGGAGGGCAACACCACCCGGCCGGGTGCGGGCTGGAAACTAGTGGGTTCCCCACATCCCGACCCTCACCCTCTGAGAGCTCCCCACCTCCATCCCCATCTGCAGCCCCCTGGCCAGGCAGGTGGCACAGTGATCAGGATCAGTCAGCTGCCCTCTAACTGGCCTCCAGCTTCCATGGCACTCACTCAGCTACAATCTGCTGTCAGACGAAGAAGCTGCAGGCCCCTCCCAGAGCACCTGCCACCCCACCCTCGGCTCCCCGGGGCCTGCTGTCATCACTGTGCCCTGGAACCACACCCGCTCCTGTAAATGGCCACTTGCGCTTTCTCCCCGCTGAAGTTGGATCAAGCTTATTAACTATTGTTGGGTGCTGCTATATGTTTATTTTTGGTCCGCTTGGCCTGTGGGTTTCTGAGAAAGGTGAATGACAATCTCCCTTCACTTTTAGAGTGGTTTTAGGTTCACAGCAAAGTTGAAAGTACAGAGAGTCCCCTGCCCCCATATGCACAGCCTCCGTTATTGACACCCCAACCCGATGGTGTATTTGTTACAATCGACAAACCTGCCCAGAGCCCACAGGTTACAGGGTTGCGCTCGGTGTTGCACGCTCTGTGGGCCTGGACAAACGTGTGATGCCGTGTCCACCGCGACAGCGTCTCGCCGAGCAGTCCCGCTGCCCCGAGCCCCTGTGCCCGGCCTGTCCAGCCTCCTCCCAGCCCCCAGCACGGATCTGTCTGCTGCCCCACGGCGTCGCCTTTTCCGGAATGTCACATGGCTGGAGCCACGCAGTGTGTCCCTTTCGGATGGGCTTCTGTCACTTAGTCACGTGCGTGTGAGGTTCCTCCACATCTTCTTAAAAAAATCCTCACCAGAGGATATTTTTCCATTGATTTTTAGAGAGTGAAAGGGAGGGAAGAAGGGGGAGAGAGAGAGAGAAACATCGAAGTGAGAGAGGCACATTGATTGGTTCCTCCTGCATCCACCTGGACCACAGACCTGGGGATCGAGCCTGCAACCCAGATATGTACCCTTGAGCAGGAATCGAACCCTTCGGTCCTCAAACCAATGCTCTAACCACTGAACCACACCAGCCGGGGCTTCCTCCACATCTTTCCATGACTTGACAGCTCATTTCTTCTAGTGCTGAATAATATTCCACTGTCCAGATGGACCACAGTTGATTTATCCATCCACCTGCTGAAGGACGCCTTGGTGGCTTCCAGTTCTGTCAATTATGAATAAAACTGCTATGAGCATCTGTGTGCAGGCTTGTTTTTAAATTTATTTATTAATTTTTTTAATCTTCACCTGAGGATACTCTTCCCATTGTTTTTCAGAGAGTGGAAGGGAGAGAGAGAGAGGGAAACATCAATGTGAAGGAGACACATTGACTGGTTGCCTCCCACACGCACCCCGACAGAGGCCAGGAATTCAGCCTGCAACTGAGGTACGTGCCCTTGGCTGGAATTGAACCCGGGACCCTTCAGTCTGAGGGCTGACGCTCTAACCACCGAGACAAACCAGCTAGGGCCAGGTTTGTTTTTTATTTTTATTTTATTTTTAAAATTTATCTTTATTGTTGAAAGTATTACAGATGTCCCCCTTCCCCCCCCGCATCCCCTCCCCCTAAGCCTTCACCACACTATCCCCCCCCCCCCCCCGGCACCCCTCCCCCTAAGCCTTCACCACACTATTGTCTGTGTCCATGGGTTACATATAAGCATATAAATTCCTTGGTTAATCCCTCCCCACCCACTCCCCCACCCCCTGCCTTCCCACTGAGATCCATCAGTATGTTCCATGCTTCTCTGTCTCTGGATCGATTTTGTTCCTCAGTCTATTTTGTTTATTAGATTCCACATGTGAGTGAGACCATGTAAAACTGAATCAGGAAAAATCAGGAAACCTGAATAGGGCAATAACAACTGATGAAATCGAAGCAGCTATAAAAAAACTCCCAGCAGCCCAGCCGGGTGTGGCTCAGCGGTTGAGTCTCGACCTGGGATCCAGGCGATTGAGGTTTGATTCCCGGCCAGGGCACATGCCCAGGAATTGCGGGCTCGATCAATGACTCTCTCATCATTGATGTTTCTATCTCTCTCTCTCCCTCTCCTTTCCTCTCTCTGAAATCAATAAAGATATATTTTAAAAAAACCACAAAAAAACCCCAAAAAAAAACCTCCCAGCAAACAAAGGCCCTGGTCTGGACGGCCTCACAGGGGAGCTTTCTAATTCTGTAGGCTGTAGGTTTCGATAGTTTACTAAAAATTTTTCTTGCTTTTTGAGGTAGGCCTGCAGTGCTATGAACTTCCCTCTCCGGACTGCTTTCCTGTGTCCCATAGATTTTGGGTTGTTGTGTGTCATTTTCATTTGTTTCCAGGAAGTTTTTGATTTCTTTCTTGATCTTATTGGTAACCCATTCATTATTTAATAACATGCTATTTAGTCTCCCTGTGTCTGAATGTTTTTAGTGTCTTTACTGTAGTTAATTTCTAATTTCATGCCCTTGTGATCTGAGATACTTGATATGATTTCAATCTTCTTGAACTTATAGAGACTTGTTTTGTGTCCTAACATGTGGTCTATCTTTGAGCATGGCCCATGTGCACTTGAGAGGAATTTATATTCTGCAGCTTTGGGGTGAAATGTTCTGTAAATATCAATTAAATCCATCTGATCTAGTGTGTCACTGTTTCTGTGTTGACTTTTTGTCTGGAAGATCTCCCTAGTGAAGTGAGTGGGGTGTTAAATCCCCAACTATGACTGTATTGCTGCCAATCTCTCCCTTAAAGTCCTTAAGGTTTTTATTGATAGGTTCTTATTTATTGCCATTTTAATTCTCAGGTTTCTTTTTTAAAAATATTTTTTCTGAATTTATTTAAGCCAAACTGCTGACATGCTAGAGAGCAAGATCTCCGACGTTCCCAGGTTCCTGTGGGGACACCAGCCTACAGCTCCTTGGGGTAAACACCAGGGAGCGTGACAGCTCGATCCTACGAGTATTTACTTTTGTGAGAAACCACCAAGCTGTCTTCCAAAGTGGCCGCACCGTCTGCGTTCCCACCAGCAGTGACCGAGCCTTCCCGCTGCTCCGCGGCCTCGCCAGCACTTGGTGTTGTCAGCGCTCTGGATTGTGGCCGTTCTGATAGGTGTGCAGGGGAGTCTCATTGTCGTTTAATTTGCATTTGCCTGATGACATGGGATGTGGAGCGTCTTTGCATTTGCTGATTTGCCACCTGTGCATCTTCGGTGAGGGGTCTGCGAGGGCCTTGGCCCGCTTTTAATCGGGTTGTTTGTTTTCTTACCGGTTTTGAGAATTCTTTATATATTTTGGAAAACAGTCCTGTGTCAGATGTGTCTTTTGCAAATATCTCTACCCTCTGAGGCTTGTCTTCTCATTCTCTCAGTATTGTCTTTTCTGGAGCAGAAGTTTATCATTTTAATTAAGTTCAGCTCATCAATTTCCTCCTTCATGAGTTGTGTCTTTGGTGTTGCATCTAAAAAGTCACCGAGGTTTTCTCCTGTGTTATCTTCTAGGAGTTTTATAGTTTTGTTACTACATTTAGGTCTGTGATCCATCTTAGGTTAATTCTGTGAAGGGTGTAGGTCTGTGTGCAGCTTCAGTGTTTTGCACGTGAATATCCAGTGGTTCCAACACCATTTATTGAGGAGACTGTCCTTTGCTCCTTTGTCAGAGATCAGTTGACCCTGTTTCTGGGGCCTGTTTCTGGGCTCCTGTTCTGCTCCGTGGGCCTGTGCGTCTGTTCTTCCACCAGTAACCACACTCTTGATGACTGCAGCTTTCAGTCAGTCATGAGGTCGGGGGCATCAGTCC
The DNA here is from genome assembly GCF_964146895.1 of Miniopterus schreibersii. Lineage (NCBI taxonomy): Eukaryota > Metazoa > Chordata > Mammalia > Chiroptera > Miniopteridae > Miniopterus > Miniopterus schreibersii. The sequence goes on from NC_138110.1 coordinate 777,854, forward strand.
TCCAACTGTTCTCCCCCTTCATTGTTTAGTTGGCTGTTCTGGGTCTTTTGCCTCCATATAAACTTTAGAACCAGATTGTCTATATCCCCAAAATAACATGCTGGGTTCTCGTGGGGCTTGCGTTGAATCTACAGACCAGGCTGGGTGCTTTAAATATTTAAGGTTAGGTTATTAGGCCTATAGAGGTTAATGGTTGACATAGCTTCTTGGTTAGTGTTTTCAAACAGGAAGTAACACATTTTAGTGGGTTGTGTTTTCTTAAACAGGGAGGAACAGAATACAGTGGAACAGAGTAGGACAGAAGTTCAGAGTGCGTCTTGAGTAGGAGAGGTGGTGCTTTGGGAAACATTAGTTGCAGACTCTCCTCAAAAACTTTGAAAGTCACCATGTGCTTCTCTGGGTTGGACTTGCCTTTGCTCCTGCATGTGGATGGCTCCCAGCTCTCATCTGTGCTGTAGCTTTAAAACCGTCCACAAATTCTGACACTCCTCCCACAGAAGTTGGAGTTTAATTTTCCTCCCCTTGACGTGGGCTGGCTTTAGTGACTCTCGGTGATGACAAGGATGTGGCAGATATCTGGCTGTGTGACTTCCCAGGCTGGATGAGGAAAGGCAAGAGTGTCCAGTGTTGTTCTCATGCCTACAGTGTCTGTCTCTCTCTGCCTCTGTCCCTGTCTCTCTTATGTCACTGTCTCTGTCTCTGTCACTGTCTCTGTCACTTCGCCGTCTCTGTGTCTGTCACTGTAACTGTCTCTGTCATTATCTCTCGTTGTAACTGTCACTATTATTGTCTCTGTCACCATCTCTGTCTCTATCAACCTGCCCTTTCTGGAGCCTGAGCTGCCACCTTGGAGAGGCCATGTAGAGATGGAGACAGATGCTGAGAAGCCCCTGTGGTTCCAGCCACTAGCCCAGGCGACAGCGCTGTGAGGAGTCTCAGGTGACTCCAGCTGCAGAGTCCTAATCTAGCTGAGGCTCTGGACACCATGGAGCAGAGAACAGCTGTCCTTGCTGGTCCCACAGAACTTATGAGCATAGTAAGTGCTTGTGTTATGCCACTGAGTTTTGGGGTCACTGATCACATAGCCTTTCTGCACAGAGTCATTCTAATGGGTTCCAAGTGGCATCTCCCTGGGGTTTGACTGGCATTTCCCTGCTGACTAGCGATACTTGTGGCCATTTGTGTATTTTCCCACATGGAGTGTGTTCAGCTATTTTGCTCATTTTAAGAAAACTGGGCTTTTAAAACTCATTGAGTTTTAAGGTTCAAAGTAACTGACATACAGTTCTCCGTCAGATGTGCGCGTTTTGAGCACTGTCTCTGCACAGCTCGCCCTTCCTGTCCTCGCTGGTGGCATGCAAACAGCAAAAAATGTTTATATTTATGAAATCCAGCTTACCAGCCTTTTCTTTTATATTCATACTTATGCTTTTTACAATTTTTTTAAAAAAAATATGTTTTTATTGATTTCAGAGAGAGGAAGGGAGAGGGAGAGAGAGAAACATCAATGAGAAACATCCACCAGCTGCCTCCTGACACCCCTGCTGGGGACCTAGCTGCAACCGGGCATGTGCCCAGACTGGGAATCGAACTGTGACCTCCTGGTTCAGAGGCTGCCGCTCAACCACTAAGCCACACCAGCTGGGCTTTTCATGCCCTTTTAAAGAATTATTTGTGCACCCCAGGGCTGTGAGGATTTCTTCTATTTTTTAAGCTTTGCAGTTCGCCATGCTGTGTTTGAGACCCACCCTGAGTTAATGCTTTGTGTCTGTAAGCATTTGTTTCTCCGGGTCTTTCACTTGGTTTTCCAGCACCCTTTCCCTGCTTCGGTGTCTTTTAAGAAGACCCACTGGCCACAGGTTGGGCTTGTTGGACTGTTTCCTGTCCAGCACCCTCATGTGCTGAATTTCGGGAGAGGAGTCCCCCGTCCCCAGCCAGCCCAGGCCTGTGTGCAGTAACCGTTCCACTATCAGTGACCGATCCCTCTGGCGGGGCAGGTCCTGCAGGCACTGGGCTGTGAGCAGCCTGCCTGGGAGGGGACCTCCCCTGGGAGGTGACAGGGTGAGGCCCAGAGGCCAGGAGGGTGGACTTGAACCTCTGACGTCAGGAGGCTGCCACATTTGTGTGCCAGAGAGGAGGCCATGCTCTGGCTCTGAGGCCCCGCCTTGCATGCTGCTGGGCTGGAGACAGTGCTCTGAACTTGGCCAAAGTGGGTGGAGGTCACGGCGGGGGCTGCAGGGCTGCGGTGCACAGAAGTCAAGTGCCGCGCAGAGGGCTGGTCTGAGCCGGGCCTGCTGCCCCTCCTGACTGCCAGCCTTAAGAAGGAGGGCTTTCCTGCCCTTTTTGGGGGTGTAATTGCATCCCCCACATGATGGGAATGAGACAGATTAGTAAACCAGGGCAAGTGGAATAGGGAAACTGACACAGATAGTTTTAATGGCCAAACAGTTTACAGCCATCCAGTTGGGTTGAGGTTTTGCATTTCCTATAATGTTTTTAAGGGCCAAAGCAGAGCCCTGCCTAGGCTCCCTCAATGCTTCTTCTACCCTAAGCCCTTCCTTGTTTCACTGTCCCAGCTTTAATAAACACACTCTCAAAAATCACCCGGATTTGTGTTGTAAAATCTTTCCTGCTTGAAGTTGAGAACTCACACACCACCGGTGGCCCGAGTCAGCCCTGAGGCAGACCCCCTCCATGCCGCTCCTGTCCGGGGTAACAGGAAGGCCCAACACCCCATTCTTCCTCCATGCAGAGTGTGGCCTCCCACGGGTCAATCTGGAGAGGTGCCCACGTCCACTAGAGGGGGCACCCAGAATGATGGGGGGAGAGGGCCAACGGGGGCTGCGGAGGGACAGGATGTGTCAACTTAGAGGAACTGCCCAGCCTCAGAAAGGGAGGGGTCTGACAAAGCCTTGGGGCCTGGCAGGGTGGCCACTCCCCCAGCAGTTTGAGGACAATTCCAAATCTTCACCTTGTTCATCTCAGTTCCAGGTGGGGTCGGAGTGTGGAGTGGCATGCACAGGTGCAGAGACGCTATGGGGTTGGGACAGGGAGACAGCAGCTGGCAACACCCATGGTGTGGACCCTCCCTGCATTGAGACCTCGAGGTCAGATGCCCCTTCCTGGCCCCCATGACCTTCTCCCCACGACCCCACAAGGAAGGGCGATTTTAAGAGGTCCTCATGGCTTCACCCCACCCCCAGGCTAAGCTGAGGAGCTCCACTTGTAGACTCATTCACCTCCTTGCTCCAGGCTAGGGTGTGACCTTATGGTTGGTGGGCAGGTCCACGAGTGGCCCCTGAGAGGGTCCTTGAGGGCCAGGGCCTGGTATTAAAGTTCTGTTTAACCTGGCTGACTTGCTTAGCAGTTGAGCGTCGACCTAGGATCCAGGAGATCGCAGTTCGATTCCCTGTCAGGGCACAGGCCTGGGTTTTGGGCTGGATCCTAGTGTTGCGGCCATGCAGGAGGCAGCCGATCAGTGACTCTCATCATTGATGTTTCTCTCTCTCCCTCTCCCTTCCTCTCTTTGAAATCAATAAAGATACAGTTTGAAAAATAAATACATGCAGCTCTGTTTAGCCTGGCCTGTGTGGTCCAGTTGGTTGAGCACCGTCCTTGCACCAAGAGGTCACAGGTTCGATTCTCCATCAGGGCACATCCCCAGTGGAGGTGTGCAGGAGGCATCTGATCGATGCTTCTCTCTCACATCGATGCTTCTCTCTCTCTTTCTTCTTTCCTCTCTCTCTAAAAATCAATAAAAATATATTTTAAAAATAAGTAAAGTTCTGTTTATGTGGATGATACCTAGAAGCTGCTAGGGCCAGCTGGGAGAACAGGCCTATGTCACAGGTAAACTGAGACTTGGCCCCCAGACTCAGGACCTTCCCAATTTTCCAGCCATTCTAGGTGATGGTGGAGGGCCACAGAGGGTGAGGGGCGAGGAAGGCCTGGTCTGGGGCAGGGGTGGGGTGGGGTGGCGCATGATGGCTGGATGCTTGATTTACTTTTTAATTTGATATAATTTCAAACAAATACACAAAAGTTGCAAAAATAGTGCAAAGACTTATATATGTATTTTCATCTGGATTCACAATCTGCTTACACTTGGTCCCATTTATTTTATCAGAAACCTGACTTCTGAACCATCCGAGAGTCTGATCCCTTTAGCAAGCACCCGAGTTACATTTCTAAGAGTGTGGACACAGTTGGTTACTATGGATGGCTCAGCCCACGTTCAAAGTTTATCTGTTAATAATCTCATACTGTCTCCTCCAGCCTAGGTGATTCCTTGCTGCCAGGGCATTTTGAGGAGAGGTGCCGGTCGCTGTGGACTCTGTGATGTTTCCTGGAGGTTGGGTTGAGGTTTTGCATTTTGGGGCTGCAGCCACAGAAGGAGACTGTGCCCTTGGTATGCCTGGGCTCAGCCTGTCTGCTGTCCTGGCTCTGGTGACATGAGCCTGACACTTGACTCTGGAGAGCTCTATGGTCTCTCCATTGCCCCCCAACCGTGCAATGTCTGCCTTCATAACTAGGTGGAGTCCTGGGGAGAGGCTTTGATGCTATGTTAATATTCTGTTTCAATTATAACCATGTTGGTGGCAAACATCATGCTTTGGCATTAACTCATATTGTTGAGCAGTTTTGAAAGGACCACTGTGTTCCAAACGGGAGATGCAGGGACCCCGCGAGGAGGCTGTTGTGGGGACTCCATTCAGGCTTTGTCTGGTACCTGGATTCTGGACCTACTTGGATTTCAAGCTGACAGCATTTACAGACGGTTGGATGTAGGGTGTCAGGGGGGGCCAGGGGCCTGGGCACCGGGGAGGATGGGGGTATCATTTAATGAAACTGGGAGCTGTTGGGAGAGCCCGAGGTGCGGGTTCGGGCCCTGTGCAGTGTGAATTGCCTGCCTGACATTCAGGGGAAGGTGCTGAGAGACTGCCTGGAGTTTAGGGGATGAAATTGGCACCATCAGCATCTGGATGATCTTCGAGGCCAGAAGGGATGATTGCTCCAGCACAGGTGACTGGGGAGGGGCCTGAGCACAGGCCACTGTGCAAAAGCTCCATGGTTCGTACTTGACACGGTGCCTTCTACACTTTTTGTGTCTATTTGAATAAGGAATACATGAGATACAAAATCAGACATACAGGGAGGTAGAGGAAAAAAGTAAGTTTCCTCCTGTCCCAGCCATGCAGTTTACTCCTGGCTTCTATAGCTGAGTTTTGTACTTTATATAGTTCTAAGTTTTGTCTTTTCATTTTTTATTTTTAAACTCAAGGTGCATTGTTGGGCCCCTCGATTTTCCTCTTTAACAAGTTGTCTTGGAAAGCCTTCCTTGCTGAGCTCAGACAAACAGGGCTGCTGTGCGCCCAAGCCAGCGCCTGCGTGAGTGGGGATGGCCTGGCCCTGCACTTCTGCCCCGTGGCTGCCCCAACCATGCACCGTCTGACTCGGGCCACTACTGGTCAGAGAGGTGAAAAGCATCCTGTAGTTCTGACTTGCATTTCCCTGAGGCTGTGGCTGCAGCCTTGGGAGCCTTAGCTGTGACGTGGAGCGGAAGGTGTGCGTGCACTTGGCTGCTGACTCTTGTTTTCCCCTCGGCACATAGCTGCTCTGTTGCTGTGCCTCTGGCGTCTCAGGTGTTTGACCACAGGCTCTCTGAGAAGAGGAAACGCAGCCCTGAATAGCACTTGTGGGTTTCGGGGGGGGGGGGGGTGGGAGGTGTCACTATTTCCATTGTGACAGATTTCAAACCGCCAACCCGAAGTCTATACTGAGTGGGGGGAGATGAGCTCGGAGCCCCTGGCAGGAGGGCCTGGCTCCTTAGCAAGGCCTTCCAGCTCCGAGATTACAGTCTGCCGTGTAGCTCTAGCCCCTTCAGGGTTGGTTTAGTTTTCTGTTTAAATATTTGATCTGTCTGCTGTTTTATGGCGTGTAAAGTGTTGCCCCCTTTTTGGTTCAAGATGCTAACCAGTTGTAGCAGAATCATCAGAATGAAGCTGTTCTAACAGAATTTGTGGAATAAACCATCTCTCCCCTGTGACCTGGAATGCCATGTGTCGTCATGTATGAAATTGCTGTGTGCATTTCAGCCTATTTTTGGACTCTCCTTGCTGCCACCTTGACCTGTGTGTTCATTTCTGCTCCACAACCACACTCTTTCAGTCCCTTTGAGATATGTTTTAATAGTTGGTAAGACTAGTATCCTCGGCAACTCTCTTTCTTTTTTAGTTCACTGATGGAGATGTGACGTTGGCTCAGTGGTTAGAGCTTCGGCCTGCTCACCGAAGGGCCTGGGGTTCGATTCCTGGTCCAGGGCGCGTAGCTGGGCTGCAGGGTTGATCCCTGGCCTTGGCGGGGGGGCGTACGCAGGAGGCAGCCAGTGGATGTCTCTCTCCCCCTCCTTTCCTACCTTCCGCTCTCTCTAAAAATCAAAGAAAAAATGTTCTTGGGTGAGGATTAGCAGGCAAAACAAACAAAACAAAACAAAAAGCTTCAGGTGCGCGAGGTGCCAATCTGAAGCCTTTACTCTGCGGCTTGGCGTGGCCAACACTCGCCGCCCCCGGGAGAGCAAGCCCTGCGGTGGGGACCACCAGGACCTGGTCTCTCAGCAAGCCTGAGGGTTACGACACAGCGCTGTTGGTGGCAGCACCGTGCCAGGCATGAGTTCTCTTGTTTCAAGTTTATACCCTTAAATAACCTCCCAATTCCCCTGACCCCACCATACTTTTACTCTCTGTTTTTAACAGCTTGGCTTTTTTAAGATTCCATATGTAAGCAATATCATGCAGCATTTGTTTTTTCTGTCTGACCCATCTCACCTAGCACATCAAGGTCCATCCATGTTGTTGCAAATGGCAGTATTTCCCGCTTTTTCATGGCTGAGTAATATTCCAGTGTGTGTGTGTGTGTGTGTGTGTGTGTGTGTGTGTGTGTGTGCACGTAACGTCTTTTTATTCATTCATCTGTTGACACTTAGGCGGCTTCCATATGTTGGCTACTGTGAATAATACTGCAGTGAAAGTGGGGATACAGGTATCTCAGATCCTGGTTTAATTTCATTCAAATAAATACTCAGAAGTGGAATTGCTGGGTCATAAGGTAGTTTTATTTTAATTTTTTAAGGAACTTCCATGCAGTTTTCCACAGTGGCCGCACCAGTCTGCATTCCCATCAACAGTGCATGAGGGTGCCCTTTTCTCCACACCCTTACCAACACTTGCCATTTTTGCCCTTTTAAAAAAAAATTTTATTTTAGAGAGAGGAAGGGAGAGAAAGAGAGAGACAGAGAGAGAGAAACATCTATGTGAGAGATAAACATCGATCTGTTGCCTCCCACATGCAACCCCACCGGGGATCGAACCCGAAACCGGGGTATGTGCCCTGACCTGGAATCGAACCCACCAGCTTTTGGTGCACAGACAATGCTCCAACCATCTGAGCCACACCAGCCAGGGCTGCCTCTTTGGTGATAGCCATTCAGGCAGCTGTGAGGGGACTGGACTCTCTCTGTGGCTGTGATTTGCGTTTCCCTGCTGATTAGTGATGTTGAGCATCTTTTCATGTACTTTTGGCATCTGTATGTCCTCTTTGAAAAAATGTCTATCTAGGCTTTTGCCCATTTGAAATTGGATTATTTGCTGTGGTTTTTGTTTGTTTGTTTTACTATTGAGTTGCATGAGTTCTTTACATATTTTGGATGTTAACGCGTTATTAGATATATGGTTTGTGATTGTTTTCACTCTTTAGGGTGCCCGTTCACTGTGCCGATGGCTCCTTGGCTGTGCAGAAGCTCTTTATTGGACGTGGTCTCACCTGTTTATTTTTGTTTTCTTGCCTCTGCTTTCGGTGTGATATCCAAGAACTCACCGCCAAGACCAACATCAAGGGTCGTTCTCCCTGTTTTCTTCTCAGGGTTTTACGGTTTCAGGTCTTACATCCAGTCTTTGATCCACTTTGAGTTGATTTTTGTGAGCGGTGTTGGACAGGGGTCCCGTTCCATTCCTTTGAGTGTGGCTGTCCGGTTTTCCCACCACAATTTATTGAAGACACTATCCTTTCCTCATTTGTGTGTTCTTGGCACCCTTGTCAGAAATTAGTTGACTGTAGCCCGGCCGGGCATGGCTCAGCGGTTGAGCGTCCACCTGGGATCCAGACGATCGGGGTTCGATTCCCGGTCAGGGCACATGCTTGGTTGTGGGCTCCATCAGTGACTCTCTCATCATTGATGTTTCTATCTCTCTCTCTCCCTCTCCTTTCCTCTCTCTCTGAAATCAATAAAGGTAATAGTTTTTAAAAAATTAGTTGACTGTATATGCCTGGGTTTATTTCTGGGCTTTCTATTCTGTCCCGCTGGCCTGTGGGCTTGCTTTTATGCCAGCACCACACTGTTTTGATTACTATAACTTTGTATTATAGCTTGAAGTCAGGGACTGTGATGCCTCCAGCTCTGTCTTCTTTCTCAGGATTGCTTTGGCTATTTGGGGTCCTTTGTGGTTCAAAATAAATTTTAGGATCACTGTATTTCTATGAAAAATGCCTTCCTAAAATAACTGCAGGAAGAATTGCCATCTTTGTGTAATGTTGGGTCTCCTTGTCCAAGAACGCAGCATTTCATTCCATTCTCCCTGGTGTTCTATTGTGCTTCTCAGGAGCATTTCCATTTTCTTGCATATTTCTTGTTAAGCTTGTCCCTGGGCCTTTTGTTGCTGCTAGTATTTACAAAGTATTTTTCTCTATTTTGTTCTGAAACTGTGTGTGTCGAGGCCGCTGGATGATGTGAGTGGTGTGCCCAGCCCAATTCCTGATTTAACTGGGAAGCTTTCATTTTGCCCTTCCCAGGAAAACGCTGACCTTGGGTTAGTGCAGATGCATTGGATTGTTTGAGGGGCAGTCTTCAATTATCTATTGCTGTGTGAGAAATCTCCCCAAAACTTGGTGGCATGAAACAATAACAAACATTTATTATCTCACAGTTGGGAGCGGCTGGCTGGTGCTCAAGCTTGTGGCCTCTCAAGAGGCTGCAGCCCAGCAGGGGCGGAGGCGGCTGAAGGGGCTGCTCGGCGCTCGGACGGGCTTGACAGCCTCCCGGGCTGCTGGGGCGTGGACCCCAGAAGGTGGCCCCCCGCGGAGCGGCGGCCGCGGCAGGGCAGCACGGCCAGGGGCTCCCAGCCCAGGCGCCAAGCCCGTCGTTCCTCCGGTCCCGCGGGTCACCCGGCTGCTCCTGGTGCCCGAGGGCCCTGCGCCCGACGGGACTCTGGGCGGGGGGGCCCGGCCGCGTGTGGCACGGAGGGGCCGGGGCTTTGCCACCGCCGAGCGGCGCCCCGAGCGGGGTGAAGGCCGGCCCAGGGGCCCGGGGCACCCAGCGCCTGAAGGCCCGTGGGGCCGTCCCGGGGGCGGTGAAGGGCCTGCGCGGCCAGGCCCCCGCGCGCAAGGGGCCGCGAGCCCGCGCCCCAGGTGAGGGGCCCACGCGGGCCCGGCAGGAGCGCAGGTCCCGGCCTCTGGAGCGGGGCAGTGGGTGGGCTCTGCCCCTCCCGCCCCACCGCGCCCCGCCCGCGGGATCCCGGCCCAGGCGGCCGCGGGCGCCGCAGCCTCTGCCGCGGGTTCGAGTCCCGCCGCGCGGGGGGGCGGGCGCGGGCGGGGGCGGGGCGGGGCAGTGAGGTAATTTCCGCGCTCGGGCGTCAGAGGTTTGAGTCACCCGGGGGCAGAATCGAAAGTGATCGCCCTGCGGGCGCGGCCAAATGGGTGGTGAGTGCGGGATGCGGGGTCCCCGCCGCTATGGCCGCTTCCCGCGCGGCCGCGGCTCCGGGCCGGGGACGGGGGGGCGGGGGGCGCGGGGCGGGGGGCGGGGCGGGGCGGGGGGCGCCGAGCGGGGGCGCCGAGCGGGGGCAGCCGCGACCCCCGCCCGCGGGCGGCGCAGCCCCGCGCCCCGCGCTGGGGGAGGGGCGCCTCTGGCCCCCCGCCCCCCGCGCCCCGCGCCCCGCGCCTGAGCGCCCCGGGAGGGTGCCGCGACCCCGCGGGCATCGGGCGGGCCCCGCGGCCGGGGGCTCCCGCCGCCGCGCTGACCCGGTCACTTCCTCCTGAAGATCAGCTTCGAGCCGCAGAGTTTCCCTTGAAAGTTCCTCGGGGGAAGCCGGTTCCCCTTTCCCACTCGGGACCCGCGGGGAAGCCCCGCGTCCCGGAGCCGTGCGGGCGGCCCCGCCCAGGCTCCCGCCCGCAGGCCCCGGGCTGTCCCTGCGGGCACGGCGGGGGCTTCAGACGTCGGGGGCCGACCTTCGGGCGAGGGAGCGGGGGGCGGGGCGCGGGCAGCCCCAGCTTCCGACCGCGGGGACCCTGCGGGGGGGCCGGGCCGGGCCGGTCGGTGCGCCCCGCCCCCTGGGCGCTCAGCCCCTCCTGCCGCGCGGGCCGGCGGAGCCGGCGGTGTCTGCCCCTCTGGCCTCGGGCTGACCTCCTCTTCGCTTCTGCTCCACACTTCAAGCGTGCACGGCCCCGAGGACCAGCTGAGCCCGTACGCCGCGAACGCCACCGCACAGGGCCGGGCCTGCCGCGGAGATGGTGTCCCCCGGGCCTGGCCCGCTGCCCACCCGCCCCGCGGCCACCAAGGAGCCGTCCCTGGCCAGGCTGTGCGCCCAGGTGGACCTGTGCCTGGGCTGCTCCCGCTGCACCCAGCGCCTCAACGAGAGCACCTACACCCTGCGCCCGGCCGGCGCGGAGCACGGCTGCCCGCGCGAGATCCTGCTGGCCCGCTCCCGGAGGGCCGCCAAGGGCAGGGTCTGGCGCAAGGTGGACCGGCGGCCCAGCTTCCCGCGGCCCGCGCGGTACGAGGTCTGCCGCTACTACAGCCCCGGGCTGGGCTGCCGGCGGCACCGCAACCACTGCACCTTCGCCCGGAGCCCCGAGGAGGCGCTGGTCTGGACCTTCGAGCGGGAGCACAACGTCCACCGGCTGTGGCTGAAGGCCGCCGTGAAGGGCGGCGGGGCCCAGGGCGAGCGGCGCAGCCCCGCGGACACCATCCGAGAGGAGTTCGGCGGCCACTTCCAGCTGCTGTGCTGCCACTGCTTCCGGCACCGCCCCCCGCGCCTCAGCCCTGTGGACCCCCAGGGACGCTGCCCCAAGCACGGAACCTGCCCCTCGCTCCTGACCCACGTGAGCTCTGAGGGCCGCCGCAAGCAGCAGGTGGTGGAGGTGCGGCCACAGCCCAAGCACCGCCAGCCGCTGGCCTACTGCATGTTTGTGGGGCGAGGACAGCCATGCCGGCATGGGGCATCCCGCTGCCAGTATGCCCACAGTGCCGTGGAGATGGCCGTGTGGGAGGCCGAGCAGCTGGGTGGGCTGCAGCGGATGGACCTGCTCACACCCCCTGCTTCTCGGGGGGACGGGCACACAGCTCCCCGTGGCCAGTCCCCTGCAGGCCGGCTGTACTGCCACGCCTGCCTGGTCACCTGCCACTCCCAGGAGGCCTTTGAGAACCACTGCTCATCCCAGGAGCATGTGCAGATGGTGGCCCAGGACCAGGCCGTGGTCTGGGAACACCGCAGCCCACCCACTGGGCTCTCCACCTTCGAGCTCTGTCCCAGGTAGGGCCAGTGGGCGGGGCTCGGGGAGGGGATGACCTACATTCAGCCAGAACCAGGGGCTCCTTGTTCCCTCTGCATGACCGGCTGGCACCTCGTCCACCTTAGGTGGGCATGGGAAATCCCCAGAGGTTGTGCCAGCTTTATCTTGCGGGCACAGTAGTGGACAGGATGGAGGGGATCTCTGCCCCCATCCCATCCCCAGCTTGGAATCTATTCCTGCTCCCCCATACAGGCCTCTTTTGGGCTGAGGGGTCTCACCCTGGCTGCCTGCTGACCTCCCTCCCTCCAGGCCCGCCCTCTGTGAGTATGGGGTTGTCTGCACCAAGGCACATTCAGAGCAGGAGCTGCAGGAGTGGATGCGGCGAGTGAGGACTGCGGAGCTCCGGGAGCAGGCAGCCTGGCAGGAGGGGCTGGTGTCCTACCGGGAGCGGCTGCTGGCCGAGTACCATCGCAGCAGCAGTGAGGTCCTGGTGGTGAGTGGGGCCTTGTGAGTGGACCAGGGAGGGCAGGGGCCAGGGCCACCCTGCTGACAGCCTGGCTTCCCTGTGCAGCTGGCCGAGACCATCGATGGTGTGTCTGTCACCTGCCACCAGTCCCTGGTGCATCACGCCCAGGAAAAGAAAATTCAGCACAACTGGACGTTTGTCATCCATTCCCAGGTGAGTGGTCTGCATAGCCCTGAGTCGGCTGGGGTCTGGAGCCGCTGTCCTACGCAACGTACCCTGTGTGTATGTTGGGGGTGGTCTCTGTGCCTGGGGTTGTGGGGTTATTTTGTGGAGTGTCTGGCAGAGAGCAAGGGGTTAGGCTAGTGACCACCATGAGCTGAGCATCCCATGCTATCCCTCACTTTGCTCAGCATGCATGGGGCCCTTCTGGACCGGTTCTGTGACCCCACCTTGCATGGGGAACACAGGTCCAAAGAGGCTGAGCACCTGCTGGGGACACAACAGGAAGCTCAGGGGTTGGGGAGGGGCCTGTGCCAGCCTGGACCCTGACAGGTGGGACAGGGCCGCTCCGGCCATCTAACCATCCAGTTTCTTCTCAGGAACCCCTGCAACACGTGGCCCTGCTCAAGCAGGAGCCCGGAGCAGACTTCTCCCTGGTGGCCCCCTGCCTCCCGCTGGGCCAGGTGTATGCACAGGGGAAGCGCTTCTGCGTGCCCGACTGCCCAACAGAGTTCCAAGTGGGGGTATGTGTGCAGAGTGCCTCCTTTGGCACCTTCGAGCAGTGGGTGGTCTTTGACTTTGGCCGCCGGCCAGCCCTGCTGCAGAGACTGGAGTTGCAGCTGGGCCAGGAACACCGCCCAGGGGGGACCCTAGCGCCCAGCCACCACCAGGAGCTGGAGCGCTGGCACACTGGCAACCGCCAAGTGGTCCCTGGTGTGGAACGCACAGCGGAGCAGATAGCCCTGATGGCCAAATACAAGGTGCCTGCCCTGGCCCTGGAGTTCTGCCGCGGCGGCCCGGCCCCGGGAGCCCTGACCTGCGCCAACTACAGGCAGAGGATGCACCAGTTTCTCTATGAGGAGGAGGCGGCTCAGCAGCGGCTGGTGGCCAGGTGCGTGGGGCGGTGGGCAGGGGCTGCTGGGGTGCCGGCCGCAGAGGGCTGGCCTTGTTCAGCTGACCCACGTCCTCCCCACTAGGCTGAACCTCCGGGGCCCCGTGTCCCTGAAGACCTCACTGGAGACGCCAGCCCTAGGCATGCTCTTCCCACCACCGGGAGCCCTCTATGCAGAGGTCCCCATCCCCTCCTCCCTGACCCCAGATACAGACCAGGGCTTTCTGCTGGGCCGGGCGGTTAGCACGGCATTTGTGGCCCCTGTGCCTGCACCTGACCACACTGTGTATGAGGTGCGGCTGGAGACCCGGGCCAGCTTGGAGCAGGCGAGGTGGCTGCTGCTCCCTGCCCACTGCTGCACGGCCCTAGGGCTGCAGCCTGAGGCTAGTCCTGTGCTGGAGGTGCAGTTCCAAGTCGATCTGCTGACCTTCCGCCTCTGGCACGAGGCAGTGGACGCACTGCCCGAGGAGCGCCTGGTGGTTCCCTACCTGCCAGCCTGCGCCCTGCCCCGTCCGCGGCCCAGCCCGCCTGCACTGCACGGCAACCACAAGCAGAAGCTGGCGGTGGAGTTCATCGCCAGCAGCAGCTCTGGGGGCACGCAGCCAGTCGCCCCGCTGCTCATCTACGGCCCCTTTGGCACGGGCAAGACCTACACACTGGCCATGGCCTCCCTGGAGGTCATCCGACAGCCCCACACCAAGGTGCTCATCTGCACACACACCAACAGGTGAGCCCAGAGCCGCCATTTGCTGCCATGCTGCCTGGGTCGAGCGAGTGCTGCTGAGGTGGTGTCACCCCAAGAGAAGAAGGTGGACTCAGGGCCTAGGGCTCTGACTGGTTCCCAGGTTCATTGGAGGCCTGGGAGGCTAGTTCTAGAATGGATGTGCCTGGGCAACCTGGCCATTGGTGGAGTGGAGCCTGGGCTGGGCTGCCCTGTGCACACTGGGGGGGGGGGGGGGGGCAGTGCACTTCTGAAGTGAGTCTCAGGCACCCTGATCCTTGGGATTCTCCCTGATAGGCGGTCAGTCCTGGACTGAAAGGGACAGGGGACGTCTGTGCTTCAGGCCCAGGCCAGGTGCCCTGGGGGTTGGGGTCTGCTGTCTGAGTGTGGGGCTGTGGATGCCCCTGCAGAGGCCCTGGACCAAGGGGCAGGGCGTGGGTAGACATGGCACGGCCTACCAGCACTTCCTGGGGCAAAGTTCTGCTGTTGTTTTTAAGAGAAGCAGATGTAAGCTCTGTCAGGGAAGGCCATGGGTCTGTCTGCCTCCCTTGAACCCCTGGAATCCAGGTAGGGCCAGGTGCACAGTAGGCACTTTAGTAGACAGCTGCCAAAGCCCCATGTGCCCTTCTCCCCCTCAGTGCGGCCGACATCTACATCCAGGAGCATTTCCACAGCTATGTGAGCAGCGGCCACCCTGAGGCCACACCGCTTCGGGTGATGTACACGGACCGCCCACCAAGCCAGACTGACGCAGCCACGCTGCAATACTGCTGCCTGACGGAGGATCGCCGGGCCTTCCGCCCGCCCACGCAGGCCGAGCTGGAGCAGCACCGCATTGTGGTGGCCACCACCTCGCAGGCCCGAGAGCTCAGGGTGCCTGCCGGCTTCTTCTCGCACATCCTCATCGACGAGGCCGCCCAGATGCTGGAGTGCGAGGCGCTCACCCCACTGCGCTATGCCCTGCCCAGCACCCGTGTGGTGCTGGCAGGGGACCACATGCAGGTCACGCCCCGGCTCTTCAGTGTGGCCAGGGCACAGGCGGCCGGCCACACGCTGCTGTTTCGTCTGTTCCAGCTGTACCAGCAGCAGGCACACGAGGTTGCCCAGCGCAGCCGGGTCATCTTCCACGAGAACTACCGCTCCACGGAGACCATTGTCGCCTTCGTCTCGCATCACTTCTACATAGCCAAGGGCACCCCCATCCATGCTCGTGGCAAGGTCCCACGCCACCCCCGGCACTACCCGCTCATGTTCTGCCATGTGGCGGGCAACCCCGAGCGTGACCTGTCCCTGACATCCTGGATCAACATGGCCGAGGTCCTCCAGGCTGTGGAGCAGGTTCAGGAGTTCTACAACACCTGGCCCCACTGCTGGGGAAGCCGTGAGCAGAAGCACATCTGTGTCGTGTCCCATGGAGCCCAGGTAAGCCCAACTGTGGGACAGCTCTGCCCCACTGGACATGGTCTCCCCTTGTGGTCTCCACAGCCTCAGTTTCCCCTTCTGTAAGAGGAGCTGAGGAATTCATCTCCCAGTGTGTATGTGGGACATGAACCCCATGCTTGGCACCAGGGCTGGGTGTGGTTGTTGGGGCCCTCCTTGAGCTCACCTGGGCTTTCGATGTGGTCGTGTGTCTCCAGGTGAGTGTGCTGAGGCAGGAGCTGAGGAAGAGGGACCTGGGCCAGGTGTCTGTGGGCAGCTTTGAGATCCTGCCAGGTGGGTGGTTGGATGGGGCTGGGGTGGAGTGGGGCGGGGCCATCCTCCCAACCCAGGCTGACTGTGCCCCCTCTCACAGGTCGGGAGTTCCGGGTGGTGGTGCTGAGCACGGTCCACAACCACCACAGCCTGCAGAGCCCAGGCGCACCTGCCTTGGAGTTCTTCACAGATGCCCGCGTGCTCAACACCATCATGACTCGCGCCCAGTCCCAGGTGGTGGCCGTGGGAGACGCCGTGGCCCTCTGCTCCTTTGGGGCCTGCAGCAAGCTCTGGAAGAGCTTCATCCGCCAGTGTGTGGAGCATCGCAGCATCTGCCCTGAGGGCTTGTCCCTGGAGCACATCGAGCAGGCCGTGATCCAGAGGCAACGCTGGGCCCGCTACCAGCAGTCCACAGTCCCACCAGCAGAGAGATCTGTGTCAACGGTGGCCAGGGACACTGTCCCAGAGGAGGGGGCAACAGGAGCCCCAGCCACAGAGCACACAGCCATGGCCAAGGTTGAAGAGGGTGAATCCCTGGCCAGGACTTCGGTTGTTGGGGACATGGCCACACTGAAGGCAGAGGCCAGGGACACAGCTTCAGGGTCTGCATTCAGGGGGTGCCCAGCAGGTGGGGATGTAGTGTCAGTAGGGAACTCAGCCAACACGGTGGAAGGGCCGGCGGCCACAGACGGCGAGGATGCCGAGGACCCCGAGGACTCTGAGTCCAACTTCTGGCCCTCTGATGGGGAGCTCAACGCTGATGACTCCATCCTGCAGGAGCTGCTGGACGAGAGCCGGAATGTGATGGTGACCGTGCGGGAGGACGGGCTGCTGGACACTGTGGCCAGGCCCACATCCCCACAGCAGGCCCGGCAGTATGTGAACCTGCCGCGGGACGCTCTGCGGAAGCTGCTGCTCACGGACCCCGAGCGGCACCACAGATGCATCTTCACGCCGGAGACCTTCGAGCGGGCGACGGCCGTGCCACTGGACGACGAGGGGCCGGGCCTCATTCAGCTCAGGGGCCGCTTGCACTGCGGAATGGCCTTCAGTGGGGATGAGGTGCTGGTCAAGATCCTTGGCAGTGAAAGGGGCCTGTTGGGGCGGCCACAGGGCCGAGTGCTAGGTGTGCTGAAGAGGCAGCGCAGTGATCTGGTGTTTGTGTGCCGCATGGATGAGTGGGACCCACGCATAATGACCCCCATTGATGGCTCTGTGACCAAGATCTTCGTGGCCGACCTGAAGGACCCGCTGCAGGTGCCCATCCACCGCATCCTGCAGGGCCGGGTGCAGCGGGTGGGGTACGAGCGGCTCACAGCTCAGGCCAGGCGCCGCCGGCTCTTCTGGGTGCGCATTGTGGTCTGGCGGGAGCGCTTCTACTACCCACTGGGCATAGTGCTGGAGGTGCTCCCCGAGGCCACCACCTGGGAGCAGGGCCTCCGCATTCTGGACCTGGAGTATGGCCTCAGGGAACCCTTGCCAGACCCAGCTGCTGTCTCCAAGGCACTGCAGAAGTACCACGCAGAGCTTGGCCGGGTGCCTGGCTCCCGGGACGACTGCCGCAGCTTCCTGACCTTCACTGTGGACCCCCAGGGAGCTTGCAACCTGGATGACGCCCTCAGTGTGCGGGACTTGGGCTCCAGGTATGAAGTGGCTGTACACATTGCTGATGTGGCCAGCTTCGTGGCCAGGGATGGGGCGCTGGATGTGGAGGCCCGAAGACGGGGCACTGCATTCTATGCCCCCAACCGGGAGCCGACGCCCATGCTGCCCACTGGCCTCTGCCAGGACATGCTCAGCCTCCTCCCAGGCAAGGACCGCTTCGCCATCTCTCTCTTCCTCACCTTCGAGAAAGGCAGCGACCAGCTCAAAAGCCTGCACTTTGCGCCCTCCGTGATCTGCTCCGACTGCCAGCTGTCCTATGAGGAAGCCGAGCACGTGATCAGAGGGCAGCGGGGAGCCGGCCTGGAGCTGCCCGCCCGCCTGGACTCTGTGGACGCCTGCGTCCTGGCTGCGTGCCACTTCGCCCGGGTGCTGCGCCGGCGCCGCTTACAGGCGGCTTTCCACTACGAGCAGCCGGACGAGGACAGCGCACTGGGCTTCCGCATGGCTCACGCCATGGTCAAAGAGTACATGATCCAGTTCAACAGCCTGGTGGCCGAGTTCCTGGTGGGCCGTGAGTGCACCCGGACGGTCACTCCGCTTCGGTGGCAGCCCACGCCCAACGGCCACCAGCTCGAAGCTGTGAGTGAGAAGCATGGAGAGCTGGTGCCTTTGTCCCTTCACCTGAGGCATCGCCTGCGTGGCCGCGGCACCCCCGACACACGGCTCCACCTGCTGGCTTCCCTCTGGAGGCACGTCCAGCTTGCTGCCCAAGCCCAGGACATCAACTTGCTGGTGGACCTCATCACCACAGACGACATGCACCCCTCGCTGGCTGCCGCCGGCCTGGACTTCCGCAAGGCCCTGGGCCGCTCTGTCTTTGGCCGCTCTAGCCAGGGTGAGCGGCAGCCGGCCAGTCACTACTCACTGCAGGTGGACTGGTATACCTGGGCCACCTCGCCCATCCGCAGGTACCTGGACGTGGTGCTGCAGCGGCAGATTCTGCTGGCACTGGGCCAGGGGGGCTCTGCCTACTCCTCCAGGGACATCAACAGGCTCTGCCAAGACTTCAGCCGCCAACACACACGTGCCCAGAGCTACCAGCGCCGGGCCTGCAGCCTGCACCTGGCCACGCGGCTCAAGGCCCAGCCGTGCCAGAAGCTGGGCTTTGTGGTGGATGTAGAGCCAGGTGCCCGCTGCTTCAAGCTGCTCTTCCCAGTCAACCCCGAGACCCTGCCTGACCTCTGCCCGGTTTACTACCGTTCCCTGCAGCTGGCCGAGCACCCATACAACCTGGTAAGCCGGTCGGGCCTGCGGCTGGAGTGGCGACGCCGTGTCTACTCGGTGCTGGAGAATAGGCCATGCCTCCCACTGCCTGGTGCCCTGATGGACCCCCACACCTGGCCTGTGGACACGGCCCTGTGGCAGCAGCTACTAGAGCTGGTGGAGGAGCAGCGGTGGCTGGAGGTGGCTGCCCTTGTGCAGGAACAGGGCACTGTCAAGCTGCCGCATCGGGAGCTGGGGCAAGTGTCACGCAGCCGCTGTGGCCACTTTGTGGAGGTGGCCCGGGAGCTGGGCATCGGGGACACACTGCAGGTGCAGCTCAGTGCCACACTGCAGCGGGGAATCCTGGCACCGGTCCTGCAGCTGTGGTTGGTGGCGCCGGGCCTCAGCCTGTGCCTAGAGCATGTGGAGCGAGCGGGTGACTGTTTCTCGGGCCATGTGCCCCAGGCTGGGCGGGACCGCTGTCCCAACGTGGAGGACTACTGCCGCGTGTGGGAGTCATTCTGTTCTCTGGAGTCGGCCACCAGTGCTGTCGCCGAGAGTGAAACCATCACGCTGCAGCATGTGCGCATAGCCTGGGATGTGGAGCGGACGGAGCAGGGGCAGCTCCAGGGCAGCTTCTGCCTGGAGGCTGCCTTCCTCCGCGAGCACAGCATCGATGTCAGCTTTGGCCACTGCTATCTTTGCATCCGGCTTGAGGGTCTTCGGGCTGTGCCCGATGCCGGGGACCCACCCCCCAAAGCCAGCCCTGCCCAGCTTCCCCGGGCCATCCCGCCCTGTGGGCCCAGCAGTCTAGGCCCAGTCCTGAGCATTGACCCTGACACCTACACCTGGGTGGCCCATGGGCTGACGGAGGACTGGGACCCAAATCCAGAGGGCCGGGCCGACCGGCAAGTGGTGGACAAGCAGGTGCGCTTCTTCATTCACCACATGGCCATGGAGAAGGTTCCGGAAGAGGTACTGAGGCCTGGTACCCCATTCACCATTGAGGTGCTACCAAAGCAGCTTCCTGACCTGTGAGTGGTTTCCCCAGGGCCAGAGGCCAGGGAGAGGTTTGTGGGTGGGAGGAGTGAAAACTCCTAGGGCTCCCTCTTCTGGGAAGGGGTGGCCCGTGGGGCAGTGATCCATCCCCAGGAGAGTCCTGTTGAAGTTTCAGTGTCCATCTCCACCCCCACATGCTCCCAGCCGCAAGGAAGAAGCTGTGCGTGGGCTGAAGGATGCGTCTCAGCTGGTCATCAACATCGCCCTGGGCCACCCCATCCCCTTGCCCCGCCACCTTCCCCGCCACCCTCCCCGCCACCCTCCCCGCCACCCTCCCCGCCACCTTCCTGGCCAGCAGTCCCTCCGCAGAGGTAGGTGGGGGGCCCTCCAGCTTCCCTGTGCCCCTTCCTCCTGCCCTGCCTGCCCTGCACCAGAGCTCAAGGAAGCCTGGCTCCTCCCTCAGGGACCCCCAACAGGTTCCTGGAGCGACAGACCTTTGACATTCCCGGAGGCCGCCACAAACTGAACCCCAGCCAGAATGGGGCCGTCAGGGAGGCCATGAAGAAGCAATTCACCGTCATTCAGGGCCCACCAGGTGGGGCCCACATTGAGGGGGGGCTGAGGGTGCCCGGGCAGCAGGTAGTAGCTCCACTCACCCTTTCTCTGTCCACAGGCACAGGGAAGACGGTGGTGGGCTTCCACATTGTGTTCTGGTTTTATAAGTCAAATGAGGAGCTGGTGCCAGCCTGTGGCACCCCTTGCAGGGAGAAGCAGCTGGGGGGCCCCTGCATCTTGTACTGTGGCCCCTCCAACAAATCAGTGGATGTCCTGGCAGGTGCACTTGGTCTGCCATATGGGGGCTGTGCCTGGGGATGCCGGGCCCAGGGGATAGTCACTCATGCTCTGACTGCCCCCAGGAATGCTCCTGAGCAGGAAAGCAGAGCTGAAGCCCCTTCGCGTGTACAGTGAACAGGCAGAGGCCACCGAGTTCCCAGTGCCGGGTGTGAGCAGCAGGGGCCCACCCAGGAAGACCCCTCGGGAGGGGAGGCCCAACCAGACCCTCAGGTGCAGCCTCTCTGTCTGTCTGTCTATATTTGGATGGAGGGGAGAGGCCTGAGCTGTCCAGATGGCCCTACCTAGGGCAGTGGGTAACATGGGGCTTCACAGAGTACCCCCCCCCCAGGAGCATCACCCTGCACCACCGGATCAGGCAGCCCTCCAACCCCTATGCATCCAGCATCAAGGCCTTTGACACCCGGCTGCAGAGAGGGGAGATTTTCTCCGAGGAGGACCTCATCAAGTAAGTTCCATGCCTGGGACCATGAAGCTGTCTCCTGGTGTGGGAGGTCCCTGGGTGACAGATGATGTCCCCACACAGGTATAAGAGGGTCCTGGGGATGGCGCGAAAGTTCGAGCTGGACCGTCACAGTGTCATCCTATGCACGTGCTCCTGTGCGGCTTCAGCCAGCCTCAAGAACTTGAACGTCCGGCAGATCCTGGTTGATGAGGCAGGCATGGCCACGGAGCCCGAGACCCTCATCCCCTTGGTGAACTTCTCGCAGGCTGAGAAGGTGAGGCAGGTGGTGAGCTGGGCACACCAGGCAGGTATCACTGGGAGGACCTCGAACCTGGGATGCAGGGAGCGCATGGAGGGCAGGTTGAGGTGGGGTGGCAATGGCCGTGGGGCTGGGTACCTCTGGGTCTGGGGTGTCAGAACCATACCTGTCTGTCCCTCCAGGTGGTTCTTCTTGGGGACCACAAGCAGCTGCGGCCTGTGGTCAAGAATGAGCAGCTGCAAAGCCTGGGGCTGGACCGGTCTCTTTTCGAGAGGTACCACAGGGATGCCTATATGCTGGACACGCAGTACCGCATGGTGAGCCAGCCTGGCCTCAGCACCTCTGCCACTGCCCGCCTCCTGCATTCACCCTGGCCTTCTCCTGGGCCCAGGGTGAGTGGATGGTAGCTTGTCCCTCGCTCATGTTCTCCCCGGCAGCACGAGGGCATCTGCAGCTTCCCTTCCATGGAGTTCTACCAGAAGAAGCTGAAGACCTGGCCGGACCTGAAGCGGCCACCCAGTGTCCTAGGCCATGCTGACAAGGAGAGCTGCCCCGTCATCTTTGGCCATGTGCAGGGCCACGAGCAGAGCCTGCTGGTGTCCACAGATGAAGGGAATGAGAACTCAAAGGCCAACCTGGAGGAGGTGGCAGAGGTGGTGAGTGTCATGTGGTGTTCCTTGGTCAGGGAGGGCTTTTTAGGGGAGGAGGCAAAGGAGTAGGTGAGGCCCCCAGTGCCTAGGGTGGGGAGGTGCCAGGGCCGGTTTCACCAGCAGCCCCTTGGTCCCTCAGGTTCGCATTGCCAAACAGCTGACCCTGGACAGGACAGTGGACCCCAAGGATATTGCCATCCTCACACCCTACAATGCACAGGCTGCAGAGATCAGCAAGGGCCTCGTGCGCCAGGGTGTCACGGGAGTGACCGTGTGCTCCATCACCAAGAGCCAGGGTAAGAATGGAGGCTGGTTCTGGGTGGGGCTCCCGGGCCTGGGGTCAGGAGAGTGGGCTTCACCATGCCCTTGGTCCCCAGGGAGTGAGTGGCGCTATGTGCTGGTGAGCACCGTTCGTTCCTGCCCCGAGAGCGACTTGGACCAGCGGCCGACTAAGAGCTGGCTGAAGAGGTTCCTGGGCTTCGTTGTGGACCCCAACCAAGTGAACGTAGCCATTACTAGGGCACAGGAGGGACTCTGCCTCATCGGTGAGGGCTGCTGGCAAGGGGTGGGAGGTTGGGGGAGTGGCTGGGTATGGCTGCTTCTGGGGCTGAAGCCAGCACTGACTCCTCCTTCTTGCAGGAGACCACCTCCTGCTGCGATGCTGCCCACTGTGGCGTCGACTCCTGGACTTCTGTGAGGCCCAGCGGAGCCTGGTGCCTGTTGGCCAGGTGCAGGTCCGGAGGAGGCCAGCTGTGTTATTCTGAAGGGCCCACCTCAGCCACCCACTGCCCTCAAGCTGCCAGGATGGCCAGAAAAGTCGCAAGCCCTCCTCTGTGGGCTGCTTGGCCCAACTCAGGGGAATCCTGTGTACCTTCAGTGGTCATTGCTGGCCACTGCCCCGCCACCTAAGCCCACCTGACCGGGCAAGGATTTTGGAGGTCGGTCGTGGTCATGCACATTAACCACCTTCTGGAGTCTTGATTTGTTCCTGGGGGGAACACGAGCTTGGGGCGAAGGAGGAAGACTAGTCCCCATCCTCCCAGTTTACTTGCTTTTGTTGCCACTGTGGTGACGGGGAGCATCCCAGGGGTGGGGCTGGGAGCTTCTGGACCAACATATGTCACTGGGAAGGTTTGAGGTCAGGAAGAAAATCCCAGCTCTTTGGTGTTTGGATGCCATCCCAACCACACTGGGTGCCAGCCATGGAGCTCAGCTTTATTTTCTATTTTTAAATAAACCAAAACCCATTTATTTTTTACTGGAACAGGGTCCTCAGCCCAAATTCAGGGCTGAGAGGCTTCCCTGGAATCGAGGGCTTTTTCTCTGCCACCCACAGCCCTATGTCCCTCAGGGGCCACCTCACCTTGAACTCCCCTCCTGACCTATGGGGTCTGGCCCCCCCTGGATGGGCTGTTGTGTGCTCTGCCCCACCCCCACGCCACTCCCCACAGGTCAGGAAAACCTACCCAATGGGTGTGTCTGTCTTTTCAGGGTTGAGGATCTTCCCTGCCCCTCAGGGGCATTTGTGTCCTGCCTTCTCTGGAAACCTCTCCTCCACATCTGCCCCCAACCTAGCTCACCCTAAGGCAGCTCTGACCCTGGGTCTCAGTGCAATTTCCTACTGTCCCCGTGGCCACTGTTTATGCCAGGAGGGGCCAGCCCCACTTGTGGCCTTGTAGCAGAGCCTGGAGGGGAGGGGAGGGGAGGGGAGGGGAGGGGAGGGGAGGGGAATGTGTCTGTGTTTGTCTGATGCTGAAGTTTTCTACAAATCAAATTTCTACATTCCAATTTTGTATCTTTTCTTGAACTCTATTATATGATTGAACATTAATTTTATTATAAAAGTCACTCTGCTTTCTCACCTCTGGCTGTTTTGAGGTCTGCCTGGGGGCCAAAAGGGTGGCCCTTCCTCTTGCTTTGGGTTGTGAAGTGGCTGTTGAGGCTACAAGCCCACTGTGGCAGATGCTAGATGTGGAGCACATGGTGGGGGGAGTGGGTGCTGTCCCTGATGTACAGCTGAAGACACAGCTGCTGGCTGAGGGTCAACTGCCAGGACAAAGGAAGCTGGCAAGCTGGCTAGGAGGAGGGGCCACAGCCCACGAGCTCTGTCCAGGTGTTGCAGGTGTGCCCAGCCCTCTGAACTTTGACCTTAGGCTGTGTTGGCCCCAAAATCTAAGTCCAAAGTCCCCAAGGCTGCCAGCAGGTCCTGTGCCACCCAGGACCTTGGGCACTGCATGTCCCCTGCGGGTAGACCTGGTCTATTCCGCTTGTGTGTGGCTGATCCCCCAGTGCCCCCCACCCTACAGCGCAGCTGCACAGAGGAAGGTGTGGCAGGGCCCTGGCCTCTGAGAGATAAGTGGTAGCAGATGGGTCCGGAGGTCACAGAAAGAAAAGGGGTCTCTGGCCTTTGTGTCCCGTGTGTTCACTGTGAGGCTCCAAGCGAGCTGTCTACTCTACGGCAGCCCTAAGGCATTGAGAAACTTGGCGGTATCTCATGACACCGTCAAGCACTTAAGTAGAGATTGAGCAGGCCTCCCAGGCAGGGAGTTGAGACCCCACCAGTCTGGAGTCTGGGAGGGCTCCCTAGAGGAAGAGGCAGTGGAGCCCCAAATACACTGCTGAGGGAATCCAGGCTGGGGGAGGCAGGGAGGGCAGCTGGGGGAAGAGGAGGGGCTGAGCATGGCAGGTGCGTGGAGGCTGGGCAGGCATAGACCAGCCTCAAGGGCTGTACCCAGAAGGGCACAGTGGAGCTTCTTACAGAGTGGGACCTGCAGCCTCTGGGCAGGTGCCTTTCCGGGTGAGGGCACAAGGTCATGCTGCCAGCAGGAGACACCAGGATGAGGAAACCCCCTCGGGCGTGCCCTATGCACCTCCCTTGGTGAATCCACTCCAGCCTGCCCCTGACTGGTATGACCCAGCACAAACCCCAATCCTTGGCCCCTGGTCCCCGGCCCACTCCTGTCCCTTGCACCCTCCATTTCTGAGGAGCACGAGGCCTGGGCCCTTGGACCCCTGCAGGACATCCAGGAGAGAGCACCCCGTAGCCACAGGAAGCCACAGAGTGTGGGACAATTGGTTTGACTCCTGGATGGCATTCTGGAGCACACAGTGGGACAAGCTTGGGAGAGGAGCCCCCACCCTGCCTAAAAGCACCCTGTCCATAGCTGGGGGAGGGTGCTGGGTCCTTTTGAGGAAACCCCTTCACTTCTCTGACAGTGGGAGAGGGGCTCTCTGTTTCTGATCACCATCCCTGGCACACAATTCTCAGGGCTTGCTGTCCTAGCAACCACGTGGTTACCTGTGCTGACCGTCCTCCCCAGCCACAGCCAGGGTACACAGGGATGTCCCTCCTGGAGCTAGACACAGCCAAGCTGCAGGAGCAGGTGGGCACTGACATCATCTTCATCCAGAGTGGGTGTGTGCACGGGGAGGGGCACTGTTGGCCACCCCGGGGCACAGGACCACACTGTAGGGCAAGGACAGACTATCAAGGCAACATCAAGGGGGTGGTTGCACACATGGGGCTGCACACCAGGAATTGGTGGGGAGGGGCAAAGGGCTGGAGGGTGGATCAACCTGCAAACAGCTATATGCTGATCTGTGTCTTGGGGATACTCCATACCAGGTTCCCTTGCCTAGGACCCTCACCCACCTCAGGATGGGTGTGCAGATGAACTTCAGCTTCATTTGGGGAAAATATAAGACTTTTATTGTCATTTTAAAAAGAAAATGTCCTTTTGGCCTCAGGCACTTTGATCCAGATAAAACTGGGGCAAGAGTGCTGGGGCCATGACTGCCCCCAATGGAGTCTGGGCAGGACCTGGGGGTATCATCCCCTCTTGGGGAACCCAGCCTAGGAAGGAGGAAAGGTGGCCAGAGCCTGTGCTGAGGTCACATGGCTGGTTATTGTGATGGGGAGAGGCAGGGGCTGAAGTAGCCGAGCCCCTTGGAGCAGCTGTCATCGTTGCCGGTGGCAGCCAGGTGCCAGGGCTGACGCTTCTTGCTCCAGGGGTCAGCTGTCCTGGAATGTCCAGCCTGGGCCCCCCCACAGAAAAGGGAGTAGGAGTTGCAGGGGCCTGGGGCTCATGGGCGGGCTGGGCTGAGTCAGGAAAAACACTCATGTGGCTGCTGCCGCCCTGAGAATGTAAGTAGGTTTGCTTCTTTGTGTGCGTTTATACTCCTCTTTATTAGTGGATAAATATTAGAAAATCATCTCTTGGAAGCTGCGGTCAGGGGCGGCCCGGCTTGCCCAGCCGACTAGTGGCGAGCCCTTCAGGAGGCCCCAGCCTGGTCTGCAGGGTAAGGCTGTCCCTCCAGGGCTCGTACACGAGTGTGTAGCTCTCCGCCCTCTTGACGGTGAACTTATAGACACGGTTGGGCAGCAGGTTGTGGACATCAAAGGTGCAGGCAGCCACGGGGATGAGGCCGCGCTGCAGGTACTCCTGCTGTGTCCGTGGGTCCAGCAGCTTGAAGCGCAGCTCAAACTGTTCCGGCACTGCTGGCTGGATGGTGACAAACCAGCGCAGGGTGACCCAGTCCTGGTGGGCCACTGACTCCTTGCGGTCGAACATGACAGGCATCTTGGTGCTGAGCATGAGCCGGATGTGTGGGATCTTGGTGGCACCGACGTCAGACACCAGGCGGTGCTTGATGTGCAGACGTCCTGGCACCATCATAGCCAGGAAGTTGTCCATGACAGCTGACAGGTCTGCCAGCCGCTGCTCCACGAGCGCCCAGCCTGCCAGGAAGGGCCGCGGGTCAGGCGACTCGAGCAGGGCGTCCAGCTGGGCGCGGCCATGGTCCAACTGCTCCAGCAGGTCTCCAAGCAGCAGAAGCTGGATCTTGGTCTGCGCAGTGCCCACCTTCTTCATGCGCTGGAACTTCCAGGGGTCGATGAGCTGGAGCATGGTGCTGGGCAGCACCAACGGGTTCTGGTCGCCCAGGGCCAGGTGCTTGGGGAGGATCTCAATGTGGTAGGAGCACTTCCTCAGCAGCTCCATACGGGCATGGTGGCGCTTTAGCAGGTGGGGGCTCAGGTCACAGGTCAGGAACTCCCGCAGCGCGTTGCGGCGTGCAGTGTAGGTCCTCCAAGCCTCTGGCTCCAGCAGCTGCCGGTCCTCAGCCTCTTCCACCTCCTCCTGGTCCAGGAAGGACTGGGGACTATCCAGCTTCATCTTGTCCAGGCCCAGGCCTGTCACCTGGAAGCTCATTGTCTGGAGGGAAGGGTGGAGGTTGGGGCATGAGTGGGACAGCGAGGCGAGGCTGGCCTCTGCTACCCACCCGGGGCTCACTTGGGGTAGTGTGTGTGTGTGTGTGTGTGTGTGAGTGATTTCAGACCTATTGCCCCCCACATTGGGCCCCTTATACTTCCTGGGGGAGGATCTAGTGGGGAGCACCTTTCTCTGGAAGAGGCTGCCTGGAGGGCCAGTGGGAAGGCTGCAGAGTCATGAAAAGTAGGCATTTAGGGGCAAACACTACTGATGGTTGGTTGTGAGGACACAGGGCAAGGCTGAGACCAGGGCTGGGCTCTGGGGCCAGAATGATTTGAGCAGAAAGCCCAGCCACTGACCAGCTCTGTGGCCTGGCAAAGGCCTCAGGTCCTCATCTGAAATGGGGTAACAGTGTTCCTTGGGGCCACTGAGAAGACTCAGTGTGATCCTGTCTAAGCAGCATAGGACTCCCCTTGGAGACACCATGCCCTTCAGGCCCTCCATACTTCACTGCAGGTGCATAGCAGAGGGCCAGGCTCACCCCAAGACAGTCCAGTTGGTGACCAGGGTCAGCTGGGAGGCAGGGTGACCCCAGGCCTCAGATCTGAGTAATAATCATGCTGGCTCCCAGTTACTGAGCCCCTGCTGTGTCCTGGAGCCTCAAGTGCCTCACTGACTCCACAGGAAAGCCTGGAAGACCCTAAGATCCTGTCACTCCCACTTACAGATGGGTGCCTGAGGCTAAAATGCTTTGCAGCTTGCTCTCCATCCAGGGTTTGACGCCAGCCACTGACCCCAGAGCCTGAAGCTGTTTCTGGGCCACGACTCCCCCCAGGTTTCCAGCTTCGCGTGTCAGTGCACCCCATAGCTGGATGCAGCCCCAGCTGTGGCAGGCCGAAAGTCCACAAGGACTGTCACTGCAAGCTGGGGCTCTTTGGAAAAGGAGCCAGCCATCCCCAGGGTTGTGGCTTCACCTGGAAAAGCTCAGGTTGTCCCAGCAACCCAAGGATTAGGTGAGTTACAGGGTGACCCAGTAAGTCAAGTGACTTACCCAAGAAGCCACTGCTAAGTGACAGGGCAAGGTTGGGACCGGCTCCGTCCCTCCCCACAGGTCAGTCTTTGACCTTCCTGGGGCAGAGGAGGTCAGATCAGGTAGTGGGGTGAGGTCCCTGCCCAAACCAGGAACCCAGGACTTACGGCCTAAGTCCTGCTCTGGCCTCTGGCGGGAACTCTTGCCCCTGGATCTGAGTAGGGGTCAGGGATGTTTCCAGTCGCTAACAGTTTCCCAGGTGGAAAACCACAGACTGGCTGGTGTAAACTCCGAGGAAGGGTCTCCTGGAGCCCTGGCCCGCCTACCCAGAGCCCTGCCTTCCGGCCCTGCTGTATAACCCTGGCCCCCAGGCCCCCCCCCCCGCCTCCCCTCCCCCGCACCCCCTCCGGCCCGGCTCCCCCCCCCCGCCTCCCCTCCCCCTCCCCCCTCCCGCCCGGGCCCCCCCGCCTCCCCTCCCCCTCCCCCCTCCCGCCCGGGCCCCCCCGCCTCCCCTCCCCCGCACCCCCTCCGGCCCGGCTCCCCCCCCTGCCTCCCCTCCCCCTCCCCCCTCCCGCCCGGGCCCCCCCGCCTCCCCTCCCCCGCACCCCCTCCGGCCCGGCCCCCCCCCGCCTCCCCCGCACCCCCTCCCGCCCAGGCCCCCGCCTCCCCTCCCCCGCACCCCCTCCCGCCGGGCCCTCCCGCAGCCTGCCCCGCACGCACTTGCCCGGCCTCTGGAGCGCGCGGAGCCTTGCGGCCACTGTGCGCGGAGCCCGGGCGTCCGGCGTCGCGCCCGGCGCCCCCCGGGTTACCATGGGGATCGCCGGCCTCTGTGACGCCCCGCCCCGCCCCGCCGGGGGGCGGAGCCCCGGCTCGGAGGGCTGCGGGCGGGGCGGGGGCGCGCTGAGGTCCCGGGGCCTGGACCGAGGGGCCGCTGGGCTCAGCCGGCCTCAGCCTCGGGCTCCGCCGCGGGCCTTGGCTTGGGGAGCAGTTCGGGGGCCTCGCTCGCCTCCCGGGGACCCCGGAGCCAGCGCACGGGCTTCGAGAGCCAGGCTGGCTTAGGGTCCGGTCAGAGGGATAACCGGAGGCCGGCGGCGCTCAGGCGGGTCCCTGAGCCTCCTTGCGGACACAGCACCCCCTAGACCCGGCTTCTGGTTGGGGCTGCAGCCTGTGGGTTATTTCGAGGGGGCTCCTGCTGCACCCCTGGCTGAATGCCTCCCCGGGAACCCCTCGGTGGAGCTACTGAGAGGCAGGGACCACCTGAACTGCCAGGTGCTTGACGCTTGTCACCCTGGTGAACGGACTGCAGGCTTTCTCTCCCACGCTGGTGGCCCTGATCCTGGTCTGGATAAATGGGGTCACCACGGCTCCAGGAGCCCCTCAGGGGTGTTCTCAGCCCCTGGAGCCTCACCTGTAGTGGACAGCTAGGCTCAGGATCTCTAGGACCTCTCAGTCAGCCTGGGTCTCCCACCCACAGTGGTCAGTCTGACACCCCAAGACACCCCTTGCACACCTTGGGGACGACTGAACAGGCAGGGATGCCTCATGCCATCCTGTCTGCTCCCCCTCGGAGGTCAGTGGTGGAGCCCCTTCCAAGATAGGGTGTCTGTCC
This sequence comes from Miniopterus schreibersii, assembly GCF_964146895.1. NCBI lineage: Eukaryota > Metazoa > Chordata > Mammalia > Chiroptera > Miniopteridae > Miniopterus > Miniopterus schreibersii. The sequence continues at coordinate 807,325 of NC_138110.1, forward strand.
CTGAGTCCCCTCCCAGTCTGTTCTGTAGCCAGAGCCCCTCCACTGAATCCCACCCCTCTGAGTGATCCTGTCTTGGGAGGAGTCTTCCCCTGGCTAACTGCCCATCAGCCATCCTCAGGTCCAGGCCTGGGTGGAAGCCCCAGGAGGTGGGGCATGGGGAGGGTGCTGTTGGGGGCCTGGTCTGCCCTCCTTGCTCCAACCTGGGCTCTAACTCAACAATGAGAGCTGTTGTCATTTTTTGTTTATTTTTTTGTTAACCTTCACCCAAGGATATATTTTCCATTGATTTTTAGAGAGTGTGGAAGGTAGAGAGAGAGAGAGAGAAACATCAATGTGAGAGAAACACATGGATTGGTTGCCTCCTGCACAAACTCCAACCAGGCCTGGGATTGAATCTGCAACCCAGGTACATGCCCTTGATCAGGAATCGAACCTGAGACCCTTTTGTGCGAAGGCCAATGCTCTATCTACTGAACCACACTGGCCAGGACTGAGCTGTTGCTATTTAAGGGTCTGAGGGGCAAGGGCTGTATGGTTTGGAAAGGGGGGATGCTGTCTGAAGGTAGAGGGGAGGGAGATCCCCCAGCCCTGCAGCCCACCCGCAGAGGGGTGGGGCACACGGCAGCACCGCTCTGCGCCAGGTACCCTCTGCCTGCTCTTTGGCCCCACCCTTTTTTCTATTTCGTGTTCCTCAGCTAATTTTTTATAATTGAACTTTTAATTTGAGGTCGGTGTAGATCATGCCCAGTTGTAAGACGCCAGAGAGACACCAGGAACCCGTTGCCTGTTGTAGAAACTCCGTGTAAGATCACAGCAGGGTAGCGACGCCGCCTTCCAGAGGCAGGAGCCCCAGCCCCACAGGGACTCCACACCACCTTTTCTAGCCTTGCCGACTCCCCGCCCAGTCCCGTGCCCCCTTAGCCCTCGGCTACCGCTGCTCTCTGTGGAGAGCCTTGTATAAGTGGAGCCCTGCGGTGTGGAGCCTTGAGGACCAGCCTCCCTCTCAGCACTGTTCCTGCCCCGAAGGCTGTGTGCAGCCCCAGTCAGCCCTTCCTCTCTGAGCGACGCCCAAGGCACCGCCCTGTCTGTTTTCTGTCTCACTGGACTCTGTCTGCAGCCCAGGCTGTGCTGCCCTTGGCAGAGCGACCCTGGCCCCTGAGGGTGGTGAGTCTGGTGGTCTGGAGGTCACAGCCCTGGGGGAAGGGGGTGCACCTGAGCACAGACATCCCATCATGTGCCTTCCACACACATGAACACATTCCGTCCCATGGGATGGGACCTCGGGACACCAGCTTCAGCCTGCATGCTGGAAGGCCTCTGCTCACCCCAGCAAACCTAGCCTGTGTCCTCACTACTTCACTGTGAGCTCAGTGTTCTTACAGGCGGGGAAATCAAGGCACGGAGAGGTCAGCACCTTGCCTGTGGCTAGTGAGCCTGAGAGCAGGATTTGAACCCCTTTATCTGACCATCCCCAGTGCTGTGGGGGACCTCCACCTCACTCACATCCCTCCACACCCCTCACCCCCACCCAGCACTGTCTCCTTAGGGCGATGGCAGAGTCAGGGAGGGCCTGCCTTGTGTAGGGGCCCTGAGGCTGTGCGTGCCAGCCTGCTGGTACTCCCTGCAGAGCCCTCTGACCTGGGCAGCCAAGGAGCTTCTCTCCCTCTGGGGGACGGGCCTTCTTCGGACCCTTTGTCCTTATCACTGGGAGAGACTGAGAAGGGCCAGGATTCTTTGTAAGCTGGGGGGGGGGGTCCTACTTCCCAGCACAGGTTCCTGCTACAAAAATATCCTTGCTTTGACTTTGAGGAGGGATGGACAGAACCTGGTTTCCTCACCTGTAGGAGGAGGAAGACCCACCATGGCGGTCTTTGTCTGGGCCTTTTTGGGCTGCTGAGAGGAGGCCTGGGGACAGGCGTTGGGTCCTTGCCTGCCCTGGCTGCCAGAAGGAATGTGCTGAGTCCCAGAGGCATGTGGCTCTGGGGATGGGGAATCTTAGGAGGAACGTGTCCAGTGTTCTGAATGCTTGACCCCGAGTGTGGTCAGCATGGGTGGGGCCCTCCCTTGGCTTGAGGAGGCCCCTGCGGCCCGTGGGTCAGAGGCACAGCTTCCTACAGGAAGAGCCACATATGTCGATTGAGGAAAACCCATCCATAAAAATCCAGACTGCACTCGGGGGAGCAGGTGGTGGGTGGGGCTGCAGGCCTTCCAGTCCCCCTTACTCTGTATTTGTAAATACCTTCTTCTCAACACCCTCCCCCAACAGGGTGTCTCAGTTGTGTGGAGCTGCCCCTTGAGCCCCTTGCCCCCTCCAGTTCACTGTGTGGCTATACAAGCTGTGAACTACAGTTTATGAACTATGCAAGCTGTTCTCCAGGTGTGTGGCAGGGAGCCCCCAGGTACAATTCAGAGAAAAGGGTCTACTGCCTCTCTGAGGCCAGTCAGTGGACAATCCTTACGCCTGTTGGGGTCATTTCCTTTTTTGGGCAGCACCACCTCCTCCTGCCTGGGACTTGGGGAGGGGCAGAGGTGAGGAGGGGAGGGGCTACCCTGCCCCAGGCCCTGCCCTAGGCCCCACCCCAGACCCCACTCAGGCCCCCCCCCCCCAGACTGGTTCAGGGACTGTTCTTGCCCTAGCCCCAAGTGGCTCTGAAGACTGGAGGACAGGTCCTGCCCACAGGGGTCTAGGAGAGGATCAGCTGTCTGTGGCCTGGAGGGGGTGGGGGCTAAAGGGCCACCCTGCCCCCAACCTTGTCTGAGCACCAACCCGGAGCTGTACACGCCTGCTCTTGCTTGTGGGGAGTGGGGGGCAGGGGTAAGGGAGTCCTCTGCACTGACCTGCCACCCCACACCTTGCCCTAGCTGGGACGGGGTCAGCGCAGCAAGACTCCAGGCTCTGACATTTGCCACTTGCCGTCCCACCGGCCCTTCCAGTTTCTCCCTCCTCAGAAGTCCCCTCCCTTTCAGGGCCCTGGGCGAGGCATGGGGACCAAGCTCAGGACACACTGGAACATGGAGCCCTTCCTCAGGAAGCGGCTGTCCTTCCTGTCCTTCTTCTGGGACAAGATCTGGCCGGCAGATGCCCAGGACCACAGCATCCCTTGCTTCCCGGACCCTGATGCTGACTCTGAGCTGGAGTCCCCAGCCCCTGCACTCTGCAGCCCCCCTGCGCCCGGGCAGCTCTTCAAGGCACTGTGTGACTTCACTGCGCGGTGTGCAGGCGAGCTGAGCTTCAGCCGTGGGGACAGCCTCTTGGCCCTGAAGGAGGAGGGTGACTACATCTTTGCCCGCAGGCTTGCTGGCAGGCCCAGCGTGGGGCTTGTGCCTATTGCCTACTTGGCCAAGGCCACCCCGGAGATGCTCTCAGACCAACTGTGAGTACCATCTGCTCTGGGAGTCAGAAACAAGTGGGCTGAGCCTGGGGGTCGCCAGTCCAGGATCACGGTGGGGTTCTTCACCCACTCAGCAGCAAGTTCCTCCTGGCCCTGCCTCACAGCAGTGAACACAGAGCTTGGACCACGGACAGCAGTGACTCTTCCGGGTCAGGTCCAGCAGTAGGTCAGCTGGACAGCGTGTATGCCTGTCACACTGGACTCTGTCTGTCTGGATGATCAGGAAGGCCCTCTTACTCTCACACAGGGACTCAGCCCTGGATGGAGCATTCTAGGAGGCACATTCCACAAGGTGGAATGTGGTCACTGCTAAGTGGTCACTGCTGGAGGGCAGGGGCAAGGGTCTGGATGCTGTTCGAGTGAGACACACACAGCCCCTGTGCTCTTGGAGCTCCCAGTGAGGACATGAGTGTGCAGAGAGGCCATCGGACGTTCTCTTGTGCTCTGAGGGGGGAAGTGGTAAGGTGGTGACTGGGGGGTGGAGGGAGGCACAGCTAGGTCAGAGAGGTGCGTTTACCTGCCCCTCTCCCTCATCCACATTCATCCAGGCCCCCTCCACCTGCACTGGGCCAGGTATGGGGCAGACATGACCCTGGCCTTTGGGATTGCTCGGAAAGGGGCCCTTTGGGGAGCGGACACAGGTAGGGGGAGCACAGAGTACCTGAGGCACTGAGGGCAGCGTCAGTCCACAAGCAGAAAGTAGCCAGCGTGAATATCTGGAGGTTTGCACGCCAGTCATCATGGGAGGAAGAAGAGGGTGGGGGCTCTCCAGGAGGGCTTCTTAGAGGAGGTGACCTCTCAGCTCAAGCTCCAGGTCCATAGGACAGGGTGGTCTCCTGGAATAGCTGTGTGCCAGCTCTGAGCAGCGCCCTGCCATATGGTGGTGGACAGGGTCAATGGGCCTCAAGCATTGCACCCAAATCCTGGACACAATCCCAACCCATCTTTCCCCTGAATGCAGGGGGTCTTTAGCTGTGGTGGCCATTGCAACCTCTGATGTCTAGATGGATGGGGGGCTGCTAGGGCACATGGGACAGAGTTGCTTCCTCCCAGCCCCAACTTGCATGGAGGTGGTGTGCTGGGTGAGGTCAGGCCAGAAGCTGCTCGGTGAGCAGGTTGTGCAGACCTCACTCAGACACGGGCCAGGCCTGAGTCCTGGACATGTCCTTGTAGACCGGCATTGGGTCTCAGCCTCACTCAGGCCATTTCCAGTTTCTTGGGGGATTTGCAGATTGGGGGGAAGCCTGAGTGACAGGAAGGTGCCTTCTGGCCCCATCCCACGCCTGGGACCGAGCGGCCACTCCAATAGAGAGGGCACACAGTCACTGTGGGTGTGGAGGGCAAAGCCAGAGCCACTCCTGGGAAAGGCTGGCAGCGCTTGGGGGTGGGGAGGGGCTGCCAAGAGGAAGAGCTAATGACTATTTGCTTGGGTTGGAGATCAAAGGGCTGACCACACTCACAGGGTCATTAACCCCAGACACCTGTCCCTGGGCCAGACCAGCTTGGTGGGCCTGGCCCTCAACCTCCACGGTGAGGCCTCATTGCTCCCAAGCTGCTGAGGGCCCCTCTACAATCTTACTTCGCCCACGGCCCCATGCCCCAGGGAGGGACCCAGAGAACATCTCTGCAGCCCAGGGTGTGCACAGGATCTTAGCTTTTACTCCAGGCCCTGTGGCTACAGGGGAGGGCTGGGATGGGGAAGCCTCTGCTTCTCCTGGTCCCACCAGGCCCTGCTGTCCTGGGAAGGCCCGCTGTAGCCCCTTCACATCTGAGACGTTCTCCCTGGCTGGCAGGCCCCAGAAGGCAGGCCTGGCTGCAGAAGGCCCTCGGTGGGTGTGGACATAGTCTGACAGCCTCAAGGCTCTACCTCCTGTTCCCCAATCAAGGTGTTCCTGAGCTTGCTGCCCCACCACATATTGTCTCTGGGGACCCATGTAAGGTCCACCCACGGGTCCTCGACTCTCCCCCGCCTGTCCTGCCTACTGATGCTATTTCCCAGTATTTCCCAGGCCTCTGCCTTTCTACCCACCAGCACTCCACCTCTTCTGTCTCTGATTTGCTCTCTCTCCATCCCAGTCTAGCCCCATGGCTCTGGCCACATTGGTTTTCAGCCCCCTCCCCACAGCTCCCCAGGGTGGGCACAGGTCTGTCTCTGTCTCCTCCTGCCAGGTCCTGTCTTCACCTCTGGCTCCAGCAGCACCCACCTACACAGCTGTGCCCACTTGGTCCCATCTTTTCCAGGGCACCCCACCTTATGTTGACTTGCTTTGAGTCATGCTTTGGGCCCTCCAGGTGGTCTGAGAGCCAGGTCCCTATGCTGTCCCTTAGGATGGACGAGGGGCTGTGCTCATAAGGCTGCCCCTGAACATCTGTGGCCCCCTTGGGGGCAGGCCTCTTGCCACTGAGTCCCCAGGAACCTCAGGTATCAGGAGGCTCCAGGAAGGGAAGCTATCTACGGTATGAGGTTCCCCAATGTGGGCTTTGGGGAATAGACACAGGTGATGGAGTGGCGCCAGTAGCCACACCTGGCCTGACCCAGGTAGAGTGCTGGCCCAGATGGGTGTGAGATGAGTGGGCCCTGCCCCACCCCAAGCTCAGATGTGGGGGTTCCTAGTGTTTGGGAATCCTATACAGACTGAGGAGTGGGTGCTTGGGACCCCTGCCACCCTGGTGCTTGGGGTGGTCTTCACGGGAGCAGCTCTGTATGCAGAGAGTGGGGGGCTTAGGCTGGCCTGTGCTGGGCAGGGCTCCTCAGAGGTGGGCACTGGATGCTTTGAGCCTCCCCAGTCTCCCACTCCCAGCCTCTCCTGACCACCTGCCCAGCCAGACTCAGGCCACCTCCTTTAGGGCCTTCCCAGCTGCTCCAGGACTGAGGCTGCTTCTCCCACACCACCTATGACATCGCAAGGTATGTTGGCCAGGCCCAGCCAGGTGGCACCCATGGTCCTCCCCGGCCACACCTGCAGCCCAGCCTATACACCCAGACATCATCAAGGTGCCCTGGTTCCCAGTGGACCTCTCGCAGGGACCCAGCTTTCTTGAGTTCGGCAAGTTTGGCCTATGGCCAGGCTAACTGTTAGCCTGTGGCCAAGGCTGTGGTCACTTTGTGAGCAAGACTAATGGAGAGCCTGTGGCTGAGGCGAGTGGACAGTCTCAACTGACAATGTCACTGCTGGTGCCTGTCAGTTCCATGCTGGCCCAAGAGGTCCTTCTGACAACTCTGGAGGCCCAGCACTGAGGGCCAGGGCTTGGGGCACAGAGCGGGCACATGGGGCCTCTACCAGTGTGGGGCAGGGGGCACTAGGGCTGGACCTACCTAGTGACTGCTACACTCGCCCTTAGCAGCTGGTACTTCAGTGGCATCAGCCGCACCCAGGCCCAGCAGCTGCTCCTGTCCCCGGTCAACGCTCCAGGGGCCTTCCTTGTCCGGCCCAGTGAGAGCAGCCAAGGAGACTACTCACTGTCAGGTACAAGGGCCCCTCATGCCCCTGTCCCCGTGGGGCACCCTGTTTAGCTGCCACCAGGCTAGAACACTCCTGATTTCAGGGTCCTTGCCCATGCCTAGCCCCACCTAGGGCCTGACAGCGCTCCCTGCTGGTGGCTTCAAGTGTTCGTCCTCTTGTTCATGAGCTCACCTGCTCATCTCGTCCTTTCCCCATCCACCTCTTGGACTCTCTCACTTGCCATCACCCACTGAGCACCCACTCTGTGCTCTGTGTACACAGCTGGCAAGGGCCCACTCCAGCCCCTGTCCGCTCCTCCGGCCTGTAGCTTCCCACATTCCCTCCTCCTCCATGAGGCTCCGGCCGTCTCAGGCCCCAGGAGGGTGGTAGCAGTCTCCTGGCTGCGGTGGTGCAGAGTCTGGACACAGCCTCCATCTCTGCACCCTCCCAGTCCGGGCCCAGGCTCAAGTCCGCCACTACCGCATCTCCACGGCGGCTGACGGCAGCTTCTACCTGCAGAAGGACCGTCTCTTCCCCAGCCTGGAGGAGCTGCTCACGTACTACAAGGCCAACTGGAAGCTGATCCAGAACCCGCTGCTGCAGCCCTGCGTGTCCCAGGTGGGTCCGCCCCCGCTCTGCCACCTGCCCAGCCCGTACTAGGCCTCACACACTGCCCAGAGGGTGAGCGGGGATCTGATGAGGCCCGAGAGCCCACACCTGGTGAACCCTCCACACTCTGGTTGGGGCCCTGCCCTGAGGCTGGGTCTGCTCTCACCTGAGAGTCCTGGATGGGAGATACCAGGCACTGCAGGCAGCAGTGAGGAGGGCAGGGGTGAGTTTGGGGCACGTCTGGGGAAGATGCCCTCAGCAGCCCCAGACTCAGGGCAGAAGCTGTGGGAAGAGATGCTGATCCCGAGGATCCACACCTGGGCTGGAGCTGCAGTTCACCACCACCATCCCAGAGTGGCCGTCTTGCCGAGGGGCCAGGGCTGTGACCCAGTTCCTCTGGTCTCATAATGACAGCCTGACTGGGGCAGTAATGAATGTTTGTGGACAGATGTCCTCCCCCAGCAAAGGCCCTACTTAAGTCTGGAAGCAGTCAGGGCTAGGCCAGGGGAGGTCAGCACCTGGCACCCCTTGCTCCAGCCAGAGCCAGCATTGAATATGTGCTAGGGCGGAGGCCCGTCCCTGTGTGGCTCTGCCCTGGGCACAGGCAGAGGCACTGAATGCCCCCTCCCCCACAGAAGCCCCCTGAGCAGGATGAGTGGGAGCGGCCGCGCTCAGAGTTCGCCTTGCAGAGGAAGCTGGGCGAAGGCTACTTCGGGGAGGTATGGGAAGGCCTGTGGCTCAGCTCTGTGCCCGTGGCCATCAAGGTCATCAAATCAGGTGGGTGAGGCCCTGCTGCCTCTGACTCCTGGAGCCCCAGGCAGCCCTTGGTGGTATGGGTGGGTCCTGGAGTTGCACCCTCTCCTGCAGCTGACATGAAGCTTGCTGACCTCGCCAAGGAGATCCAGACACTCAAGAGCCTGCAGCACGAGCGCCTCATCCAGCTGCATGCCGTGTGCTCCACCGGCGAGCCTGTGTACATTGTCACTGAGCTCATGCGCAAGGGCAACCTGCAGGCCTTCCTGGGCAGTGAGTGCCAAGCCCTGCTGGCAGACTGTCCGTGGGCACATGACCTCTTGGCCTAGGGACAACAACACCTGCCCCCCTCTGGCACAGGCCTTTGATGGGCTCCAGGCCTTGTTGCTGGAGGCTAGATTTTCTGTGGCCCAGAGGGCTGTGATGGGCGGGGTCCAAGAGCGGGTTCAGAGCCCCTGGTCTGTGCCTGGTCTGGGCCTTGTGGAGGGACAGTCAGAGCATTGGATTCCAGGCTGGGCAGAGTGCAGGTGGGGGTGGGTCTGTCTGCATCACCAGCCCCTGAACAAGGTCAATATGGATTCAGCCCAGCCCGGTGTCCTCTCCCCACTTTGGCCCTTCTTTGTCTTTGTCTCTGTTGGGGACCCAGGCCAGGCTGCCAAGGAATAGCCTGTCCCAAGCAGTCACTGTAGCCGCACAGGGTGCACCCTGTCTCAAACAAGGAAACTGAGGCGCAGAGGGTAGTGACCTGGAAGAGGCCCATCCCCTGACGGTTGGCTGCCCTGCAGGCCCTGAAGGTCGTACCTTGAACCTGCCTGTCCTGCTGGGCTTTGCCTGCCAGGTGGCTGAGGGCATGAGCTACCTGGAGGGGCGGCGCATTGTGCATCGAGACCTGGCCGCCAGGAACGTGCTTGTGAGCGACAACCTGGCCTGCAAAGTGGCTGACTTTGGCCTGGCCCGGCTGCTCAAGGTCAGTGCTGCTGACCCTGCCAAGCCATGGAGCAGGTGGGAGGGGAGGGCCCACTTCACCCATCCCACCATGGTGTCCCTTCACCAGGACGACGTCTACTCCCCGAGTAGCGGCTCCAAGATCCCTGTAAAGTGGACGGCGCCGGAGGCCGCCAACTACCGTGTGTATTCCCAGAAGTCGGATGTCTGGTCCTTCGGAGTGCTGCTCTATGAGGTGTTCACCTATGGCCAGTGTCCCTATGAAGGTAGGCAGCCAAGCACACCCTGCCCTGGGTGTCCCTCACCCCTGAAGGGGCACAAGGCTTCCAGGCTGTCCCCGTGGCAGGGCCTGGCAAGGGCTGGGGGAGGGATCCACAATGACTCCTCCTCTCCAGGAATGAGCAACCACGAGACGCTGCAGCAGATTGCAAGGGGGTACCGGCTGCCCCGCCCGGCCGCCTGCCCTGCCGAGGCCTACGCGCTCATGCTGGCGTGCTGGAAAGGCAGCCCCAAGGAGCGGCCGGCCTTCGCAGTGCTGCAGGAGAAGCTGGGCACCATCCACGGGCGCCTCCACCCTGCCCTCACGTGACCTGGGGCACTGGATTCCAGGGCTGGGCTACTCCTCCCCGCAGGCCTCCTCCTCAGGACAGTGTTTGCCTCAACTCATACAGGGGTATGGGACCGCCAGCCTGCAGAGCCCTGGTCATGGGCCTCACGTGGTGACATGCACACGTGTGTGCATACCGGCCGACATATGCAGATGCCCACCCACTCAGAGAGGAGAGGGGCTGGCATCCTCTGCTCGGTGTAGCCGTGTTCCTGGCAGGGGTAGAACTCAGCAGAGAAGGCCAGGTGGAGCCCGTGTTTCCTCCCGCCTCAGGGAGCCTGGGTGGAGAAGCCCAGAGCCTGGCTGAGGTCCCTTCCAGGGTCAAGAGCAACAGGTGTGGCTTCCTAATTTTCTCCAAAGTCCCTCCAGGGCCTTGTTGAAGGGCCTGATGCAGCGGCTCCCAGGCTGACCCCAGGTACTGGGTACACGCGAGGATGAAGCCACCATCTCCCACATGCACACTGCTGCCTGTGTGCCGACCTGTGTGCTCAGGGAGGCAGTACCCAATAAATAAGTGTGGACTAAGTGAGACACACACAAACATGCGTCATGCACGGATCTCAGCCCCCAACCAGAGCAAGAGCTGGAGCTGATGGGTGGTCTACCAGCTGGTTTATCATGGCGGAGGGAGAACTGGCCCCCAGTGGCCCAGGCCCCACCCTAGGGCATCTTGGTGCCCAGAGCAAGGGAGCCAGAGGCACATGACCTCCTGCAGGAGCTGCGTGAACAGCCCTTTCCATCCCACTGGGCTGGGATTGAAGGGGTGGGTGGGGGACTGGGTCAGATCACAGGAAGGTCAGGCTGATGGCTGGGTGGCAGTTTTTGGGGCGGGTGACCCTTGTGGTCAGGGAGGCTGCCCCATCTCTGCCTCGGCGGTGCAGGCCCAGGTGCCAGTCTGACTGTGCAGTGGACGGGGGTGCCGTTGGAGGCAGGCAACTGGGCGACAGCTCTCTGGGGAAAGGAAGCAGTGTTTCCAGAGCACACCTGCCTCCAGCACACTGATTTCAGGCCACAGTTGACATCAAATGAGGAGGTGGGTGCCGGCACCCTTGGGCCTTGCTCACCCTTGCCCTGCTCCAGTCACCTTGGATGGACAAGCAGAAGAGCAGCAAGACCGGGCGGGTGGGGTCTGCCCTCAGGGTGCCCGGCCTCCACCTTTCTGGGAGCCCCACGCTGGCCACCCTCAGTTATACCACTGATCACAGGCCTCTCAAGTGCAGATAAGTCCCCCCCCCCCCCCGGGGCTGCTCAGAGAACAGACTGCTGGGACTGGAGTTGGGGTGGGGGTGCTTCCTGGGGCAGGGTGAACGGCAGGGGCAGCACAGGGGGATGAGGTAGGAACCAGCCACTTTAGGCCCAGATCTGTCTGGCTTTTTGGGTCAGAGCTGAGTGGGGAGGGGTGGAGCCCCCAGAGCCTCAGACCCCAGGCTGAGACCACCCCAACCCGGGTGGATGGTAGAGGCGGGAAGGTACCGTCTGAGCTTCTTGGGACCCTGGGCAGCAGCTGCTGACCCCTCTGTCCTGTGCTGGGCTGAGGCGCTGGCTCAGGCATGCGAGCTCCAGAAGGTGAGGGCTGGAGCTGAGCTCCTCTGGTTCGGGAGACTGAGGTACTCCTCTGGGCAGGGGCTCTGGCCACCAGGAAAGGCTCGCCCTGTTTGCTTGGAGCTTCAGCGAGTGTGGGCGGGCTGGGCAGGCAGCCTGGGAGGAAAGGAACATGCTGGGTGTGGTGGCCGGCCAGAGAGACAGGTGTGCGTGGGGATCATCTTGGGTGTCTCACCAGCCACGTGCTGGACAGGTTTGTGCTTCGGAGCCTCTGGGTGGGGCCGGGACACCCACCCAGTCTCGAAACTCTTGATTCCTGGTGTGACTCAGGCAGAACTCCAGGCTCATCTGTACCCAGTAACTCTCAAGGCCCCTGGACATGGGTTCGTGGGCCAGGCCCAGGGCTGAGGGGACTGGAGTGTATTGGTGAGCAGTTGGGGGGGTTTAGGGGGGTCCTGGGCTCAACAGGCACTAAGCAGCCTACCCACCCAGTGGTCCTGCCCCCTCTGAGCCCTTCCCTCTCCACAGTCCTGGTTGCCCCTTCCCCAAGTCGCTTGGTCAGAACTGAGCTGGGTTGCCCAGCCCAGCACATCTATGACCTTGTTAAACAGCACACGCTCCTGCTCTTACTCTTGAGATGGGGTGAGCGGTGCCGTTGCTTTCTCCTCAATGAAAGGGAGGGTTCCAACAGGCAGGATTCATGCTCGTTTGGCCTTGCAGTCCTGTCTTGGCAGAGAATCCCTGATCCCTAGCACCTCCTCCGACAAGGAAATGACTCAGCCCCAGGCCAGCAGGCTGACCCCAGATCCATGGTCTTTACCCAGGCTCCTCCCTGGACCTCCTGCGGCGGCCATACCAGCTCCTCGCCATGAGCAGGGAGTGTGTGGCATGGGCTCTGTGGTGAGAAGGAGGCATTGGGACATGGGAGACTTCAGGGAGAGAAGAGAGGCAGCCTGCTGTCCATTTGTCCCATCTCAGTCCCAGTGGCCCTGGGGGTGAGGGAAGGGAGTGGCTTGTCCATGGCCTCTCTCCCTGTCCCCCAGCTCCAAGACTCACTCCTACCCCGCAGTTCAGGTTCCACTGAGGTGGACCCCATGAGGGCCCTGTCTGACCGGTCACTCTGACTTCCCTCTCTTGGGCTCAGGTCCAGCCACGTGGTCACTTGGCGAGCACATTTTCCACAGCAGGTAGGCAATAGCAGTGCCCAGGCTGACCTGGCCCCAGTTCGTAGAACAGGTGGGGCTACCAGGCCCTGGCAGAGGAGGCCAGGGTGCTCGGAGAGCCACCTGTCACAGGGAAGTCAGCAGGCTCCTCCTCGGCTGAGCAGGGGGTGGCCTGTCAGAGTGGGCCCCGCCCACCCATACCTCCCAGCCATGGTGTTCGAAGCAGCCGCGTGACAGGAGGCAGGGAGGAAGGCCAGGCAGCTAGGTCCTGCCACTTTAGCAGCCATGGTGTCCCGGGGCCAGGCTCACCTGGGCCCCCAGTACGTGGGCCTCTGGGACTTCGAGGCCAGGACAGGTGAGGAGCTAAGCTTCCAGGCAGGGGACCTCTTCCACGTGGCCAGGAAGGAGGAGGAGTGGTGGTGGGCCACACTGCTGGATGCTGAGGGCGGGGCCCTGGCTGAGGGCTACGTGCCCCACAACTACCTGGCCGAAAAGGAGACGATGGAGTCTGAGCCGTGAGTGTCCCTGTGGTCCTTGTGGGCCGCCAAGCTGCCCCACTCCCCAGGCCCTGCAGCCCCTTGAGAGGTCAGGGCAGGGCTTCCATGGAACAAAGCTCTGTACCCCTGTGCCTGGGTTCGGGGAGGGACAGGGGTGCTGGGCTGGCTAAGGAGGGTGGGGACTTGTGATTTCATCTCCCCAGGCCTCCCAGTCGGGGCTGGACCCCACCATCCTGGTCCCAGGAGTGTGACTGGGCTTTTGCTGAGTGACATCTGGGGGTGGGGGAAGTGAAGGCATGTGGCCCCTTCCCTGGGCTCCCCCATGATTGCTTCATGGAGCCAGGATCTAGAGAGGACAGAGGAGGCCACAGTGGGCTTCTGGGTGCCCGGCCAGCAGTGACGGTGTCTATGCTGGAATCTGAGGCAGGGCCAGGTCTTTTGGGGAGCCAAGCTCTCCTCACCTTCCAAACAACTGAAACCAGATGTGTGACCTAGTTAGGGAAGGAGAAAGGTCATTGCGACATGCCCTCTTCGGGTGTGGGCTGCCGGCGTCTGCTCCCTGCACCCTGCACCCTCACAGCTGCCTCGTCACTGGCTCCGGGAAGCGGTGGCCACCCTGAAAGGCTGCCCAGGCTGCTTGAACCATAGGGGCAGCCTTTGATGGGGAATCCACGAGACCTGGGCTGGTTCCTCTGAATTCTGGGTGGGGGTGGGGGTTCCAGCAGGAAGGACCCAGTAGCCTGCCTGTGCTCCCTGATCCCAGGGCCCTCAGTGTGCACCCACTTTGAGCTCACGCTGTGTGCCGGGCGGCACAGTGGACATGTGTGGGGGTGACAGACAGTGGGCAAGTTCAGCCTGAAGCAGGCTGGCTTTAGAGGCAGGGTCTTACACGGGGTGTAGTGCAGGGTGGACCGGCTGGCGTAGAGGCCGGTGGCCCGAGAACAGTGCATTGGAGAAGCAGGGGGAGGTGGCAAGGGGGGGTGAGCAGGGGAGCCCTCTGAGGTGTGCAGGATGGGTCTCTACTGGGCAGTGGTCTTCAGTGCAGGGGCCTGAGTTCCAATGGTGCCCGAGGGAGTTGGGGTGCCAAGGGCAGAGCAACTGGCCACAGGGGTCACCTGGGAGATCGTGGGCCCCACCCTGTAGTCCAGAGTTCAGGGCTCGCCTATGCCCTGGCTCTGGCTGCTGACATGTTGGGATGGGTGAGTGTGTGGGTGTGTGTATGAGTGTGCGAATGCATGTGTGTGACTACAGTCACATGTGCGTGGACTGCTGCTCAGGGCCCCTGGTGCTAGAGCACAGCCTGTCTGTGGCCCCAGTCGTAGAAGGTAGTCACAGAATCACAGAACAATGTGGTCTCATGAGATGGATGGTACGTCCCTGGGACAGAGTGGCTCTGGCCGCACACAGGGGACACCCTGGCAGAGTGGTGGTAGGTGCCTGCTCTACCCCCTCCAGGTCACTAGGCACTTTCTGGAACCAGCCACTTGGGACATTTTGGGTCTATGATGGGTAAAGAAGGGGCCTCAGGTTGGAAAAAGCAGCTGGGGGTCAGGTGATTGGGCTGGGGTGGGGGAGGGCAGGGCAGGGATCAGAGTAGAGTCAGTGCGGAGTCAGTGTGAGCCCTGGACCTTCTGCCTCCCACCCCCTCCAACAGGTGGTTCTTTGGCTGTATTTCCCGCTCAGAAGCCTTGCACCGACTGCAGGCAGACGGCAACCAGCCAGGGGCCTTCCTGATCAGGGTCAGCGAGAAGCCGGGTGTCGACTATGTCCTCTCGGGTACAACAGCCCCTCTCAAGCTCTGCGGGTCGCTGGGTTTGGCTTGGTGTCGCCTTGCCCCTGAGCACTTTCTTCCTGCATGTGGAGGGCCGGGCCTCTCTGGGCTGTCCCCCTCCATCTGGCTGTGACTTCCAGGACATTGAGACCCTTCTCCGGGGACCTTTAAGGCCTACAGTGGGCGATTGTCCCTGGGGTCCTCAGCCTGGGTTTTCTCCTTTCACTACTGGGACAACCACAGGGCAGGATGCTGGGCGTGGGGCCCACATGCACCTCCTGGTCTGAGAGTCCTCTGTGGGACGGGGTGGAAGGGGTTAGCACCCAGGGTGCTCATCCCTGCTCAAGCATCCCTCCTCTGCCCATGCCTCTGCGCTTCAGTGCGGGACAGGCAGGCTGTGCGGCACTACAAGATCTGGAGGTGTGCTGGCCGGTTTCACCTCAGCGAAGCCGTGTCCTTCCCCAGCCTGGCCAAGCTCGTGGACCACCACAGGGTGCACAGCCTGTCACACGGCCTGCAGCTGACAACGCCCTGCTGGAAGGTAGGGCAACCCCGCCCCCTGCTTGGACTCTGCTCTCCTGCAGCACTCTCTCCCCAATGACATGAACCCTCAGGGTCGTGCATGGGACTCAGGGGGACTCTGCCTGCCTGAAGCTGAGGTCCTGCAGAGCTGGGAGCTGTGGGTGGAGCAGAGAGGGTCCCCTCTTCCCCTCACTCTCAACTTTGGGCTGTAAGAGGTCAGCAATGATGGTCTCTGGGACAAGGGCCATGTGCCCCAGCCAGCAGCAGGACAGGAGTTTTGTCTGAGTGGTACCTGGGCCAATGTTACTAGCCTGTTTACAGGACACAGCAGCAGGCAGTCCCTGGAGAGCCCCTGTGCTAGACACTGGGACTCTTGACCAGGGCTCCCCCTGCTGGGGTCAGAGGGAATTCCTGAAGGATGGGCTGGGCCATGTGATGGCACCCCTCCCTACCCTGTGTCCCCGCCTGTCCCTTCAGCATGAGTTGGAGCCCCTGCCCCACTGTGCAGACTGGGAGAGGCCTCGGGAGGAGTTCACGCTCTGTAGGAAGCTGGGGTCCGGCTACTTTGGGGAGGTCTTCGAAGGGCTCTGGAAAGACCAGGTCCGAGTGGCCATTAAGGTGATTGCCCGAGGTGAGTGGCCCCAGGTCAGGGGGCTCTGCCTGACCACCCTACCCCTCCCATCCTACCAACAGGGACTTTTGGCCTCGGTCACTGGGTGTGGGGGCCAAGGCAACTCCAGGGCCCTGATAGTCCCATGTGCCACACACTGCCTTACCTGTGCCATACATGGCACCTACAGCAATATGAAGGTGACATTTTCCTCTCAATTGTAAATGTTCTTACCTAAATGCACTTATAAAGGGCATGCCACATTTTTAAAAATTCCATTTTTATTATTATTTTTAAAGATTTTAAAATTGATTTTTAGAGAGAGAGGGAGAGGGAGAGAGAGCGAAACATCAATCAGTTGCCTCCTGCACGCCCCCTACTTGGGATCGAGCCCAGAACCAGGCCATGTACCCTGACCCGGAATCAAACTGGCAACCTTTCGGCGTATGGGATGATGCCCTACCCACTGAGCCACACTGGCCAGAACAGTGTGGTAAATTCTTAAATGGGAAGCCACTAAAATCACTAGATTGCTAGAAACCTGACAGATTCACCTGTAATCTCCTTGGGAAGCACCAGGGGCTGGGATCCCACATTCAAGAACCAGGGGCCCAGGGTGCATGGGAACATGTGTATCTGGCTTGGGCAAGTGTGGGCCAAAGTGGGTACTGAAGGTGCCTGGAATGTGGTCAGAGCAGAGAGTGGGCACAGTGGAGACGCCAGGTGGGGTGCTGGGGCACTTGGGACCGGGCTGTGTCTGCCTGGGTACCCTGGCCTTGGGAGCTGGGCATCTCAGGAGTACACCCATGTTTACTGAGGGGGGGTGGGTTGGGGCTGCACTCATTGAGCTGCTCATCCCTGCAGACGACCTCCTGCACCAGCACACATTCCAGGCGGAGATCCAGGCCATGAAGAAGCTTCGGCACAAGCACATCCTGGCACTGTACGCCGTGGCATCCGTGGGGGACCCTGTGTACATCATCACGGAGCTCATGGCCAAGGGGAGCTTGCTGGAGCTCCTGCGGGGTAAGTGGCAGTGGTGGCACACGGCTGCTTTCAGGGATCAGTGATACCTGGTCGCAGGGGCCGGGGGGCGGGGCAGACAGGAAGGACGCTCTAAGGAAGAAAAAGAAAAGCTTGCTTGCCCCCACACCATGCACAGTACGCCAGGGCGCTCTTGAGGCTGTCAGGCCTGTTTAAGAAATGTGCAAAATCTCTTGTGATGAATGTACCACCTGTTCATTGTGGGAATTTGAGAAAAGAGAGAAACAGTAAGGACAAATACGACAAGAAAAGCCCTCCTGACTCCTGCACCCAGAGCTACCTGGGCAGTCTTATCCTCTGTGACAAGTCCCATGATTTCACTTAACACCCAGCCAGATAGCGGCTGCAGATGAGCTGAGATGGCTCAATGTCAGAGATGTTGAGACGAGAAGAAAGGTGATTTGTAGGATGAGGGGCGTCCGGTACATGATGCGAGCACTGGGATCTAGTTTTACTGACCAACATTTGGAAAACTCTGAGTGTGGAATTGCTCACAGAAGCTGGCACTTTGCAGGCACTGTCCTCTGTCCCATGTCATTGACTGTTCAGAAATGATTATTGACAGTCTACACACCCCCCCACACACACAGGTGTGCTGCATCCACCTAGTGGGTGGCCTGTTGGACCTTTTCAAGGTTTTCCTTCGTGTAAATAGCACTGTGAAGGGGCCTCTTTACTTACACCTTGGAGTCCCCAGCACCTTACTTCAGGTTCCCAGAAGTGCAAAGATGTGCATGAACCGCGTTTGGGCTGACACAGAACTGCCTCCCAGAGGGCTGCATGGGGCCGCTGTCTCAATTTTAAATCAGGCGGCCTGCGCCCTGAGCCAGGAGCCAGAAGAGGCATGGCAGAGAGGGCGCCCCGCCCGCTGACCCCGCTCCCTTTGCCTCTGCAGAGTCCGATGAGAAAGCCCTGCCGGTCTTGGAGCTGGTGGACATTGCCTCACAGGTGGCTGAGGGCATGTGCTACCTGGAGTCACAGAATTATATTCACCGGGACCTGGCTGCCAGGAACATCCTCGTGGGAGAGAACAACATTTGCAAAGTGGGGGACTTCGGGCTGGCCAGGCTCATCAAGGTGCGGCTGCGGCCAGCTTGGGGCATGGCAGAGCTTCCTCTGGGCTCGGAGCTGGGGGCTCCTATGGGGTACCTGAGCTGGGACGGGAGCTGAGGGCTGCAGCTCTGGGAGGTGGGACACAGGAAGCTGCTCATGGGGCCTTTTGGAGCCGGAGGGGAGATGGCAGCACCTGGCCAGTCCAGGAAGCACAGGAAGAAAGGGAAGCTACATGGGGCCAGAACAGGTGCCCAGAGGCTGTTGGGGCATGTTGGAGGAGCCAAAGTCTCTGCTGGATGGGTCCTAGAAGCAGGGAACCAGCCTTCATTTGCTCACCCCTTAATTCAGTGTCGCTGCCCCAGCTTCTGCGGTTCAGCCAGGAGAGGCTAGGTGTTGTCTGTGAGCTCAGGGCAAACATCTCCCAACGCCCACCCCTCAAAGAAGCGTTTTTATTGTGGAGAATGTGGAAGACAGACGTCGTCAGAATTATGCAATGCGCTTTGGGGCCCCTCCATCAGACATTCATACCCGCTGGCCTGCCCAGCCCCACCCAGAGCCCTGGCGTGTACACACTTCATACATGTAAGGACCCCAAATCAGCACACAGCCACACCACAATCACACCTTTACAAATTAACTGTAATCTTCAAAGTCATCGCGTGCCCCTCAGAGCTCAAGTTCCACATTCTTGCAAACGCCATGAATCCATTTCTTTGCTCCTCAAGTGGACCAACGCAATTGCTGGACTGCTCGAGGCTCTGCTAACCCACTGCTGCTTCTGTGGTTCTTTCCTCATCGCGACATTTCCCTCACCCACCCGGTGGCCAGCAGTGGGACAGGTCACTCGGGAAGGCAGGCTGACTGTGACTCTGCAGCCTTTTCAAGTTTTCCCAGTGGCCAGTCAGCCTTTCTTTTGGTATCTCTGAGCTCATGAGCTTGAACACATCTGCAGGCTCCACCATAGTGGTCACTGTGCTACTGGGGCTCACACTGCCCCATATCTGGGTTCCCTTTGGGAGGACACCCTTTTCCTGACACTGACTTCCCAGCTCTGCCACCTGCCTGTCCTCCCTTCTGCCCCAAGGCCCAAGGCCGGCGGCATCTCCCTCTAGTGGCAACCTGTGTCCAGACAGTGCCCAAGCTCCAGGCAGGGCAGCTGCTTACCTGCCCCACATGTGGACACCACATGCCTGTCGGTGCTCTGGGGAGCAGGCAGCCCCCCCTCACTCCTCCGTGTCTGACTGATTGCAGGAGGACATCTACCTTTCCCATGACCGCAGCATCCCTTACAAGTGGACCGCCCCCGAGGCACTCTCCCGAGGGCACTACTCTGTCAAGTCTGACGTATGGTCCTTCGGGGTTCTCCTCCACGAGATTTTCAGCAGGGGTCAGACGCCCTATCCAGGTACTGGGCCCCAGCAGTGTCCCTGACTGTGGGCAGGTGGGAAAGGGCTGTCACCTGGACACCATTCTGAGCGCCTGAGCACTGTCCGGAGTAGGGTCTGAGAAATGGGTGTGGGGCATGCAGAGGGTGAGTGTGGCCCAAAGCTTCCCAGGAGGTGCAATAGTTGGTGGGCACCAGCCTCCCAGCTGCCACAGCCTGCTTGTCCCACTTTCCACAGGCATGTCCAACCATGAGGCCTTCGTGAGGGTGGACTCAGGCTACCGCATGCCCTGCCCCCCTGAGTGCCCGCCCACTGCACACAAGCTGATGCTCTTGTGCTGGCACAGGGACCCCGAGAAGAGGCCCTGCTTCAAAGCCCTGCGGGAGAAGCTCTCCAGCTTCACCAGATACGAGAACCCAATCTGAGTGCGGGGCCCTCCCCACCACCTGGAGGTGGCAAAAAGCACCAACAGCTCCCAGACCTAGGCAGGAAGCTCCTCCAGCCAGGGCTGCCCTGTCCTGGGGCAGAAGACACCCTCTGCCATCTGGGGCTGAGACTTCCTCTTCTGAGACAGCAGCACCAGGAACGTGCCAGGCTCTCCCAACTAGGAACCATCTAAGAACAGGGAGCGAAACTGTCCCTGGCACTGGCCCACTGCCCACCAGCTGTCAGGACCAGGGCTTGGCCCTTTGGGGCAGTGCATGGTGGGAGCCTGAGCCTTGGCCATGCCCTCTTTACCACCTGGCCCCTGCCTAACCTCTCCCCCCCATCTTGGGGCTGGACACAGACTCCCCAGCACTCTTGCAGGCAGGGGCTGCTTGGTGGTTGGGCACTGCTGCCTGCCATCCTGGGGCCAGGCGGATGTCCCCATCTTCCTGCCACTGTAATCAGGAGCTGCCTTCAAAGGCTCTGGGGGCCTCAACGGGACGCTATGGCCGAATAGACTGGGTGGGGCACCTGCCCACCCAACTTCAGCAGTGACCAACGGCCTTGGGCCCACAAGGGAGCCTGGGTGAAGCTGCCCCCAGCCTGTCTGAACACATGGAGGGCAGGCAGGACAGAGGCCGCTGCCACCCTTGGGGGCCACAAGCCCCCCAGTTGCCTTGGAATGGACTCATGCAGCCATCTATAGCACAGAGTGGCAGGGGAGAGAGGGCAGGAGAGGAGAGCTCCGTCAGGGGCCAGATGAGCCCCACCACACATCAAGCCCCCATCCATTAAGCTGCCCAATCCAGGAGCCCTCAGCTGGCCAACAGAACTGGGTCATTCTCTGCTAGCCACTGGAGGCTTGTGGACACAAGGCAAGCAGACTGCACAACCGCCCTACCCAACTCTGAGCTGAACTTTGCCCAAAGCTGGGCTGCCTGTGGTGGGAAGGCCCCCTCTGGAGCATCCCCACACCCCCTACCCTCAGCCTTAGTTTTGGGTGCCTGGGGGCCATGGACCTGCCCCTCCTGGGTTGGGAGGCCCTGCCCAGAGTGTATCCTACAAGGGGCTAGAGAAGGTGAGACACTTATGGGAGACAGCGTGGCTCAGTGCTTATCTCACACTGGTGGGGAGGAATAGCCGCCATCCTGTTCCTCTCTGGTGTTGAGAAGGCCCCATCAAGGTCCTTTAAGGGGCACCTGCCTCTCCAGCTGACAGCTCCCAAACCCAATGCCAGAGGTCCAGCTTCCCAGAGGCCAAGGGGCCAGGGCTTAGTTACCCAGAGGACCTTGGCTTGTGCAGCTCTTGGACCACCTGCTCTCCCAGATGTCCATCCCTTCTTAGGTACACTCATCAGAGCAACTCACTGAGGGTGGGGAATCTGGGTCAGGCCTCAGAGGTAGCGCCCCAAGCAAGGGTCCCCAGGAAGGTCCAGGGGGCAGGGCCAGGTCCCCACCCCCACCAGGAAGTAAGGAGCTTGAGAGGGGTTGGATGACTTCTCCCACAGCCTTGGGACACACACAGCTCATGAGCACCATCAGGGATGCTGGCTGCTTGTCCTTTATTTTCCACTTGGTGCAAGGCACTCGGTTACAGGGTGTCAGAAGGCTCGAGTGTGGCTTGGGTAGTAAAGAGCAGGGCTCTCTCAACTTCTTTTTGGTGTTTTGCTGTTTTGTTACAAAAGAACCCATTGCTTCTGCTTGTTGCAGCCTGCCTGTTCTATGGGGTGAGGTGAGGAGAGGAGAAAGAGATACAGGGGGAGGGGCTCAAAAGAGCCTGGCGCCCCTAGAAATCTGGTGGCTGGTGGTGGCCACTCAGGATGGGGACCTGGTGTTGGCTTTGCCAGGCTGGCCGCCAGGCTGCTTCCTTGTGGCTTCCCGAGCCAGGTCACAGGCGATCATGCTGCTGGAGGCCTGAGGAGGTTCCGAGCTAGGGGAGAGAGTGTGGTCAGAAGTTGCTCCCACCTGCCCTGCCTCCCTCTCTGACCCCTGGGAAGGTGGTGGACTCACTGCTCTGGGGACTCCAACACTGTGGCCATGAATGGGAGAGTAGACTTCCCAAAAAAGAAGCTTGCCCACCAGTGACCCGGGTCGGCCTTGGGGAGACCTGAGAGAAACAAAGTGGGGTCACAGTGCTGCTGCCACTCCTGGGGGACCCCTACCGACGGCTCCGAGACAGAAGGGAAGTGGACCTGCTGCACTCACCAGGGTGGTGGGGGATGGCTTCCCCAGGGTACTCAGCACTTCCACAGGAGCTGTTACTGGAAGTGGAGCCCAGGCGGCCTGGCGAGGAGAGGCAATCAGCTCCAGCCGCGGCCCACTCCCCAGGCAGACAGGGCTTCTCAAGGGGCTGGGGCTGGAGGAAAGGGGAGCAGCCCGGTCAGACCTGTGGGGCGGTGGGCAACGGGCTTACTTACGCCGGTAGTAGTCGTGGGTGGCCACGAGCGAGCCGCTGGAGGGGATGGCTGCCATGCTCTCGCCTGCGACCGGTGGGAACCTGCGCACACGGGGGTGGAGGAGGCCCTTCGGGAACCGAATGCTCCTCGGGAACAGCGCTCGCAACCCGAGGCGCGGCGGCGCGGGGCTCGTCTACGCAGCCGAGGCGGGGCTCCGGGACTCCCGGCCCCCTTCTGCGCGCCGGGCCCGGGCGGCGCCGACCGGCCCGAACCCGCCGCGCGGGCGGAACAAAGGCGCTTTGTGCGCGGGGCCGCCCCCTGGGCCTCCGGGAACAGGCCGGATGCCCCCGGGGACCCCGAGCCCACCCCGCTCCCCGGCCCGCGGGCCCGGCCCCGCCCCGCGGCAGCCCTCGGCCCCGCCCTCCGCGCGTCCCCTCCCGCGCCCCCCAGCCCCGGGCCCCCGCCCGTCTGTGCGTCCTTCTGTCCGCCGGTCGGCCCGTCCAGCCAGTATCGCGTACGGAGCCGCCCCCGCCGTCCTCACCACGGCGGCGACCCCCCGTGGGCCTCGGCGCGCGATCGCGGGAGGCGGGAACGGGGCGCTAGGCCACGGAGCCCATCTGCGGAGGAGGCCGCGGGCGCGGGTCCTCGGCCAGACGCTCAGGGCGCGCACGCGCGGACGCCCCGCCCCCGCCGCTCGGCCGCGCTCGCGCCAGGGGGCGGGGCTCGCCGGACACGCCCTGGCCACGCCCCTCGCCACGCCCCTCGGCCGCGCTGGGCCGGCGGGCGGAAGTCCAGCCGGGCCGGGTGGCCGGACCTCGCGCCCGGGCGGCCCGGGCTGGAGCGGCTCGCTGGCCTCGGCCCGCGCCCGAGGGCGGCCGTCCCCGCTCCCCAGCCCTGGCCGACCTCTCGGGCCCCGGCCGGGTCAGCCTGTCGCGTCCCGGGAGGCGGCGGGCGCACTGGACAGTGGCATCCGCACTCCCCGCGCGTTTCTGTGGCGGCCCAGCGCCCGCGGCGCCCCCTCGGCCTCCTCGACCCAGGGCTCGCCCACCCCGCGCAGCAGCGGCCGGGCGGCGCCCCTCCCCCGGCCGGCGGTGCTCCGGGGCTGGGCGCGGGTCCAGGCGGCGCCGCGGGCCCTGCTGGCGCGGGGCGGGGGAGGGCTGCTGCCCGGGCCTTCTCCGTGGCTGCGGGCAGACCTCCTGCTTGGGCGACACCGGGCTGTGTCCCCAGGCGCCTGGGGCTTGTCCGTCCGGAGGCGGACTTCTGGGTGCGGACACCCGCTCCTCCAGCCCCGGCCCCGCCGCCCCTGCGGGGAGGGGGGCTGCGGCCCTGGAAGCCCAGCTCTTTGTACGCTGGGCCCTAGCTGTCTGGGCAGTTTTCTTCCCTGGTGGTTGGGAGGGTCTCAGGAGGTCTGTGGGGGCTTCCGAGGGGTGCCGCCGGGCTCTCCACATCTTCAACACCCTCAAGAACCCCTACAGCATTCCTGGACCTCAGTCCAACTTCTCAGCAGGCGAGGAACCCCGGACCCTAAGCGGGGAGGGGCCTGGCCATCCCTGGATACAGACTCTTTGTTGGGCTGGGTGGGGGTGGAGGCTGATGACCTTGTGACTGGCACCTGGTTTGACAGCAGTGTGGCCTGGGGGACCCTGTCGCAGGTAACTCTCATCCTTCACCTCCTCCGTCTTTCCTGGGGCTCCCCACTGACTGGGCTTCTGGCGGTCCACCAGGAAGGGGACAGTCCCAGGGGCTCTCCCTGCCACTTGTCCTGCTGAGTCTCCCATGAGCTTCCAAGGTAACAGTGCCTCAGGAAGGGGGTGAGCCAGACTGCACGCGTGAGTGACACATGACCACACAGGAGTCGTGCATGGCACCCACCAGGTTGCCCACACAGTGCTGCAGCCCCAAACCCCACTTCACAGCCGACAACCTTCTGTCATTGATTCTTGGTGCCTCTGGGTTGAGACCCACAGTCATGTCCCAGCTAGCTTCTGCCCCCTCCAGGGGGTTAATTCTAGGATCATAAACTAGGTGTGACTTCATTGAAAATCAAATTTAAGTCTTAAGGGACATTCCCCCCTCCCCCTCCCCTCACCAAACCCTGAGCCTGGCAGTGGGGCAAATGCACCAAAGCCACCTCCCTGGGGTCCATGCTGGGCAGCCAGCAGCTCTGCTCAGGCCTCGAGGAACTGCCCACTGTGGGGAGCAGCCTCTCCCCTCTGGCCTCTGCTCTGGTGCGGGTCTCTGACCATGTACTGTCCTGGGATGGGTGGCAGATCACCCTCCCCTAACTTGTCGGGTACCTACACATCTGCCCCTTTCACTGTCCCTGAGACAAACAATAGGTACTGGAGCATCTCGCCCATGCCAGAGTGAGGGGTTAGCCCCTGGAGGGCTTGACACATTATTGGGTTTGGTGTTTTGTGGCTCACAAAGGTGCTGGGTGCTGTGGGGGAACTGAGGCCAGGACACAGAGAGCCAGGCAGGGGCGCAGGGGAGGTGGCTCTGAGTGAGACCTGAGTAGGGGCTCTTGTGCCCCTGAAAATGAACACGAGGGGGCCCTGACGACCCTTGCACTGTTCTGCTTACTCGGTGTGCAGGGTTTTTTTGAGCACCTACTGTGTGCAAATGGCTGGGCCATGCACAGGAGTGGTGTGGTGAGCCAGACAGCTCCTTCCATTGGAGTGGCCAGTCCAGAGGTCAGGGGGAGCCCACTTGGGAGGTGGGACTGGAGAGAGGGAATCAGGTGTAAGCTGAGGCCTGAGGAAGGAGCTGGGGGGAGGGACCAGTGCCATCACTTGGAGACCCAGCGCTAAGTGCTGCAGGCAGGAGTGGGGAAGACAGGGAGGGACAGTGACAGGACCTGTGATGAGAGAGGTAGCCTGGCCTGCTCACTGAGTGGCCTCTGAGAAGCCACAGAAGGATCACTAATATGGTAGATTGGTCAGTGCAGTTGACACCAAGAGGGTGGAACATTCCAGCAAGACCCAGGCTTGTCTCACTCAGAAGGACCCTCAACAGCAGTGCTCTGCCGTTTCCCTGGACTTCTGTGTCCCTGTGGCCATGGCCAAGTGTGTGGGTATCTCGTGGTGTGCCTCTCACATGTGCCTTCAGGACTTTGGTTTCAGGGCCTGAGGCCTGAGAGGTCAGAGTGAGTGGCCTGCTGGGTACTTGGACAGCTCATATGGCCAGGAAAACGGTTATGGCTTGGGGCCAGACCCAGTCTCTCAAGCAGGGAGGTGCCCATTCTGTACCCTGGGCATGGTGGTTACTCAGGAGGGGTGCAGCTGGGGGAATGAGTGTGGTACCATCCCTGGAGGCCTGGGTGGGATGCAGAGTACTCCTGGGGGTGCTGTGGAGCAGCTGCCTGAGCAGAAGTGAGAGGACAGGTGAGCCCGGACTCCTGGGGAAGACCCACCCACCCCATGTGGGGGTCTGAGGGGGGGCTGTCCTGGAGAACAGGGCCAGGTTAGGGTCCCCATGGGGCAGGAAGGCCACCAGGGCTTCTGCCGCTCTTGCTGGGGGCGGAGGCTGGTGCTGGCCTTGCTGCTGTGGTTTCTGGGCTGAGCCCCATCTATCCAATCATCCCGAGCTTATGGAGAACCCACTGTTTGCCAGGCTGTGCAAGGCCCGGGTGCGCAGAAGTGGGTAAGCAAGACCCCTGCCCTCTCCAGGCTTAGTCCCTGGAGGCTGAGAAGGTGCTGCACCAGAGCAGGGAGGTGCAATGGCCTGGGGGCTGCAGGGAGTCCTGGTCTGGGGGTGTGGAGGCTGAAGCCAAGTCCTGCTTCTGGGTGGGGAGCAGAGGGTGAGATATCCCAGCGACTCCCTGGAAGTGGGCACTTGTGTGGCACAGCAGTCACTCGTGCAAGCCTCACGGCCTGGGCAGCCCTGCCCTCGGGGCCTCTGCAGCACCTCCATCCTTGGAGGTAAACAGTCCTGGGACCCTGGGGCCACCCTGACGAAGCTGCATCTGGCATCTGCTCCCTATGGGACCCAGGCTCCTGTCTCTCTGAGTTCCTGGGCCTGGCTCAGGTCTGGGCAGCTGTGGCAGGTTTGGGAAGAACGGAAGAGGGGATGGGTGGTTGGGGTCTTGACACTGCTACCCTGGACCTCAAGAAACCACAGAGCCCCACCCTCAGACAGAGCTGCCCCCCTTGGAGGGCAGGAAGCTTTAGACCTGGAGTTCTCAGGTGGGTCCTCTCTCTAGCTTGGAGCTGTGGTTCCTGCCAGTCCCCAGCCTCTGCCCCTTCCTGTGAGAGATGGGGGTGATGATGGTACCTTCCTAACAGTTGTTCTCTGGAGACTATATGGGGGAGGGAAGGGGCTGGCATCTTGAGTGGAGGCTGTCAGCAGTCGCTCGTACCTGGGAGCTGTTGCTGTTACGGTTACCTGTATTGTTGGTTACCTGCACTATTACTCTGGCCACAGGTATTTAGGGGCATGCTGAGAGCTCTGTCAAAGTCCTCAGGGCTCCTCAGCCTGCTCCTGGAGAACGGGGTTCCCCACCAGGAGCACGGCGGCCCCTTACCTTCAGGATCAGAAGACCCCTTCCCAGGTGGCTTCCACTGCCCAGCTCTTGAGCACAAGCTGGAGCGACTGTAGATAATGTCACCATTTGCAGAAAATGCCACTACTGAGTAGTAGTTAATAAATGTGGCCCTGGCTGGTGTAGCTCAGTGGTTGGAGTGTTAGCCTGCGCACTAAAGGGTTGCAGTTTGATTCCCGGTCAAGGGCATGTTCCTGGGTTGCAAATTCAATCCCTGGTCCTGGTTGGGGCACGTTTTGGAGGCAACCAATTGATGTGTCTCTCTCACATTGATGTTTCTGTCTCTGCCTCTCCCCTTCCCTCCCTCCCTCCCTTCCACTCTCTCTAAAAAGCAATGGAAGAAATATCCTGGGGTGAGGATTTTTAAAAAGCCTGCTATGTGGGAGGCACTTTGTGTGACCAGATGATCGCCTCGGGGAGCAGCAGCCACGGCTGCTGTCCTCCGGTTGCCTGATCTGTAAGGTGGCTAGTGCCGGACTCAGAGCTATTTTGAGGTTAAGATGCTCCATGTAAATGCTTGGACTAGTACCTAGTACTTAGTAGGTGCGCAGTGAAAGTTAGATATGCTCATTGTTTACAGCCCTTTTCACTACTGGAAGCGGCGTAATCTGTGTACTTGCTGGTGAAGCACAATCTCCAGGAACAGGGATCGTATCTCTGGCCCCAGTGGCGAAGGGAGAATCGGCCATGCAGCGAGCATTCAGTAGGCGCACTTGGTGAGAGGGTGAGTTGTGTAATACAAAGCATTGCAGATCTTCAGCAGGAAGCCCTGAGGAGGCCAACACACTCTCTCCCCAAATGCAAGTGTTGATACTGGGAAGAACTGTCAGCAGCAACCATTCCTGTTGAAATTCAACCCAAGGCACGCAACAAACCGACCAGTGTTTATTCATCAAAGACTAAACTTCAGGATAAAATGCAAAATTTCTCAGTGTAAAACACCAGGAGTATCTCAACTGGAGTGGGAATGCCCTCACTGGCTCTAACACTGAGATGGCCCAGCTGCTGGGACGCTCTGACGGGCCAAGGCAGCTGTTGTAGAAACACACCAAGTGAGTGATGGGGAGCGAGCTGTGACAAAACCTGAGGAGAGGAGGGCTGGAAGAGCATCTGCAGCCAAGGAGCATCGAGAACCTTCAGCAAGCACTGCCGCCCTGCCCGAGCCGAGAGACTGTCCTGCCCCGGGCCCAGGTGAGCGGGCGCCCCTATTCTGGGGCAGCAGGCAGCCTGGTGGTCTCCCATCGTGGAATCTACAGAAATGCGACTTGAAGAATGGCAGCAAGATACGAAGTCAACACACAGAAACCTATCAAACTTATGTATACTAGCAATTTACACATGGAGGAAGAGATTTAAAAAATATATATATATCTTTATTGGTTTCAGAGAGAGGAAGGGAGAAGGAGAGAGAGCTAGAAACATCAATGATGAGAGAGTCATTGATCAGCTGTCCCACCAGGGACCTAGCCCCCAACCCGGGCATGTGCCCTGACCGGAAATCCAACCACCAACTCCTGGATCCTAGGTCGGTGCTCACCACTGAGCCACGCTGGCTGGGCAGAAGCAGAAATTTTAAAAAATACCATTTTATGATAGCAACTCTCTGCCCACTAATCACTTAGGTATAAACCTAACCAAACATGTACAGAGCTTGTATGCCAAAAATTAAATGCTAATGAAAGAAATCAAAGAAGACTTAAGGCCCTGGCCAGGTATCTCAGTTGTTGGAGCATTGTCCTGACGTGCCAGGGTTGCAGGTATGACCCCCGGTCAGGGCACATTGATGACCAACCAATGGCTGCATAAATAAGTGGATCAACAAATCCCTCCCTCCCTCTCTCCCTCCCTCTCTCCTTCTCTCCTCTCTCCCTCCCTCTCCCTCCCTCCCTCTCTCCCTCCCTCTCTCCTTCTCTCCTCTCTCCCTCCCTCTCTCCTTCTCTCCTCCCTCCCCCTCCCTCCCCCTCCCTCCCTCTCCCTCCCCCTCCCTCCCTCCCTCTCTCTCCTCCTTTCTCTTAAAATCAATCAATAAATTTTAAAAGAAAACCTAAGTAAATGGAGACCCAGCACAGAAAAGACACCAATTCCCTCCAAATAGATGTCTAGATTTCATGCAATTCCAGTAAAATTCCAGTAAGAGTTTTGAAGACACAAATTAGCAGACCTAAGAGTGAGGTGGGAAGATGAATAAACTGCAACAACTCGAGCACCCGACATATCAATATAGAGTCACAGTACCCAAGTCTTCTTACTGAGGTAAAATTCTCATAACAGAATCAACCAGTGTGCAGTTCAGAGCTCAGAGACAAGGTGTCCCTCAGGGACCCGTCCTTCCTGCACCTAGGTCCAGTGTCGGGGTCTCGCGGGTGTGGGGAGAGTCTTCCTGTGCAGGGAGGCTCTGAGTCTCCACCACCCACCAAAGCTGTTGCTGCCTGGCTTCCTGCGTCTGCTCAAGGCTAGAAGGCCACCCCCACCCCCACCCCGTGACATCTCCTGCTTTTGAGGCAGGAGGTTCCCCGGGCGTGAGAACATGGCCCTGAGCTGCTAATGAGCTTCAGTTCCCCAGGGCCATTTCACCCAGAGACGTACTCCTTGAACCCCGGGTGGGGAGGCCTCCCCATCGCTCAGAGTAGAGTTTCAGGAGGACAGCTCTGCTTTTGTCGGCCCCCACGGGGGACCTGGATCCAGCTGGGGAAGGAGAAGCCACAGATGCTGCAGCCCCTGGGCTGTCCCCTCTGTCTCTGTGCCCCGGCAGGGGCTGCCCGCTCTCGGCCTCCCAGCCTGCAGTGGGCAGAATGGTGTGGAAGGGCCTGGCCACTCCATTCTCCTGGCCACCGGACCCCGCGTCGGAAGCAGGTGGGTGTGGGCACGGGCAGGGCAGAGGCAGAGCTCTGGTGTGGGTGCCTGCTGCGCACAGGTCCACGCCTCTCCTGGGGGGTGCCGGCCCGGGGGGAGGAGCCTGAAGAGCCGCCTGTGCCTTCACCATGGCAATGTTTTCCTCCTGCGCTGTAGGTACCAGGTGACCCCAGACAGCTCCTAAGGCCCTAGTGCCCTGGGAGGGGAGGGTGGGTGAGCCAGGCTGCCCTCCCCCTCCTGAGGAGCTGTGTCCCCCTCTGGACTTCCCTGGCAGACTCAGGCCAGCCTCGTGCTCTCCCAGACACAGGGTGGAGTGTTTGGTGGCCCTGGATTGTCCAGTAAATCACCCCGACTCCCCGTTTCACTTGGCTGGCTGGTGGGGCCCTTGGCTGGCTCGAGGGTCTAGCTAGTGTGCATGTGGCTAGCTTGTCCCCACACCTCTGCCCCTGCTCCCCTGCCTTCCCCTCCTCCTCTGATTTAGGGGCCATGACCTTGCTTTTCTGAGGGAAGAGCCGTAGCCAAGAGGTCCTCTGCACCATGGAGACCACTTAATTTGCACCTTGCAGACAGCTCAGTTTCCTGAATGCTGGGCGCAGAGAGCTGGGGGGAGGGAGGAGACTTGACCCCAAGGGTCCTGCTGCCCAGGTGGGCTGGGAGACATGACTGTCTCAGGGTCAGAGGGCAGCCATAGCCCAAGGCCAGGGCTTGAGGTCATTCTGAGATACCCCAAGGCTGGAGGCACGTTAATCCCTGCCCCTGCCTGTTCTCTGCCCCAGTGGCAATCATCCTGGTGGCCAGCCCCACCTGCTCTCCAGGCCCCCATAGGGCAGCACAGGCACAGGTGGTTCCTCCTATGCATCCGCAGGTTATTATTAACCAGCAGTGACATCACCGGCAGCCAATGGGAGGCGGGTTTATTTCCAGGGCTGACAGCTTGAGAACCATTAACTCTAGCAGGATCTTCTTTCCCCAGGCTCCAAACCCGAGCCAGTCAAAGAGGGGGCCGCCGGTGTCTCCCCAAACTGCCTATTGGGTAGGCCTGGGGCCCAAGTTATGGGGGCCTGTACCCCTTTCCCCTGCCTCTTTGGAAGTGTGCTGTGAGGCTGCACCAGCCTGGTTGGCAAAGTCCCCGACCTTTGCTGCTATGGGGGCCCCTGTGATCAGTGGCTCAGGTGTCAGAGAAGGGGAGTATGAGAGCAGGGCGACTCAGGTGGCCTGGGTGAGCTTCTGGCTCAGGCCTTTCAAGCCGACTGCAAACTCTGCCCTGCTGGCTCTGTGACCTTGGGCACTGTGCTTTGTCTCTCCATGCCCAGCTGGCTCTTGGTCCGTGGGTCCTCGGCCAGCCTGGAGAGGCACTTGGTGAACTGGCAAGGCTTGTGACTGGCTGTTTAGCAGGTCATGAGGTATTTAGTAGTTATTCAGTACCGACCAGTAGTTACAGTCACTAAGTTCCACTCGATGGCTAGCAGCTGTTCAGTGGGTCTTGGTGCTGGCACTGGAAGGAGCTGTTTTGCACTGTTGGTGTGTTATTATTTAGTATCTAGCTCACTTAGTCTCACAATCTGTGTGGCCTGAGCATCTCCAGATGGCTGAGTTGCCTGGTTCCCCGGCCCTGCAGGGCAGAACAGCTGCAGGTGGACCGGTGTGAGTCGGAGGCCCTTTGAAGAAACCACCTGACACCCCTGCCTGGGGCAGTGTGCAGGCCCTTCAAGAGGATGCTGCACTCCACCAGCGGTGACCACTGGTCTAGGCAGCATGGCCTCTAGCCCAGGCCAGCCCTAGCACGGGTGCCACAGGGCACTTTGGTTCCTGCCAGCTGACAGCTGCGGGTGAGCCCGGATTGGAGGGTTGGGGCTCAGCCCTTTGTGTGAGGGTGTCTGATAAATACCCTCCGAGGCTGCAGGCAGCCTAGGGTCCTGGGTGCTGGGGGGACTCTCAGGGGAAGTTGGGTTGGGTGTCCCAGGAACCTTGGCCTCCTGCCCCATTTCTGGCCCATCCCAACCTGGGCCAATCCCAGCATCTCCCAAATCCCAAGTAACCTTCAGGCAGGAGGGGACGCATTAAATATAGAGACCAGCTGGGAGGGGAGGGGAGAGGTAGGTCTCGCTTTCTTGCCAGGCGTTTATTTTTAATTCTTGGCTCCTCTTTGGCGGTATCAGCAGCACTGGAAAGTGCCGGGTCATCTGCCCGGTCTGTGGGTCTGAGGGTGGGGCAGACCCCTGGGACAGCCCAAGGGTGGGCCTCACCTTCCCTGAGAGACCCTCCCACAGGCCTGAGAGACCTGCTTGGCCCCAACCACTGCCCTGACCCCCCTTTACTTCCTGATCCACTGGGGCCTCCCCAAGGCACCCCCCAGTGCAAGGTGCTGGGCACTGGGCTTTTGCTCTCACCCACTCAACACACATTTCTTGAGACCCTGCCCCACCTTCTCCCAGACCCTGAGTTACAAAAATGAGAACAATGTGGGTGTCCTCTGGATCCAGGTAGATGGGAGCTGGCCACAGGGACAAGCAATGATGGTGAACTTGACCTGACAGGATGCAGGCCCCAGGAGGCCCACACAACACAGGGTTACCCCATTCCTCTCCTCGAAACCTACTGGCTTTCCCTGGTCTGCCAAGGACCCTCTGGGACTCCCACTTCCTACAGAATGGGACCATCTGTGGCTTAGCACCCTGACCCCACCAGGACCCAGAATGAGGGAGGCTGAGGGGCCACAGCCTGGGACTCCTGGAGCTGATTACTGTGTTGGCAAACCCTTTGTCCCTGGGGAGCCCTGTCAACATGTAAACACCAGAGCAGCCCTTTGAGATATTGGGGGGGCAGTGCTCTGGGGACAGACTTCGAGTGTCCCTGCATTGAGAGGGGCCCAGGGTGGAAAATGGTCCTCTCTAGGGGTCTAGGGGGATGATGACCTCAGTGTATCTGCTGATGGAACCTTAGGCCTCTTGGCCAAGCTGAGGAAACCCTGGAGGCCAGTGTTCCTGGGGCCACACTGTGGCACCAGGTGGGGAGAAGCCTGGCTTTGGGGGCCTGCTGGGGTAAGCTGTGTGGCAAGCAGTGGGTCAGGGGCCTGCAAAGGAGCAGATTCCCAGGGTCCCATTAGGTGGGCCTGCACCGCCTGGGCCACATCCTGGAGGTGCCTCAGAACAGGCACCAAACACACAATCAGGGCCAGGCCTGACCCTGGGAGATGCAGGCCAGGCTCGCAGCCCAGAACCCCCACCTGAGGCTGTTCCCCAGCCCTCAGGCCTCACCTGCTCCTTGTCCAGCGTCCCTGCCACCCTGTGCCCACAGGTCCCCTCCCTGGGGACCTCTTTTTATGCTTTCTCTCGCTTCTCTCTGGCTGTGCCTGAGCCTGGTGCTGCAGTCTCTGCTTTATCGGTCCCGTCCCTGGCCGCGTTTCTCGCCATCCCTCCCACCCGTCCTTTCGGGCGCCCCTGCCCCTGCCCCTGCCCCTGCCCCGCCTGTTTTTCTCTCTGGGCCCGCGCTCCCTCGGGGCGCCTGGTCCCCGGCGGCCGTAGCTCGCTCCCGGCCCGCATCCTCCCCGCGCGCCCGGCGCGCCCGCGCGCGCCCGCGGAGCGCGGTGCCCGCGCCGCGCCCCGCGCCCCGCCCGCCGCGGGTACCGCAGTGCCGTACTGCAGGGGCGCCGTGCATTGCGCCCGCGCCGTCAATAGGTGGACCCGTCCCGGGGAGATAAAACCGCCGGCGCCGGCGCCGCCCGTCCCTCTGCCGAGACCTCGGCTCTGGTAAGGACGCTCGGTCCCAGTCCCGCCTCCCCCGCCAGCTTTGGGCGGAGGGTCCCCCTCCCGGAGACCGGTCCTGGGCAGAGGGGCACTGGGCCCAGCGCCTAGAAGCTGCGCCGCTCGCCGGCGGGGTGGGGCTGGGCGGCCGCCCCCTCTGCGTGCCCGGACCCCGCGACCCTCGGGTCGGTCCCCACCGGCGGCCGGGGTGGGGTGGGGGCTCCTCCGTGGCGCTTGTTTACCGGGTGGCAGGGGCGGGTCTCCTGGGCGGTGGCTATGGCCCTGCTGCTGTGACCTTGGGACCACCCGGGGCCCTTCTGGTTTTGGGCAGGGTCCTCAGTACTGGGGGCCTGTAAGGGTCGGGCCTCTGGGGGTGACCAGGCAACAAAATGGGGGAGGGGGAGGCGGAGAGACCTGGAGGCCCTGGTCAGAAGCCCCCTCTCTTCCCCCTTGGAATCCACCTGGTGACCACAACCTAGTGTTGGCGTTGGTGCCCACTTTCTTTCCCCAGCCCTTTGTCCCTCCTTGGGCTGCCTAGGATTCTTCATTGACCTCCAGGATGAGGCAGGGGCTGTCACCCTGGGCCCTGACCACCTAGAAGGGGGAAAGGGTGCCCCCCAGCCCCCACCAGGCTGAGGGCATCTCTCACACCTGCTGAGCTTGCCTTGGGGCCACATTCTTCCTCCTTTGGGCAGAGCAGGGACCTCCACCTCCCTGCCCTATTGTCTGCCCCCTGCCCAGATTGGGGAGGGCCCAGGCTATTCTGGGCCCCTGACCTGGGCACCACATGGCCCTGTTGGAGCTCTGGACCAGCCTGTGTCTCCTGGTGCCTGCCAGGCAGGCATGAGAGGAAGATGGTGCCATCCATGTCCCTGCTTGAGGAGGGGCATGGGGAGCACTGACCCTCCTTCTCTATGCAACTCTGGGGGTGGTGGTGGTGCGGTGGGGGACAGTGTCCTGCCCAGAACTCTGGGTGAGGGAACAGCATCAGGAAAGGGCACTGGAGAGCTGGCAGGGTGACTCATCCCTGGGCTCCTGACTGGTCATGGGGCTCACCCAGCCTGGTGTTTCTCAGTGTCTCCAGATGTGGGTTAAACTCTTTCATGGGGTGGGGGGAGCACAGGCTCTGTAGGCCTAGATATTTACAGAAGATTGGGCTGTTTGGGTTGCTACCTGGCTCAGGTGGGTCAGGCACAGACTGGGGACACTTTTCCCTCCCCACCTAACCACCAAACATGGGGACTTGGCCTGGATGTGGGGGCCAGGTCTGTGGGCAGAGATGTGCCATTGGTCTGTGCAGGGTTGTGTCTTTGCCGGGCCTTCCTCTAAGGCTCTCTGTCACCTGTCCCCCTCACCATCACCCCACAGAATCACTGCTCAGCATTCCCTGCCCCAGGCCAGAGCACCCCAGGTCGTGCAGCCCCTCCCCACACCCCGAGCACAATGGGCAAGGAGAAGACCCATATCAACATTGTGGTCATTGGCCACGTGGACTCAGGCAAGTCCACTACGACAGGCCACCTCATCTACAAATGTGGAGGCATTGACAAGAGGACCATTGAGAAGTTTGAGAAGGAAGCTGCAGAGGTGAGTCTGGGGTGGGGGTGGGGCTCCCACATCTGCCTGCACTGTGAAGACAGTGCCCACTCGGAGGCTGGGCTTGCCTTCTCAGGCCTGGGGCATGTGGCCTGGCTTATTCCTCCAGGGCAAGAGGGGCGTGAGCCCTACAGAACCCTCTGTGGGGCGTGTGTATGTCAGAGGGTCCAGATGGGAGTGGCGTGGGGGGAGCAGGGCAGCCTCTCTCTGAGGCTGTCCTTGGTGGGGGAGGCAGATGGCTTGCTGGATCTGGCCCAGGTAGGGGGTGGCCTGGAGGCTGCGTTCTTGCCCTGCACAGAAAGCTCTGGAACACTTTGCCACATTGGACTCTAGAGCCCTGGAGCCTGCCTTTTGAGCCCCCCAGGGTTGGGTTCCCTTGTCCTCAGCATTGAGGTCTAGGGCTGGAGGTGGCACTGCCCTCACTTGTTCCAGGGCTGGGCGAGGACTCAGGGTGGCTATTAATAGCTGATTGATGGGCACTGAGCCCATCAGCTCCATTTTCTCATGCCGAACTGGGGAGGGCTGCTTGTCTAGCGTGGCACCCTTTGGCAGGGGTGGTGGGGGGCTTGGTTGCTGGTAAGGATGAGAGGAGCCCCAGGAGCTGATCTTCCCTCTCTCGAAGCTGCTCTTTGGCCACTGTGGGTGGAAAGTGGACATGGAGTAGGGGGTCTGCTCTCTGTACCCCTTACCCCCCGCCCCTGAGCTCTGTGAAAAGCTCCCATCTGGGGGAGCTGTGAGGGCTCTCACCTGGATGACAGAGTGGCTGGGGCTAGGGCCCAGGAGGGGACAGTTTCTGGCCTTGGAGTGGGGTGCTCTGAGCTTCCCTCTATGCCTGGGCCCCAAAGCTGTGTCACTCCTCCCTGTGGGTCTGGAGGTGGAGGGGGGCAGAGACTGTTTTCAGGGTGTCTGGTTCAGGTTTTATGGGTCTTGTCTGGGTGGCCTCCCAGGTAGCCAGAACTCTCCCTGTCTGTGCATGGCTCTGGCAGGGAGCTGTGTCCAGCTGGGCAGTGACCGAGGCTGCTGTCCTAATGACAGCCCTCGCCCCTGGGCGTGGGACTCTCGCTGGGCACTGGGCACAGGTGTTTGCAGAGAGCAGCCCAGCCTTGCTCAGGTGGGGCCAGGAAGGGGTGGAGGAGCCTCAGAGCTGCTCGCAGGCCTGGCTGGCTATGGAAAGAGCTGGAAAGCCAGGCCCTTGCTTGTGACCTCATCTGATTTCTTTCTTTTTTCCTTTAAAAAGAAATCACAGAGGGTTTTTTGACTTGACAACCTGAAACCCAGTGGTGTTGTGGGCCTCTGGCTGAGGCAGGGATCTGGGGGGGGGTGGCTTCCAGCTTCAGATAAAGGGGAGCCGCTAGCCAGGGGAGGAGCTTGGCCTCCCGCTTCTCTCCAAGAGCTGGTCCCAGGCCCTTGCACCACCTACTGGTGGATGCTTGAGTTGCGCCCATTTAGGAGGCAGGAGGTTGGACCTGGAAGCCAGGATATTCCCACCTGGGAGGGCAGAGTTGAGGTCTGGGTGTCACTCAGAGGTCCTCGTGTCCGGCTCCCTTGTTCTAGAGGTGGGTCCAGAGTCCCAGGGTCCCAATGGGGAGCAAGGGGGGCTGAGGCCCATTTCCTGCCTCTCGCCTGGGCCTCTCTGCTGTGAGGAGCTGCTCCCATGGCTCCAGGTACCTGCTGGCCAGGCTGACTGGGTCCTGGGTCCTGGGTCCCACCCTGAACCACATGCCACCCCTCTAGATGGGGAAGGGCTCCTTCAAGTATGCCTG
This sequence comes from Miniopterus schreibersii, assembly GCF_964146895.1. NCBI lineage: Eukaryota > Metazoa > Chordata > Mammalia > Chiroptera > Miniopteridae > Miniopterus > Miniopterus schreibersii. The sequence goes on from NC_138110.1 coordinate 843,977, forward strand.
GGTGCTGGACAAGCTGAAGGCAGAGCGGGAGCGTGGCATCACCATCGACATCTCCCTCTGGAAGTTCGAGACCACCAAGTACTACATCACCATCATTGATGCCCCGGGTCACCGCGACTTCATCAAGAACATGATCACTGGCACATCCCAGGTAGGCAGGTTGCAGGGCCACAGGGGCCAGGAGGTGGGTCCCATTCAGAGAACACCTGGGGGCGGGCCCTGGAATCATTGAAGGATAGTTGGGTCTCCTCTGCTTCCTCCTCAGGGCCTAAGACCCTCACCTTTGCCACCACTTGCCCCACCTGGTACAGAGTTGCCCCAAGAACTGATTAAGTGTCCTAGCATCTCTACCAGGCAAGGACAGCCTGCCACTGTCAGGGCCACCTTTGCAGGCAGACAGACTTAGAGGCTAGGATGAGGTCACCGAGATATTCAGACAGACAAACCCAGACAATCCCTGATGTTGCCATGGCATTCACACAGACAGACAGATGGATGAGCCCCCGCCACTGCCTCTAAGGTCGAGATTCCCAGGTCCCATCCCCAGGTGACTGTCCAGGCCCCTACCTGCTGCCTGGAGTGACCTGGGCACGAGGTGGGGTCTGGGGGCTTATGGTGCTGTGCCTGCTGGGCAGGCGGATTGTGCTGTGCTGATCGTGGCTGCGGGAGTGGGCGAATTCGAGGCGGGCATCTCCAAGAATGGGCAGACTCGGGAGCACGCACTGCTGGCCTACACGCTGGGCGTGAAGCAGCTCATTGTGGGAGTCAACAAGATGGACTCCACAGAGCCTGCCTACAGCGAAAAGCGCTACGACGAGATCGTTAAGGAGGTCAGCGCCTACATCAAGAAGATTGGCTACAACCCGGCCACTGTGCCCTTCGTGCCCATCTCTGGCTGGCACGGTGACAACATGCTGGAGCCCTCGCCTAATGTGAGTGCCTGGCAGGAGGGGGTGGGGCTGCTCAGACCCCTTCCCAACGGCCCAGAGCACTGGAAGATAGGGCCAGGTCAGGGTGGGGCACAGGTCAGAGAGCTTGTCCCCAGACTCCCCTCAGCCCTTCTGTCTCCCTTAACCTGTGTCAGTGTGGGAGCCAGACCCTGTGGGTGTCCTTGGGGTCCACATGAGGCTGGCAGAGAGGCTCCTGCAGCCCCTTCTCTGATGAGGACACCCCTTCCCCCCAGGTCAACACTGCAGGGACAGAGCTGCTGGGGCCTCTGGGCCCTGTGTCCAGGAGCTGTGCCCCAACAGGGTTAATTTTCATATCCTCCAGGCGCCTCCTGGAGCCTGGAACTGGTCAGGCTCTGGGAAGGGCCAAGGGCTGGCTCTCTGCTGGTCACTTGGGCAGCCAGTGTCCCAGGAACTCTGAGCAGGAGGTGGCGAGTGGAACCTGGCTATTTTGAAATTGTGGAACCCGAGACCTAGTGCCTTGGCACTGTCAAGCCAAAGACACCCTGGCCCAAAAGGATGGCCACTCATTCTGGCCAGCACTGTTGCAGCCCACACTGAGGGTGGCGGGCATGGAGGGGACCCTTGGGAGAGTCAGGAGAGACAACCCTGGAGCCCTGTGGCTGGAGTGCAGCAGGAGGGCCCCCCATCTTCCTGGGCAGCAAGTTTGAGTGTTGTGGACTGCACGTTTCCTCATGGGATGTCACGTAGTGCTGGGGGAGCTGACTGCACCCTCCACCCTCCTGGGGAGGCCAACAGGACACCCACCCCCACATTTCCCATGTCTGAACTGCTGGAGAGCTACTGTTGGTGGGCTGGGCACCCATACTGGAGGTGTTCTGGGCTGTCTGGAGGACTCCGTCCTTGGGAATGGATCTGGGGCATGGTGCTGCAAGCCCTCTCTCCTTGTCTCCATCTGGGGCTGGTGGGCCAGGGGGCTCGGTGCTAGGAGGGTGCTGGGTCTGCTGTCAGGAGAAGTCCTGGGTAGCCATGTGTTGGCCACACCTGGAGATGGTGGGCACAGTGGTCTCTGGAGCTGAGGCTAAACTCTGTGCCTCTGGCCTGGCCAGGTAGTCCTTTGTCTGGTCTGGGCCGAGGCGGGGGATCTGCTTCCTTTTGTCTCCCTGCTCAGTGTCTCTCGGATATTGGGAGTGTGAGCTGGGAGGGGTCAGTTTTTCAGCATCTCAGTTGGCTCTTAGGCAGTGGAGGGAGGGTGCTTTGTTCCCCTGCTCCCCAGGATCCCTCAGGTCAGGTACCTGCACCAGGATTCCCCGACTGGGACTGTGGGGTGGGGTGGGGTGGGGTGGGTGAAGGCCGTCTCTATGATGGGTGCCTTCTTCCTCCTGCCCAGATGCCATGGTTCAAGGGCTGGAAAGTGGAGCGTAAGGAAGGAAACGCCAGTGGTGTGTCCCTGCTGGAGGCCCTGGACACAATCCTGCCCCCTACGCGCCCCACGGACAAGCCCCTGCGCCTGCCTCTGCAGGACGTGTACAAGATTGGTGGTGAGTGAGGGCACAGGGCTCCCCTGCTGGTCCACTCTGGGTGCCCAGCCCACTTCAGCCAGCTCTGCCTTTCAGACCCCTCTCCTGAGACCAAGGCCCTAGCAAGGAGCTCCCAACGCCAGGGTATTTCTGCCTGTCCTCCCACACTGCACAAAACTTTTGGGGTACCCCTCATCTATCCATCCATCCCCCATCCATCCATTCATCTCTCTATCAGTCTCTCTGTCCATCTCTCCACCCATCCATCTATCCCTCTAGCTGCTCACCCCACCATCCATCAGTCTGGCCAGTGTTTGCCAGGTCTTCCTCCCTCCAGATAAGTGCTTGGTCCTATGCCAGGAGCTGGTGCCAGGGTGATGGCACAGGGGAGAGGTGCGTATTCTCCTCCCCCAGGAATGAGAGATGCTGTTCACGAGATGATAGAGACATAAACAAGCGTGAGACCATGAGGATCTGGGCTGGAGACGCCAGGGGCCTGTGGCAGGGTGGGGTGTCATGCTCATGCTGTAATGTCACACGAGCCTCCATCACAACCAGGGAGATGGGGTGGAGCCTCCCTCATACTGTGAAGGAGACCAGACACTCATTGTGCAGCCACACAAGTGTTAGCAGATCCATGAGAAGGGGGTGGCACCCATGTCCCTTTAGGGACAGCCCCCGGGACCAGGAGCACTGAAGCCAGGCAGGATAATCCCAGGTGGGCTGTGATCCACCTGCGGTGATGCTGGTGCCTCATAAGGAGGGGCCTCAGAGAGGTGAGGGACCCACAGTGCCTCTGAGAACAGTGCCACCTGGGGGCAGGGAAGGGACCCCTGATCCAGGTGACCTTCTCCTTGCCCTTCCCCCTCCTGAGAGGTTCTGGGAACTTTCTTGTTCAGTCCCTTCCTTTCCTGTGGGGTCAGGGGAGCCTCCACCTCTGTGAGAACCTCTCAGTGTGTCTGCCTTGCCCGGGGTCTCCCTGTCTCCTCATTCCCTCCATGTGGCCATGCCCCAGGCCTGCCAGGGAGGACAAGGGGTGCCCCTTGGGCCCTGACTGCCCCTCACAGCCCCTTTCCTCTGGGCCCAGGCATTGGCACTGTGCCTGTGGGCCGCGTGGAGACAGGCATCCTTCGGCCTGGCATGGTGGTGACCTTCGCACCCGTGAACATCACCACGGAGGTGAAGTCGGTGGAGATGCACCACGAGGCTCTGAGTGAGGCCCTGCCCGGAGACAACGTCGGCTTCAACGTGAAGAATGTGTCCGTCAAGGACATCCGCCGGGGCAACGTGTGTGGGGACAGCAAGTCCGACCCCCCCCAGGAGGCTGCCCAGTTCACCTCCCAGGTGGGTGGCTGTGTGGTGGCCACTGGGGCCCATTCCTGCAGGGGTGATGACAGGCTGTCTTCAGGGAAGTGGCTCTGGAGCACTGGACACCCCCTTGGCCTGGTGCTGGGGAGGACTCAGACTTGCTTTACAAACGTGGCCCCAGGGCGTGGAGAGGTTGGCGTGGGTTGAGGGCACACGGGAGGGCAGAAGCAGGTGAGCCAGGCCTGTCGCTTCAGGCCTCACCGAGGTCCTACTCGGGTCCTGAAATGTCGCTGTGATTCTTTTATTCTCTACGTTTTCACTGCAGCCTCTTTGATCACCTCCTTACGCGACAACAATTTTAAAAATTGGCTTTATTGAGAAATTGAAATATAAAACTTGAGGTCCAATTTTGTCGTCCCCCTGCCTTGGTTCTGGCCAGGGTTGACAGTACAAGCGGCCCACTGGCCCTTTCAAGCAGTGCACCTGCCCATTTATCTCTTGTGGTTTGTTCATTTCTGTTTATGTCAATGCTTGGTAATGATCTCGGGGTCCAGGTCTGGAGGGGTGGGTGTCCCATTGCTGGACCTTCCTCCATGGTCAGCACTTCGGGCCCCAGGGACCTGGGGGTGGGCTGTAGCCTCTCCCCGCTTTGGTGTCCCCCTGTCACTGATGGCCTCATGACACTTTGCCCGCAGGTCATCATTCTGAACCACCCCGGGCAGATCAGCGCTGGCTACTCTCCGGTCATTGACTGCCACACGGCCCACATCGCCTGTAAGTTTGCAGAGCTGAAGGAGAAGATAGACCGGCGCTCGGGCAAGAAGCTCGAGGACAACCCCAAGTCCCTGAAGTCGGGCGACGCGGCCATCGTGGAGATGGTCCCAGGGAAGCCCATGTGCGTGGAGAGCTTCTCCCAGTACCCGCCTCTCGGTGAGTGGGGTCCGCGGGAGGCCCAGCCCTGGGCAGAGGGTCCGGGCCGAGGGCACCACTGCAGGGAGGGGTTTTACTTTTCTGCTGCACTTGGAGCGTAGCAGGAGCCCCACGCCTTGTCTCCCGGAGCACAGGTGGCCCTGCCGGGCAGACCCGGGATGGTGGCCCCTCTGCAGATGAAGGGCCTTAGTGGCCCACCCAGGCCCACAGCTAGTCTAGCGGCGCAGTTCGCACTGGCCGCCTGCCCCGCGGCCCTGGCACGGGCACCGCAGAGGCACCCACCGGGTTTCGTAGCGGGGCTCCTTGGCCCGGAGGCTGCGCGACGCCGCCCCGCCGGCCGGGAGCGCCCCCGCGCGGGCGGGCGGGCGGGGGCCGGGGAGCGCGCCGCTCACGCCCCTCCCCGCAGGCCGCTTCGCCGTGCGTGACATGCGGCAGACGGTGGCCGTGGGCGTCATCAAGAACGTGGAGAAGAAGAGCGGCGGCGCCGGCAAGGTCACCAAGTCGGCGCAGAAGGCGCAGAAGGCGGGCAAGTGAAGCGCGGGCGCCCGCGGCGCGCCCCTCGGCGGCGGCGCCGCGCCCCGCCCCCCGCCCCGGCCCCGCCCCGCGCCCCGGCCCCGCCCCCGCGCCCCGCCCCCGCGCCGGACGCACGTCTGCACCTCCGCCTGCCAGCGGCTCTCGGTCCGCGACTGGATGCTCGCCATCAAGGTCCAGTGGAAGTTCTTCAAGAGGAAAAGCGCCCCGCCCTAGCTTCCGTGTCCAGCCTGCGCCACGCTCAGTGCCCGTTTTACCAATAAACTGAGCGACCCCGAGCCGTGTGCGCCTCCTGCGGGCGGGGTGGGGTCGGGCGGCGTCCGTCACCCTGCGATGGCCTGGCCACGCTCCTCCGTGCTGCCCGGTGCGCCGTGGGCCCCCAAGTCCAGCTGCGCTGGCTTGTCAAGAGGGGGCTTTGCAGTTGCCTCCGTGGGGTCTGCAGGTGGGGGGGCTGATTGTTCAGGGGTCTCAGAACCCGATGAGAGCGGAGGGCCCCTCCCCCACGAGCGATTCTCTCTCCCACACCCACCGTTTCTCATCCAGGCTCCCAGGGTTCCCCTCCCCAGCTGGTCATCTGTGGCAGCACCACATCCGTTCTGCTCTTCATCTGGGTCCTGGGCACACTCTGGAACTCCATCCCCAGAAATCCCAGGTCAAGCCCTGACCTTGGTCAGCAAGGATGGGATGACAGGGTGACTCCTTGCTCAGCCAGCCCTGCTACAGGAAGCAGCCCCAGCCTGCCCTTTGGGGCTGTTCAAGGAGCTGAGGGTGGGGGGCAGCAGACCTCCAACCTTGCTCACAGTGCAGGCTCCAGGCCGAGCGCAGGCTCCCATAGCGTGCTAGTCTCGTAGCTGGCAGCTTAAAGCAACAGGAAGGGACTCTCACAGTCCAAAATCAGAACCACTGAGACAAAATCAAGGTATTGGCAGGGCCCCACTCCTCCAGGGGCTCGAGGGCAGGGTCCATTCCTTGCCTCTTGCCTCTTGGCTGTGGCTATATCACTCCAATCTCTGCCCCTGTGGTCATATGGTCTCCTCTGCATCACGTCTCCCTCTGCATCCCTCTTACAAGGACACATGTAATTGCATTGAAGACCCACCTAGATAATCCAGGATAATCTCATCCTAAGATCCTTAATTTAGTCACTTCTGCAAAACCCTTTCTTGCCACATAGGTCACATCACAGGTCCCAGGGATGGGGCCTGATATCTCCGGCAGTGTATCCAGCCCACAACCCTGGGGATGGGAATGCTGCCAGCCAGGAGAGGTGGGCACATGTGGCTCAGAGGTTCCCGTGGAGAGGCTCCTGGTGTCTCCCCACCAGTCCTATGGAGGGGATGGGCCCCTTGAGCTGCATGAAGGGAAAGTAGGGCAAGGACAAGGAAGACCTCAGTAGCCAGATGCCGTTTGGGATCCACTTCCAGGGGTGGGGGTTGTGCTGGTGGCTGCAGACCCATGGGGAAGGGTCTGGGCTGACCCATAGAGGCCTCCCGAGTCAGCAAATACAGACAAAGGACACCCAGGCAAATTTGGATTTCAGGTAAACAGGATGATTTTTATTGTTGTTGCTCACCTTCATCCAAGGATAGTTTGTCATTGACTTTTGGAGACAGTGGACGGGAAGGAGGGAGAGAGAGAGAAACATCGATGTGAGAGAGACACATTGATTGGTTGTCTCCCCCCCCCCCCCACACACACACACATCCTGATCAGGGCTGGAATCGAACCTGCAACCCAGGTATGTGCCCCTTGACCGGGAATCAAACCTGAGACCCTTTGGTGTACTGGCCGATGCTCTCACCACTGAGCCACACAGGTTAGGGCAGGATGATTTTTAATATAAATCTGTCCCATACAACATTTACACTGACAATGTATTTGCTGTTTATCTGAGATTCAAACTGGTCTGAGTATTTTGTCTGGCAACCCTGCCCAAGGGAATTGGGTGCTTCCTGCCACTGTACTGAGCCCCTGGCCTGTCCTGGGCCCTGCCTGGCCACCATCATGGTTGGGGGACCTGGTGTGACCCTGCGGAGCCTGTGTGCCCCAGGGAGTTGTCCTTACACACTTGGCCCAGTTACAATTGGGGTCAAATAGAAGAAACTTGCTGGCCGGAGGCAGGATTAGAATGAAAACCAGCCCCTTCTAGCAGGGGAGAAAGTCCCCCTTTGTGGTTCCTGAAGGCCCTTCACCCTCCTGTCCTGGTCACTGGTCCCCTCTGGGAACCCTGGTCACCTAGAAGCCAAGGGTGGGACTATGTTAGCCTGTCAACACACCAGAGGCCCGTGCTGGGGGTCATACTGCCTGCTCTCGAGGTGAGTGCGTTTGGGGCAGGGGCACAGGTCCTTCCAGGCTCATGGATTCCCAGGAGCCGTGTGGACAGAGGTGGGAGCACGTCCCCATTCCCATCTGAGTCCCCGTGGTGGAGGGTGAGCCCTCTGGGGAGGGTCTCTGTTCTTTGTACATCACTTCTGGGGTGGGGTGATGAAGGCAGGTCCTGGAAGGTCCAAGCCCACAAGTCTGAAGCCTGGCAGGGCTCCTGGCCTTGCTGCACCAGGGTACCTGCTCAGGATGGGTTCCACAGGGCGAGGAACTGGAAGGACAGTGGCTGAAATCTGGGACCTTGGTCTGGTGGGGCATGCAGTAGCTCCCAATGGCCATGAGGGGGCACCACACTTCTAGGATTTCCCCACTGACCTCCGGGTTGGGGCTCCCCTGCCTCCAGCAGGCTACAAGCGGCAGGGGTGTGCAGGGATTCCACCTCCTGTTCCTGCAGCGGCCCACACTCAGCAGGAGGGGCTTCTGGGGGACGGTGGGTCTTGGCCACACCTGGGGCCTGGGACACAGAGTCAGGTAGGATGTGCTCTCTTATTTGGAGGGGAAACTGGGGGCGGGGGGCAGAGCCCCTGCGTGACACTCTGGGCTGTGGGCCTCAGGCCCTCAAAGTGTCAAATGTCGTCGAGGTTGCATCTGTGGATGCTGATAGTACTGGAAATGAAAACAGATACTTAAAACCAGACTGCAGTGTGATGATTGTGGGGGGAGGGGTGTGGGTAGAGGTGGAAGAGGGGATGGGGGGTAAATGATGATGGAAAAAATAAAGAGAAAAAAGGAAAAAACCAAAATAACACGTCACCACAAAGAAAAATAATAAAACAAGAATGCATAACACACTGTCATCACACATTGTGGGAAAAAGCTGCACGAGACAGAAAGGAGTAAAGAAAGGTGCTCTGGTGTTATTGCAAAAGCAGTTCTGACTTCGAGAGCCTTCTGGAAGGTTCTGGGGACCCAGGGTGCTGACATTGGCAGGAGTGCCTGAGTCCTGGCTCCACCCACCTCACTGAGGACAGGGCAGGTGGCACCTGACAGGCCGTGGGAAGGGCTGGATGGTCGCTGTGGTCAGGCGCTCTTGGGCGCAGTGCTGTTCGGCTCTAGGAGTGGCTGTTGGAGTCAGAGCTGAGGCCAGGGGCAGGGGTAAGACGCAGGGACAAACTTGGAGTGTGGAGGGAGCTGGGGGCCCTTTCCCTCTGCAGGCAGGCAGGCAGGCAGGCAGGCAGGCAGGCAGGCAGGGGAACTGGGTAGGTAAGGGTGGTCTGAGCTTAGGGAACCCTGTGGGCAGCTGGACAGGGCAGTGGGTGGGTGAGGGGAGCACTACAGCCTGGACAGTGTGCCCTGAGGTGGGGGTGGTGAGCCTCGGGGCTGGAGCCCAAGTTGGGGACATGGGTGCTCACATCAGCTTGGATGCCTGGGCTGCTGAGGGGGACGCAGGGACCCAGAGAGGAGCCTGTAAGGCTGGTGCCTGAGCCCTGAAACAGTCTCAGGGCAGGTGCTTCCACCCTCCACTGGGCTGGTGAATAATTTAGAGCAGGATCCACCAGGACCCCACTGGCAGCTTCAATCTGCACTTTGGGAGTATCTGAAAAATTCATGAACTGTTGAGGCTTCGGGGTCCTGCTGAGCTGGCTGAATCTGATCTGTCTCTTGCCCTTGTCTCCCCAGGGCACCCGATGCCCTCTCCTCCAGGCAGGAAGCACCTTCCTGCCCTCCCCTAGCTGCAGGGTGGCCCTGGCGGTGACAGCCCAGTTTCCTAACAGAGGTTTCACGCCCCAGTGATCTGAACCCAGGGCTTTGTCACTGGGGAATGGCAATCCTTGTCACCTGGTAACTGGGCTTGTCTCTTGCTGGGTGCTCTGGTGTGTCTTTGAGTGGGCTCATGGGTGTGCTGAATGACATGCATGCCTCTGGTGTGTGAGCTCAGCCACGTGCTCCTGTGAGTGTGGCCTGGGTATGGGCTGTGCAGATCTGTGTGGGGTGTGGAGTGGAGTGGAGCCCTCGGGAGCTGGGGTAGTGAGTGCTTGTGCATGTGTGTGTGCATGTTATGTGTTCACGGGTATGCATGTGTGTATGCACATGGGTTTGGATCCATGTGTGTGCATGCTAGAAAGAGAGCATATCTGCATGGGTGTGTGTGCATGTGAGCATGTGTCTCAACTCTACCTGCGCTGTTGGCTGGCAGCCTGGAGTCAGAGCTGAGCCCCTGGGAGGTGCTGGGCAGCTGTCCTTGTCCTATAGCCATGAGGGGGAGGCTGGCTGGGGCAACTGGACTGTGAGAGGTGTGAGCTGTGGGGTGGGCCAAAGAGGAAGGAAGGAAGGCATCTGGAGGTCTGGAGGAGCTTCTGGAGCTGGCTCCTTCCCAGGATTCATGTGCCACTTCTGGTATCTCATCATGGGACTTGGCTGGGGAGGAGGTGGAGCAGAGCCTGAGGCAGTCGGTATGCCCATTGAGATGGCATGAATGGCCCACCTGCGGTAACTGCCACCATGGAAGTCAGATCAGCTCAGCACACTAGGGTCTGGGACTAGACAGGGACCTGGGTGGAGGCCAGAGGCAGGGTTGGGGAGACCAAAGCTGGGAGGAGGTGAGAGATCTTCCAGGTAGGCCCTGCTTGTCTTGTGTCCACCCTGAGCAGAGTGGGCGGGCCTGCGAGGGTGGAGTGGGCAGGCCTGGCTGGGTGTCCCACATCCCATAAGACCCAGGGTCTCTTCCCTTTGCCAGCTCCCTTGGAAGGCTGGGGCAGCCTCTGCAGGGATGGGGACTCCTGGGGCATTAGGTGCCTTGGTGTCCTCTCTCCCCCCTTTCCTTTCCTGACACTGGGGTTGTCACTCTGCATGCTGGGGACAACAGTGCACTCTGAGCCAGCCCTGCAATCTATTCATTTATTTCACTGTGACCCTTATATAACGCTCTTCTGGCCAGGCCTTGTGCTCAGTGCTTTACAAACTTAACCCCTCGCACTGTCATAGTCCTGTGAAGTGTTTACTATTATTGTTTATAGGCCAGGAATCCATGCCCAGAGAGGTTCAGTGACCAAAGATGGTGAGTTGTGACACAGAGCTTGATAGTATCAAAGTAGAATTTTGTCATCAAGGTAGAAAACAGAGAGACATGGAAAATCTGGTGTTTCTGTGTTGAACTCCGATGACGGGCCCGTCGTGCTGCTAGTTGGCGGGTTTGGCCCTCACGCGGTTGCCTGCCCAACACCCCTGCCTCCTGCCTTTTTCCTGTGAAAATCTTCCTCCCTTGGCTTAGGTATTCTCCTGAGCTTTAGGGAGAAAATCCATTGGCTGGCACTATTTATGCTAAGGTGTGAATGGCTAACTTGCCAGGAATAGCTACATATAAAGAGAAAACCTCTGCCTTAACCTCAGCAATATTGACCTCAGGGACAGGTAATTCTCTGGGCTAGGGGTGCTTTCCTGTGCTGTAAAGAAAGCCTCGACCCACTAGATGCCAGCAGCACCTGGCCTGTCATGTCTCCAGACATTACCAAATGTCTCCAGGTGAGAGTGATTGGCCTACCTGGCTCTCATTCTGTGGGTGGGACAGCGGGAGAGGATGTGGTCAGCAGTCTGAGCAGGGAGGGAAGGACAGATGATTCCCTTCAGTGAAGCCAAGGAAGACGGTGTTCCTAAGCCGGGACCTGGTGTCGCCTGGCACCTTCCTGCCACTTCCTGGGCCCTCCTCTATGCCTACAGGATCCTCTCAGTGTAACACCCTGCAGACCTATCAGGTGGGAACCCTTCTTTCCCCTCGACCAATGAGAAACCTGAGCTCTGTGAGGTTACCTGACCTGCTCAAGGTCTCACTGCTCAGAGCCCATGGGGCACCCTGATCCACACTCTGCAGCCAGTACCATCCTGTCCTCAGTGATACCGTGGACAGTAGTTCCTAAGGCCCTCCTGGCAGAGCCTGGTGCCAGCCATGGGCTCCAGTCCCGTCCCGGTGGATGTGTCCCACGTCTGATGGGCAGAGTCCAGCCTTCCTGTCCCACCCTTCTGGCTTCATGTGGTGACCTTGTTCTGGGTGAGGGGTAGGTGGGAGTGGGGACTCTGACAGCCCATGGGCCTTGCTCCAGACTGGACAGCTCTGTCCAAAGCCTACTGGATATCTGGCCAAGCAAGCAAGGCACTCAACGGAGCCTGCCCTGGGTGGGTGGGCAGCCAGCGCCCAGATGCCGGCAGCCTGTGTGTGGGCAGGGTGGCTGGTCGTGCTGCTGGTGGTGAGCCTGTCTCCATCGCATAAAGCTGCAGTTGTCCTTCCAGAGACCACCCAGCCACACAAGCCCCAGGCCGGTCATTGAGGCACATCCTGGCTGAAGGATCCAAGTGATGCTCACCCGAGAACAAAGTGACTGTTCACTCGAAGGAATGTGGGAGAGTTGGGCAGGGGGTGTGAGTATGTGCACAAGTTTGAGCATGTGCACAGGGTGTGTACACAAGAGTGAGTGTGTACACAGGGGTGTACATGAGGGTGTGGGTGTGTGCACAGGGTATGGGTGTACACTAGGTTGTGGGTGTGTGCATGAAGGTGAATGTTTGCACAGGGGTGTGAGTTTGTATATGGGTGTGTGTCTACATGGGGGTGTGTATGCATGGGAGTGTGTTCATGGGGTGTGGGTGTGTGCTCAGGGGTGAGTGTGTGCATGGAGAGTGTGGGCATGGAGTTTGGGTGTGTGCTTGGGGTGTGGGGGTGTGCACAGGAGTAAGTGTGTGCACTGGGGTGTGGGGGTGTGCACAGGGGTGAGTGTGTGCATGAGGTGTGGGGGTGTGCACAGGGGTGAGTGTGTACACTGGGGTGTGGAGGTGTGCACAGGGGTGAGTGTGTGCATGAGGTGTGGGGGTGTGCACAGGGGTGAGTGTGTACACTGGGGTGTGGAGGTGTGCACAGGGGTGAGTGTGTGCATGAGGTGTGGAGGTGTGCACAGGGGTGAGTGTGTGCATGAGGTGTGGGGGTGTGCACAGGGGTGAGTGTGTACACTGGGGTGTGGAGGTGTGCACAGGGGTGAGTGTGTGCATGAGGTGTGGAGGTGTGCACAGGGGTGAGTGTGTGCATGAGGTGTGGGGGTGTGCACAGGGGTGAGTGTGTGCATGAGGTGTGGGGGTGTGCACAGGGGTGAGTGTGTGCATGGGGTGTGAGTGTGTGCACTGGGGTGTCTGTGTGCAGAGGGGCGAATGTATGCACAAAAGTGTGGATATGTGCATGAGGTGTGAGTGTGTGCACAGGATGTGGGAGTGTGCAAAGGGGTGAGCGTGTGCATGTGAGTGTGTGCAGGGCTGCAGGCATCTGCGTGGCCCTCCTCCCCGACCTCTGTCTAGTGGAGAGGGAACAGGAGGCAAGCAAATAAGACAGCTTCAGATTATGGCGAGAAGTCAGAGCTGAGGGCAATGGCGAGGGTTCCAGTTCAAGGAGGACCCACAAGCAGAGCCTCCCTGAGAAGATGCACAGGGACCTCAGGTGCCAGTGCTAGGAACAGCATTCCTGGTGGAGGGAACAGTGGTGCAAAGGCTCCTTCACCTGTTTCAGGCCCACTGAGGCCTTCATGTGCTTGTTGGGCATGGCCATGGGGGGATGGAGGTGGGGGACATGGAGGGCAGGTGGGGTGAGGTGGTCTGAGAGCCACAAAGCCACATCACCTGGGTGGGGAGTTTGTGGTGAGGAAGTGTTTAGATAGCGTCAAAGTGCTACGGGAGCTCTGACAGGCCGAGCTCGTGGGTGAACCTCAGCGGCACAGCGCATGAGCTGCGGGGCCTGTCTGTTCCTCACGTTTTATGTGCCACAGAACAGGGACAATTGTCACACAGTCTTCATTCGTCAGGTGTGGGAAGGAGAGTGTGGGATGGAGAATGACAAAACCCACAACCTCCCAAACACCACCCTTGCTCCTGGAAGCTGGCCAGCAGTGAGGGAGGGGACCTGGGACCTTGCAGCAGGGGTTCCCCAAGAGCCTGGAATCTACAGATTGACTTCTGCTACTTCCACTGCCTGCTGCCTCCCCAGCCACAGGCCACAGGCTGTGGACTCCTGGTCTCAAGGTCCTGCTGGAGGCTGAGGGGTACGAGCCAGCTCCTTGGTGCAATTAGCTGGTTTGCAGGGTCTAGGAGGCTTTTTGAGAACTCTGATCCTTTGAAAAAAAGTATAAATTAAATTTTTATTGAGTTTAGTGTAAGATGTTTTTAAAAAAATCAATGCTTTCATATGTTAAGTCTTTTCCTCACTTCCCACTCCCCCATGAGCTTGATAAATGCAGCCCTACCTCCTAATAGTGGAAAATTCCTAGGCGGGATGGAGGCTGGGGCTTGCTGTCTGCATAGGCACATCCTGTTGTCCAAATTATAGGATCAGGACAGCAAAGCTCTGACCCAGGCTGAATGATTGAGAAGCTGTCCTTTCTCATTTCCCCAAATTAAGTCTCGTTCCTCCCCTGGCAGAGCTTTCCCTCTGGTCTCTGATGGGATCATCTGTTTTCTGCAGGCCTTCGATGGGGGAGGAGCTCACTCCCTTCCTACTGGGAGGAGATGGGGGTGCTGGTGCTGGTGAGACAGGAAGCTGCTTTTCAGGTCACTGGCCAACAGAACTGCAGGATGGCTGAACACTGGAGATAAATAAATACCTTCTGTGTCACTTGTGAGCCCACTGGGTGTCAACAGAGCAGCAAAGGGCCCCCACACAGGACTTCAGAGCCTGTCCACCTCCACATCCCTGTCCACCAGGGGACCAGCCTCACCGCTGATGGCCTCAGCCTGGCCCACTAGCCAGGGGAAGCCCCTTTCTTCCAGACTAGCGTCCCCTGCCCCGTCTTGTCTGGTCTCCTGTTAAGGCTGAGAAAGTAAGTAGTCAGGGCCCCCAGGGTTGGGAGAAGTGGGTTTCCAGGAAGTGCTGAGCCTGGTTTCTGACCTGCACCACCTTGGGCAGGGTCACTGCGCAGGCCCCCGAGGGGACAGTACAGATGTGCTTTGATCTGGCACCCACCACCAGCAGCTGCTACGTCTGCTGACCACCCGCTGTTGGCTCTATCTGTGCCAAGCTCTGCAGACGTGACAGTGACGAGAGGCATGCAGAGGCAGGGAGCAGGCCTGCGAGGTGAGCTCCCTGTGGGGAGGGGATGCAGAGAAACATGCTGGGAACTGGGCATGGGGCTGGTTCCTGAGAGCTCTGCGCTGGCCTTTGAGACGACAGTGGCCACCATCAGTTTCTTCAGCTCATTCACTAGTCTGTGCTGGGCTGCTCAGTGTTGTCAGTGACGTGGGGGATGGAGGAGGAAGCTGGGGTCTGGGGACAGTGCTCAGTGCAGAGGTGCTGACAGGACAGCGCCCAGTTGGCAGCTGCGGCTGGCATGGCCTCTCCAGGGTGGAGCTGGGCGCCCTGTGCGTCTGAGCTGTCCACTCTTCTCTGGGTCTGCACTGCTGTCTTGGCAAACATGGCTTGAACCTGAAAGCTTTTCCATCTATTTTTAAATAAATGGAATTCCTGTCGCTTGCATGGAATTCACCCCAACTGAGGTGACTTGCTTCACCTGGATTGCAGGTGTGCTGGGGGGACACCAGATGTGCTGCACAGTCTGTGTGCAGGACATAAAACTGAAGACATAAATGACCAATGAGCTGGCTCACTGAAAGGACATCGTAACAGAGGAAGCTGAGGTTCAAACCTCAATGAAGGATGTGCCTTCTGGAACCTACAGAAAAAACAGAGGGTGCAGGAGGCGAAGCCTGCCTGGGTCCCAGCAGGTTCTCATTGGAAGGGCCTCCCTCTCAAGCCCTCTGCTCCCAGCATCGCTCGTCCTTCATGGGCCGGCTTCACTCTCACATCGAAGACCCCAAAGGGACTCCCCTGGGAGGGAGTGGCCCAGCTCAGGGGACCCCAAGTCTGGGCTTCCCCTGAGCAGGTGGAGGCAGCCTCCCTTCTGGAGTTTGCACACCTAGGTTGCAATCACTTTGTCCAGTCCTCTAGAGTGAGATGCTGCCCTGTGGGCCCCGCTGTGTGGGGAATGCAGGGTGCCCCCTCTTTCCTTTTGCTGCCCAGCCTGTCCGCCAGCCTGACTGGACCAGGCTGGAGCCTCCTTCTCGGGCCTGGGCTCCGCAGGGGTGCAGGCCATGGGGCTGATGACGGGGCAGGGAGGCAGGCGGTTGGGGCCTGCCCATGTGCGCAGGCGTGTGTGGCACGAGCCGCCTTCCATCCCCAACACTCTGGGTGACAGATCAGCACCGCGCCTGCACTGGCCGTTATGTTTTCTGCAGAATTAAAAAGAAAAAACAGGCTACATGGCTACTTGCTTTGGAGACCAGAAGGCTGTTTTATGAGCCAAGGTACTGACTGGTGAGGCCAGCGATGGCTACTAAACAGACCTTCACTTGGTATAAGCCCTCAGTGCTGGGCGGAAGAGCGTGGGGAGAGGCTGGATGTGGTCAGGAGAGCACCTTCATCCCCGGTGGGGGGAGGCCCTGGGGGGCAGGCTGGGGCCTGCTCAGGGGCCCCTCAGAGGCTGAGGGGTAACTCCCTTTGGCTCCCCGGCAGCAGGTTCCAGAGGAACTGCCCAGGCCACCCTTAGCTCCCTGACTGGGCAAGGCCGCCTCTGCCCGCTTCTCCCAAGGGGACAGCCTGCTGTCTGTGTCCGGAGCCTGCTCTCCTTTGTCCGGGACTGTGACGCCAGCATCCCCACGGGCCTCAGGCCTGTCTCACCCTGGGGTGCACCCTCCAGCCCCTGCCCCAGCAGCAGGCCCTCTCGGAGGTCTGCAGACAAAGCCCAGGCTTCCAGGGCCAGCCTCTCAGGCCCCATCTTTGACCACTGTGCTCACTGCCTGACGTGGGGAGGGGGCTCTCCTGCCTCTGTTTCTAGGACCCCTCCTCCGGGCCCAGCTCAGCCAGCTCTCAGGGGTTCTCCCCAGAGGATCCCTGCACACCAGGGGACAGGGTGGGGTGCGGCTCGGCCGAGAGCTTGAGACCCCAGGGCTGGGGCCAGCGCCGCGCCGCCCCGCGGGGCCCTGGGCCGTGTGCCACGCGCGCCAAGCTCCCGCCCCCGCCGGCGCCGCGGGGGTTAAAGGGGCGGCGCGGCGCGGCGCGGGCGCGCGGGCGGGGCGGGGCGGGGCGGCCGCCGCTTCCCGCTCAGGCCCCGCGGCAGGAGCGTGGAGCCGCCGCTCCGCTCGGCCTGCGGCGCCCGGGCCGGGCCAGGGTGCGGGCCCGCCCGCCCCGCGCGCCCCCGCGCCCCCGCCGGGCGCCGGCACCATGGTGCAGAAGTCGCGCAACGGCGGCGTGTACCCCGGCCCGGGCGCGGAGAAGAAGCTCAAGGTGGGCTTCGTGGGGCTGGACCCCGGCGCGCCCGACTCCACGCGGGACGGCGCGCTGCTCATCGCGGGCGCCGAGGCCTCCAAGCGCGGCAGCATCCTCAGCAAGCCGCGCGCGGGCGGCGCGGGCGCCGGGAAGCCGCCGAAGCGCAACGCCTTCTACCGCAAGCTGCAGAATTTCCTCTACAACGTGCTGGAGCGGCCCCGCGGCTGGGCCTTCGTCTACCACGCCTACGTGTGAGTGTCCGCGTCGCGCGGGGCCGAGGGCGCGGGCTGCGGAGCTCTGTGCGGAGGCCGGCAGGAAGGGTCTGGGCGCGGGGCTCAGGCCGCGCGGGGGCCGCCCCGCCCCTGCGCGCCCGCGCCCGGCCCGCCCCGCAGGACGCCCCCGGCCCCCCCGCGGCGCTGCACCAGACAAAGGCCCGCGGGGGAGGGGCGGCGCTGCCCGCGCTCGGCGCCTGGACCCCGGGCGCGGGCCTCCGTGGGCTGCTCCCAAGGAAGGGGATGGCGAGAAGGGCTGGCCTCCCCTTCCCGGCCCCCCACGCTGCGCGCTCCGCCTGGGGCGCGCTCCTGGGTTGCTGCAATGGGGAGGGGTCCTAACGTTATTCCCCTACCCCAGCCGGACGCTCAGGGCAGTTGACTCCTGCCCCTGGGTGCCCGCCACAGCCCCTGCCTGCCTGCATCCCCGACTCCCCACCCCACCCCTCCAGGTAGCCCTGGCTCCTCTCTGGAGCCGCTAGCTGGAGGAGGGGTGGGAGTCTGACGCCCCCTTCCCATCCCTGGCTCTGACCCTCCTTGGCAGAGAGGACACCCAGGTGGGGTGGACCTGTGCTGCTGCCCTGGGGCCTGCCAGCCCTGGCCCTAGACAGGCTGTTGGTCTCCCCAGGCCTGGTATTCAGGGCACTCCTGGCTCCTAGGGCAAGGCCAGTGGCCCCTGGCTGCTGTTGTGTGCACATGGGTATTTGTGCGGGGTCTGTGTGAGTCTCCAGGGGTGCGCCTGTGTCGTCAGCATGCACTCTCCCATCCCAGCTGGACTGGGCTGGCTCGGCCATTTTGTGTGAGAAGGATTTTGGGATGGGGGTGAGGGGCGGGTTCTGGGAAACTGTCTCCACTCAACCTGGTGCCCACCTGGGATAAGAGGGGGGTGTGCCTGTGAGTGTGACCCATTGAGTGTGCCAGGAATCTGGGCCTGTGTGCTCTGGACAGACCCTCTGTGGGATGCGGGCGGTGACCCTGGGAGGGAAATGCCAGGCTGCTTGTGGGGAGGGTGTGCTGGGGGGATGATACCTTTGGGAGCCACCTTGGGCATTACCCCCAGCCCCCAGCCACCCTGGGAGTCCCAAGAAGCAGGGGCTCCCTTGGCATGGTGATCTGCAGTCCCCAGTGGCCCCCTGCAGTGGCTCAGGCTCTTCCCGGGCAGGCATGCTCAGACATGCTCTTCATCCTGGGAAGAGCCCTGTGTCTCCTCACCCGTGGCCCTCCACTACTGCTGCCCTCCCTACTTGGCTGGAGCCCAGGGGCCTCCTGGTGGGTGAGGCTCTGGTCATCCAGGTCCTGGCCTGAGGTGACCTTCGGTACATAGACAGTCCATCCCCACAGCCCAGTGGCAGGCACAGAGTTTGCTGTGCTTTGGGCATGGATGTCCCTGGCTGGGGAGCCCTTGTGGGTGGCCCTGGCCCTGGCCCTCAGTGGTCTCTCCCTGCTTGGGCCTAAAGTGGACGTTTCTCTGTGCCAACTGCCTTCTAAAAGCTGCTGCGTTCAGAATCAGAAGCAGAAGCAGGATGTGTGGGGACCCTGGGTCAGGCTCTGTTCGCGCGCCTGTAGAGTCTGTGTCGTCTCCCTCCTGGGCAACCCTGAATCATGACAGGTGGGTTGGCAGCGTGGGAGGCTTCAGGGGCATTGGCCCTCCCTATCAAGGCAGCCCTGCCCTGCAGCTTGCTCAGGTCCCTCTTTGGTCCCTTGAGTGAAGGCACAAGCTCCCCTGAGCTCCCCTTTCCCCAACTTAGAGAAAGGCATCCCAGTGACAGGCAATTTCTCCTGGGGAGTGTGATAGGCAGGAGGGGTCTGCAGCTGCTGTTGGGTTAGGCACTTAAGTCTAGTTTCTGCAGGCCTCAGTTTCCCATCAGTAAAGTGGGCACAGCCCGGCCTGGTGGCGATGAACTCGCAGGGCTGGCACAGTGGGCTCTCCCTGTGGGGACACATCCGTTCTGCTGTTGCTGCTCATTGCCCATCGTCATTCTGTCCCTGGGCATGGAATTCTCCACTGTCCCTGGAACCAGTCCATCAGTAGAGCCCAACCCCACCCTGACACAGGAGGCCCTCCGCCCCCCCAGGGTGTCACTGCCCTGGTGCCCTGCTCCCTTGC
The DNA here is from genome assembly GCF_964146895.1 of Miniopterus schreibersii. NCBI lineage: Eukaryota > Metazoa > Chordata > Mammalia > Chiroptera > Miniopteridae > Miniopterus > Miniopterus schreibersii. Next base: position 863,161 of record NC_138110.1, read on the forward strand.
CCAGCTCGGACTGATGGACTGACTCCTGTTTTGGTTTATGGATTCATTAATTAAGTGAAGTTCAGGCTCCTCCTCCTCACTGGGTCCTGCTTTGGGCCTGGAAGCCAGTGGAGGGTGGGGACAGGCCCAGGGCTGGCAGGCTTGCTGGCGATCAGCCCTGGGGTCTGGGGCAGTGCTGAGTCCTCCTAGGCCATCTTTCTCTTGCTTTTTGTCTCCAAAGCCTGGTTTCTGGAAGATCGGGGTGTCCCAGTGGGTCCAGGGGGCAGCTGCTACCTGGGGTGGGAGAGAGGCGACTGCCCTGTGGCCTCTGGGCTTAGTGGGCCTCAGGCCAGGTCCTCCCAGCCCCTCCCACAGAAGGGGCTTTCTCTGTAGATGTGCTCTGGGTGCAGAACCGTAGCCAGCCCTCCCTTGGCCTGTGCTTCTGAGCTTTGCCAGAAGAACTTCTGGAGACAGGAGCCTTCCCGGACTCAGAGGGGACCAGAGACCCTGAGGTGGGGGCTGACCTCAGCAGAAACATCAGAGACCCACCTCTCCCATCCTCGAAGCCTCTGTAGGGTCCTTCCTGTGCTTGTGCTGGATGGAGAGTGGGCCCCAAGCGGGAACCCCAGGGCACACATGGGTTTAGGATGAAGCCGCCAGATCTTGGCTAGAACTCTGGGAGGGCAGCTTGAGAGTTTCCACAGCTGCCTCAGGTGTCACCTCCTTCAAGTGTTGCCAGCAATGAGAGGGCCCGTGGGTGGGAAGCTGGGCTGTGGGGTGGGAAGGGGTGCGACTGAGCCCCAGGCAGCCCTATAGATGCTCCTCCCCAGGTCTACCCCTCACACCACGGGGCAGGGTCTCAGGTCCCTGAGGGTGTGTGTACCCTGAGAGTGGGGGATTCTCTGTGTACGAGGATTTTCTGGTACAGGGTCTGGAGTTTGCAGGGGGTTCAGAGGATGCATTTGGGAGAGGGCCTGTGAGGGGGGGAACCACGGGCTCTGGGCCAGCCCAGCTTGAACCCTGCCTCCATGGACGCTCCCGGACCTCAAGCCCCAAGTTTCCTTGTCTATGACGTGGCTAACAATTCTGTGATTCACTCAACGCAACACCCGGTGTGTGTGACATTCACGAAGCCTGCAGCTGTTGTCAGTGTTGTTGCCATGACTGTGGCTCAGCAGGATGAAAGGCCTCGTCCTGAAGGGGGCTGGAGGGCCCAGCAGACAGGGGCTGGCCTGTGCTCACAGTGTCCTTGCTGCCTGCCCCTCAGCCCAGCCTTCTCCAGTTCTCAGTACCTTCAGGCAGCACCTGGGCTTGGAAAAAGGCATTACTGCCAAGCAAGGGCCTGGTGCCTGGTGCGCATAGAAGAGAGCACTGTGGCACCGGCTTTTGAAAAAAGAAAAGGCTTTTATTGTAAGGTCAGTAGGCACGGAGACAGGAGGCGGGGCTCCAGCCCCTCTCCCCACCCAGGGTGGGCAGGACTTGAGGGGTTTCAGCACCGGCTCTTCCTGGACAGCGCACCCTGCGCTTCTGAAAGGTTCTGGCTCCAGGTCATGTCTCATCCCGGGGTTCTGTGGGGGAAGCAGCTGAGGGTTCACAGGGTTACTCGTCAGTGGGGTTCACAGGGATGACTCATGAGGTGTTCAAAGGGCGACTTGTGAGGTGTGACTCGTGAGTGGTGTATCCAAGGTTTAAACTTTGGTCCTGGGTCTTGTTAGGAACAGGGACTTGTTAAGACTTGTTTGAACTGGCTCTGCGGTTACCAAGGGGCCTGGGACTGCTACTTAGACTTGAGGCCGCACCTTGGAAATGAGGCCTGGGTCTGGCGCTTGTCCAAGGGACTGGCCGGCCGCTTTCCTAAGGAGACTCGAGCTTTGCCCTGCCCGGGTGTTGGGAGATGCTCTTGTTCTGAGTGACGGGCATTATGGCATCCTGAGCCTCCATGGGTGGAGACTGGCACTGCTTTGGCTTGAAAAACGCCATTGCGGGCAGCTTGTACCAATGACCCCTAGACCATGAAGAAAGGCCGCATGGGCCCCGGGCCCTCCAGTCGCCATGCAGGCTGTCTGATGAGCCCCCACTCTCCTAGTTCACGTGGGCCGGGAGGCCCAGCCCACCTTCGGACGGCACTGTCCCTGGAGCGTGGGAGATGCCTGCCAAGCAGGGCTGGAGCTCAGTTGAGCTTTTTGACACCAATCTGCTGACAGCTCCCTCAGCCTCTTAAATCGGTGCCTCCTTTATGGTGAGGCGCTGGCGATGCTGGCACTGGGAGGAGGCATGCCTTCCTGTTATGGCTGCATGGCACTTGCAGGCCTCCCCACAGAGCCTGAGCAGCCTCTTTGGATCCGAGGCAGAAAGAAGAGAAGCAGACCCAAGAGTCTCCCCAAAGAACGTCTTCCACATTGGGGGAGGTTTCTGAGAAAACAGCGAGGTTCTGGGCCTGTTCGGGTTTGCCTGTTCGGGACACATGAGCTCCCTCATGTGTCCCCACTGGGCAGGTCTCTGCAGTTCCTGTGTCCTCTCACCTGCTCTCCACTCGCTTCCTCAGCTGCTGGTGCTACAGCAGTGAGCCAACAAAATGTGTTTGTTGTCCTTTCCTTGTTCTTGGTGAGGGAGCTGATGCAGGAGAGGGTCAGTGCCAGAGAGATGACTGATTCTGAAGCCTGTCTGTTCCTCATGTGAACTAAGAGAGCCACGCCACAGTCAGGGGGCCCAGGGGCCGCTTAGCACATGTGCTGATCTGGTGTTTGGGGGCAGTGCTGGGGTTTTTGTTGTTTGAGGCTGGGATGGGCCATGCTTTTAATTCATCAGGAAGGAAACAGGACTGAAGATTCCGAGGGTCTCGGTGCCCCCTGGATGGGAATACTCTGGCCGTGTTGGGACCTGCATTCTGGAGGCTCTTCTGGACCCAAGTGGGAGCTGTGGGGACAACACTCCAGAAGGATAGGGTGCTTCTAAAACGCTCTGCCTCAGTAAATGTGTGTGGCTGTCTCTGCAGCCCACTCAGAGCTGACTCACAGGAGTGCCAGCGTTGGTCCGCACCAGGAGCCTGCTGTGCAGAGTGCAGGGTGGGGACGCTCAGGGCAGGGACACAGGTCCCAGTGTCAGGATTTCCTCCTGTGAAAGCAGGCCTGCGCTCTGGTTAGGTGTGGGGGTCGGTCACAGGGGATCTTGAAAAGGAGTCTCCTTGCCCTGCGATGCCTGGTTTGCAGGAACCGGTGAGAATGGCGCATCTCTGGGACAACGGGTGTTGGGCTTCGATGGGGTTCCTCTCAGGTGCTTCACACACCTGCTGTCTAGCCCCAGGTGCTGAGGTGCGGGGCCCCAGGTGAGGTGAGTGGGGCAGCAAGGGTGTATCCCGGCAGGCGCTGGGCTTCAGGGGCCCCAACCTTCCCCTGAAGCCCCTGGTATACAGTGAGGAGATGCATGCTTGGAGTGGTGACCTGCCTGCCTCAAGGAGGCTGTGGCATCTCCCCAGCCACTGGCTGCCTGGAGTCTCCTTCCCACTGCCCAGCAGCAGGCGTTGGCCAAAGGGAGGGGACGCTGGGGCAGACAGGGCCATGCCTATTCTGGCAGCTCCTTGTGGATGCTCTGATGGTTGGGCTGTGGCAGCTCCACTGTGGGGAAATGGGAGGGTGGGTGTATCCCAGGCTGCCAGCCCGAGCCTGACTTTTGTCTCCAGGAGTGTGGATGGTGTTCCCTCTAGATTGTCCGGCTGTCTGCAGAGTGCGGGCCTCTCCCTCCCCCAGGTCTTGCCCAGTCTGCTCCATCCCTACATGGAGCTTCAGTCTTCACCTAACTAGAGAACTTAGAACGTTTGAGTTTGCTTTTCTATTTAGGTTTGGAAAGAATATTTGATGCTTTGTAGGAGGTAAGGTCAGTTTTTCCTGGGACCCCAGGTTTTAGGGGGAGGTGACGAAGTGCTTCCAGAAGCTGGTCCATCAGAAGGGGGTATGGTGGTGGGAGGAGCCTTGGCCAGCACTTTGCTGGCTGGTATCTGCTTCCTGCATGCAGGGCGCTAAGCTGGGACACTCTGTGGACAGGTCACCACAGGAGCCTGGCTGGGTCCACAGGACTTGAGAAGTTTGTTATCCCAGAGACCCAGCCTTCCTGAAGGACACAGTGGCTTCCTGGGACAGGCCCTGCCAGCCTGGAGGAGAGGGTCGAGCAGATGCTGGCCATGGTCCTGAACCATGTCTCCTTGTGAGAACCAGCCCAGCCCTCAGAGTGGGGGCTTGACCCCAATGGTGCTGGGGAAGGAGCTGCTCATCTGGACAACTTGCTTCCATTTTCATATTCAGCCCTTTGTGCCCACAGGGCTCTCTGCTCCCCAGCTAGCATCCTCTCTGACATGTGCGGTTAATGGGCTGAGATGAATTAACATCGTGGGGAAGGAAATCGGTGTTTGGCCCAGACAGTGGGCAGACAGCGCCACACGTCTCAGCAAGGGGACGCCATTATGATTTATTACCTTTTCTGATCACAAAAATGACAACAACCACTGTGGGAAATTGGGAAGATGCTGAAAAACGTAGGAAGATTATTGGTCTCTTCTGAATTATTTTCAAGCATCTGGGCTTATTTGTGCATTTCTTAAACAAGCTAAGACTTCAACTGTGACCCTTTTCTGTGCTAACGACATATGGCCATGGTTTCCTCATGGAATTCCAAATAGCACATCCTCGTGCCTCCAAATGGAGGCCCTGTCCCCAACTCCCCTTCACTCTGGGCCCTTGGTGGCTCAGGGGAGGAGACATGGATCCTGAGTGGTGACTCGTCTGGTGGCCAACCTGGAAGTCAGGACCAAGGCTGGCCTGGGAGGGGGCATGTTAAAATGAGGTCCTGCCTGTGGGTGAGCCCTCTGTTGCTGGAGGTGTACAAGTGGAGACTGAGATGACAGTCACTAGGGACGTTTTCAGGGGACCAGTGTGCCCAAACTCTGAGTTGTGGGAGCATAGGGATGGGGCCATCCTGAGAGCCGGTTGGAGGGTCTTTAGGACAAGTTAGGGGGAGACTGATATGGGAGGAGACAGGCCTAGCTGTTGTCAACCTGGGGGAGCAGAGGGCAGTGCTGCCCTCTCCCCACCGTCTCCCCACACCCGGCCCTGCATGGTGGACCTAGCAGGGTGGGGGATATGGGGCCCACAGGGGTGGAGTCAGCCATGGTGGCCCTCTGCTCAGGCCAGCTCTGCGGACAAAGCAGGGCACTTACAGGAGCCCAAGATGAGGCATGGGGGGCCTGTGTGGCAGGCAGGGGAGCTCAGGACAGGCAGGCCCGGGGGATGCAGCCTTGGACTGAGCCCCATAGAGTGAGCTGGAGCAAGGCGGGGGTGGGGGGGACTGAGGCGGACAAAGACAGAGCTCAGTGTAAGCCATGGAAAGAGACACCTTCTGTGAGGGGAGTCCCCAAGTCAGGAAGCCACCTCAGTGTGACACACAGTGTCCCTACTCAGGTTTCACAAGCGGGTGTCTGGTGTGGTGATGGAGATGGGGTCCTTGCCAGTAGGTGGGTGCCCATGGCTCTCCCCATCCCAGTCTGTCCTGTCAGAGGGAAACTGAGGCACAGGTGGGGAGGGCATTGCCTGGGCAGCCAGGGGCTTGCCCACCGTCTCAGACCTGACAGCACGGCCCTGTCTTATTCCTCTTCCTTCCTTTTCTTTAACTTCAGTGAAATCCACAGAACATATGATTAATCAGTTTTAAGTAAACAGTTCAGTGATGCTGAGTGTGGGTTCTGCTGTGCACTTGGGGGCTGGGTGAGCAGAGCAGATGAGGAGAGTGGTGGACCCCCACTTGGAGGGGTCAAGGAGGAGTGGCTGTGTGATGGGTGTGGGGCGGAAGAGAATTCTAGGTAGCAGGAGGAGCATGTGCAAGGGCCCTGGTGCAGGGAAGTTGGCCTGTGAGGCTGAGAAACAGGCGGGAGGGGAGTGGGGTGCTCTTCCTCTGGTCTCAGTGGGGGAGTCACAGTGGCTGCAACGGAGACATGGAGAGATGCGACAGTCAGGGCATCCTGGCTGGTGTTGCTCAGTGGTTAGAGCATAGGACCTTGCACTGAGGGGTAACGTGTTCGATTCCTGGTCAAGGGCACGTACCTGGATTACAGGTTCAATCTCCAGCCCTGGCTGGGGAATGTGCAGCGGCAACCAATTGATGTGTCTCTCTCACATTGATGTTTCTCTCTTTTTCTCCCCCACTCTCTCTCTCTCTCCATCCCTCCCTCCCTCCTGCTCTCTCTAAAAAAAATAAAAAGTCAATGGAAAGAATATCCTTGTGTGAGGATTAACAATAAAAAAGAGCTGAGATGCTTGAGTTGAGGTCTTGGGAGGGAGATGGACGTGCAGAAGGACACCTGATTGGGGGCCGTTGTCTGTGAGAAGCAGGGGGTGAGAAGGTGAGGGACCCGCGGTGGAGACAGGGTCGCTGCTGACCAGATGTGTGTGGGCAGGTGGTGGTGGGCTCTGCTGTGGGATGGGGGCAGGCGCTCTGGTAAGCCTTTGTCCAGCCTTTGTTCTGTGTGCGCATAGGTGATTAATAGGGAGCTAATCACCCCATGTGCAGCCACTGTCCCTGGGGATCGACTGGGAGGCACCTGGGGAAGCCGCCTTAGCTGGGTGGGTGTTGAGACCGGGTTTCCTGCCAGGCCTGGCTGAGGGGGACAGCCCTCCAGCACCTAGGACTTCCCTGGGATGCCCGCTCTCTCTGGGGGAGGGTAAGACCCGACCTTCACAACCTCCTGTCGTGGAAAGAGTCCATGGCTGAAGCTTGGGGAGGGACGCTGCCCATCCGGGGGCCATGGCCAGTGGAGGGCAATGAGGTGTCCCCTGAGGTCACCTTCCTGCCTTGGTTTTGGGAGAGGAGGGCTGGATGAGGGGTTGGTGTGAAAAGGCTTGGTGGAGTGGCTGTCCAGCCAGCTGGGAGAGGGGCCAGCGGGTGGGGTTGGGGCACAGGCCGTCCAAGGCCTAGAATGCTAAGCCAGGAGCTGGACCCTCCGAAGGTCTGGGACCTCCTGAGCCGTGGCCTCTCGAGTCAGTTTATTGAGCGCTCACTTTGTACGAGGCAGGGTCCTGAGGGCTTGCCTGAATCCCCTCCCCGTGCCTTTAGGCTCAGGTGTAGCTGCCAGAACCTTCCATCTTCAGATTAGTAGGCTCAGTCCGGTGCCCAGTTGGACAAAGGTGGGCTGGGAGGCTGCACCTTGGTGAGCCTTGTCTGCGTGCAGGACAATCTCCCGAATGCGGCCTCCTGCTCTCCAGCCCTGGCAGGATCGCGAAGTGGCTTTTCACGTCTGATTTGTGCCTGGAGCAGCCTTCAGCAGTTGGGCTTCCCATCACTCCACAGATTGGAAGTGGCAGTGGGTCCTCGAGGCAAAGCAGTTTATTAGGGGGCAAAATTAGATTCCAGGCTGCAGTGCTAGCTGCAGTCCTTGCCAATGAGGCAGGAGGGGTTTCCCCGGAAAGCCCGGCCACTAGGCTGCAGGGGGACCTGCCTGGGCCTCACACTGGCTGCCCCTCACCTGGCCCCCAGTCCCCGGGCACTGGTAGGAATGGACATCATTCTGGGGAGTTTCTGCAGAACCCCCTCCTGGAGGAGGGGGCTGGGCCCATCCTGCAGGATCCCGGAGCTGCTTCAGCGTGTCCGTTTTCTCATCTGTGAAATGACAAGAGGGCCTTCCAGCTTTCAGGGCTGTCCTGTGACTGGTGTTGCTACCAATTCTAGTCTATGGGGACTCGATGTGGGGACCCCTCCCTACTCACCTCTCCAGCTCTGCCTGAGAGCAGCCTGCAGGGGCAGGGGAAGGGGAAGGGGAGGCTATGACTTGCCTTGCCTTTCTGCCCCCCCTGCCACCTCTGCCATTCACTTGTTAAATGTTTGTTTCATTAAATATGTAAAATGAGATTAATAACCCCAGCCATCTCCTGAGTGGGGGCTCCCAGAAGCCCCTCAGGATTCTGCCCTGCATCCTCCTGTTTCAAATGAGGGGTCGTGCCTCTGCTTGGAGCCCAGGCTGTTCCTGGAAGACCCCTGACATCTGGCTGAGGTGTCTCCTGCTGCTGTGGGTCCTGGAGTGCTGGGGCCGACCTCCCTTGTGGCCTCTAGTGACTGGGCGCTCTGGCCAGCACAGTGCCTGCGTCAGCTGCTCGCAGTCGGGGAGGCCATTCTCCCACCGCTCAGGTGAGCACTGTCTGAGGTCGCTTCCCACACTGGCTGCCCTGCCTGCCCCACATTTTGGCCCCTGGAATCCGGACCAGCTGCTTGAGATGCTTGTTTCCTTGGCAACTGCTGCCAGGATAGTCTCCACTTTGAATTCATTATCATAATTAGCCTCCCATCTTCCATCTTTTCTTTCCCTGCAGCCTGGATAGTTACCTGGCTGGAAGGCTGGTACACTACCCCCGGGGGTCCCAGGGCCTTGATCCAGATATTGGAGAGGCAGGGCGGTGCTGGCGTTTAGTTGCGGGCAGACAAGGCTGCTCACCTGTCCTGTCTGTCTCTCGGGAGGGAGCGGACCTAGATCCTCATGGGCTGCACTTGTCCTCTGGGACTTGAGGGGGTCAGTGCTCTGGGCACACAGGGCCGCCCCAGCAGGGCCACAGCATGCCAGCGCTGCCCCCTCACCTCTCCCGAGGGGCAGGAACTGCAGGAACAGGCAGAGGAGCTCCTGGCCAGCAGCTGCCTGCTCCCAGAGACCAGGATGCTCGGGCGCAGGAGATGGGAAAGGTCTGTGGGAGAACAGGCAGGAGCACTGCTATGTTCACATCCCTGAGCGTCTCAGGGAAACTCGGGCTCTGCCCAGGGTGACCCCTGGATGGACTGCGGGGCTAAGCGTGGTTACACCCCACCCCTTGCAGGAGAGTGGAGCCTCGTGTCTGAGATCGGTCTCCCCAGGGCTGGACTTTCATGAAGTGTCTCTGGGCACTGAGGGCATTGTGCTCAGAGACCATGAGGCCAGAGGCAAAGCCCCCATCACCCTCTCAAAGCCTCAGTTTCCCCATCTCTAAGGTCCCCACTAGGGGGCCTGGGATGCCACTGTGTGCTGGGGGCGGCAGTAGCTGGACACCAAGGTGCTTACGGACAGAAAGAGGCTTGGAAATAAAAGTCTTTTGTCCGATGTTCAGCTGCTTGGAGGAGCAGAGAGGGGAGGCCTTGCAGTCTGGAGGGGTGCCTCTCCCGAGTCGGGCCCCCCAGTCCTGGGCATGCAGGCATGGCGAGTGGAATCTGTCTTTGCTCTGGGGATGTGACAGGAGACGCATGTGGCCTCCCTGTCTGACCCTCCTCCTCGGGTGTGGGCATTGGGAGCCTCCTTCCTGAGTCTGTGATGCCTCCCCAACTGGGTACCGTCTGTGACTGTCTGTTCTGAAACTTCAAAAACAAGCCTGGAGCTGTTGCTGGCACCTTCTGGGGTAGGGTCACTGGGGAGGGGAGGGCTTGTCTTCTCCCTACTTCCCGGGTACTGCCTGCTGGGACAGGCTGTACAGCATGGCTAGGCCATCCCAGAATGTTCTGGAATGCCCGTCAGAGCTGCCCTCAGGAAGCAGGGCTGAGAGGGCCTGGTCACCTCGGGACTTCTGAGGAATGTTTCTGTGCGGCATGAGGAGTGGTCAGTGAGGGCCCAGCCCTGTACTCGGCTGTTTGAATCCCCGCATGGGGATGGCAGTGCCAGGCATCTCCCTGCCCGTTCTGCAGCCTGCAGGCCCGCCCTCTGCTTGGTCCTGGATGTGCCACTCTCCCCATTGTGGCCTTCCGTCTTGTTCTTCCCTCTGCCAGGAGCTCCTTCCCTTCTGCACTCTTGGCCCCGCCAACTCCAGATCATCCTCATGGATACCTCCCCAGGGAAGCCCACTGGGTTACATGACTCCCTGGCTCCCTGCTTCACAAGAGGTGCCCCTTCTGTGGTGGGCAGTGCCTTCCATGTCTCCCATGCCCAACCTCCAGGTCCCAACCTGGAGTCTGCCATCCTCTGCCCCTGGCGGATCCACTCTGGGCATGGGCACTCCTTCCCCACAGCTGGATCGGGAGAAAACACCACCAGGCAGATAGACAATTACAAATGTAAGGCCCACGAGATATCTGGCCTTTCTTCCAGGGCTCAGTTAATTGAATGAATTGGCTAATGAGCAAAGGAAATTAATTGTGGTTTTGAAATGTGACTGTTTTTCTGTGGGCACCGTGTCAGCAGGCACTGTCTGTGCCCATTACCCTCTGTTGGCGCCTCTGCCATGCCCATACTCCTCCTGGGAGGGGCCCTTAGCCCCGTAGGGGGGTCTGTGTCCCTGGCGTAGTCGCCAGGTGGTGGGGCTCACGGGGCAGGGCCACCAGAGGCTCCCTGGTACTGAGCACACTCAGCGCAGCCCGGGCTGGGTGCAGGCGGGATGTCCAGCAACAGGACAGGGTGGGGCTGGGCCAGAGCACGTGTCACTGGGTCCAGGCTCAGGTTGGACAATGGAGCACTGGCCCCAAAGGATCTCAGCCCCCTCTCCCCTGGCCACCAGGAGGCTGATGTTCTCCGCTCCTGGGGCCTATGGAGCTGGGGCTGGGGTGGTGGGGTGTCCGGGTGGTGAGGACACACGGGAGGGTCATGGTGTGGGGCTCCCATCCAGCTTCCCCAAGCTATGGGCTTTGTGCCCCTCAGGAGCCCTGGACTAGGTCCTCAACATCAGGGGCTCTGCTCCCTGAGACCCCACCCCTACCCACCCTATCTGTTCTGGCTGGCGCTTTGGACAGAGCCTCGGTGTCCACACTGCCTGCACAGTGGTTCCCAGTGCCTGTTAGTCAGGAACCTATAGGGTGGCCAGTAGACACAGGTCCATGGATGGGATCTTCCCACGGACACCAGTTCACACAGGAGGGGACCCTCCCCTTGGGCACTGGGTCACATAGGAGGGGACCCCCACGGACACCAGTTCACACAGGAGGGGACCCTCCCCTTAGGCACTGGGTCACATAGGAGGGGACCCCCACGGACACCAGTTCACACAGGAGGGGACCCTCCCCTTAGGCACTGGGTCACATAGGAGGGGACCCCCACGGACACCAGGTCACACAGGAGGGGACCCTCCCCTTGGGCACTGGGTCACATATAAGGGGAACCCCATGGACGCCAGGTCACACAAGAGGGGACCCCCATATGGACACCTGGTCATGCATGATGGGACCTCCCACACTGACATAGCCAACGGCCCTGGGGTGGCCTTTTGTGAAGGTCAGTGTTAACAGGAAGACAGGAAGTTTCTGTCACAGAGCCTGGGGAGGGCACGTGGGTAAGGAGGGGAATGCCGCCTACGCCGTGGGGCAGGTGGGGGTCTTGCCGGGCCTGCTCCCTTTTACTCTGAGTTTTGGGGACTTCCCCCAAGCAGGAGGTGTCAGGGCTGACCAGATGGGTGAGGGGAATGGGGGCTTCTTCAGCAGTCACCTCTGCTCTGCGTCCGGCCCTGGCCCCCTGGCCTCTGCCGCTGCCTGACGGTGCCTCCCTGGTCCTAGGTTCCTGCTGGTCTTCTCCTGCCTTGTGCTGTCCGTGTTCTCCACCATCAAGGAGTACGAGAAAAGCTCGGAGGGTGCCCTCTACATCCTGGTGAGGCCCCCGAGGTGGAGGGGAGCTGGCCTCTGGCAAGGGGTCCCACCTGCCCCTCCTCCTATACCCGGCTATACCCCAGCCTGACCCAGCCTGGTCAGCCCCATCCCCACCTTCCGTTCTCACTGACCTGAGGACCCGTGTCCCCCCAACCATGGAGACACGGTGTGTGCCCTGGCAGGCATGGGTGCAGGTGGGGCAAGAGTGGTGACACTACAATCCCATGAGGGGCAGGGGTGGGCGCCATGGCAACCACTGTACTTCCTATGTTGCTGTTGGTGACAGGGGGGCCTCCCCTGTCTAGAATGCACCTCTGGGGAGCCCTCCCTCCCTGGTCTCTCCGGGGGCTGCCCTAGGCTTTGGGGAGGACCCTAATGGCTCTAGCTTGCCCGTGCCACCCAGCTGCCGCCCTAGTCCCTGAGGTGGCTCAGCTGCAGCTTCCCCGGCAGGAAATCGTGACCATCGTGGTGTTTGGTGTGGAATACTTTGTGCGGATCTGGGCCGCGGGCTGCTGCTGCCGGTACCGTGGCTGGAGGGGGCGGCTCAAGTTTGCCCGGAAGCCCTTCTGTGTGATCGGTGAGGCCCAGTGAGGGTGCAGGATGGACACGGGCCCTGGAAGGAGCGGGAAAGCCAAGCAAGATTGCAGGATGCTCCACCCTCTTGGCATCAGGGCTCATGGTTAATGTGGCCTGAAAGGCGGGAGTGCAGGGCAGGGGTGCCCAGGGCAGGGCTGGGCAGACAGTAGTCACGGTCCCCCCACCGCACGCTCTGCACATGCCTCCGCCCATCTGTCCATCCTCCTGGAACCCAGGTGGGAGGCACTGTCCCCCACGCACAACTGCCTTGAGCTCCCCGTCTCTGCAGACATCATGGTGCTCATCGCCTCCATCGCAGTGCTGGCCGCCGGCTCCCAAGGCAACGTCTTCGCCACTTCTGCGCTCCGGAGCCTGCGCTTCCTGCAGATCCTCAGGATGATCCGCATGGACCGGCGTGGCGGCACCTGGAAGCTCCTGGGTTCTGTGGTTTATGCCCACAGCAAGGTGAGCCAGCCATAGGTGAAGGGTGCAAGGGCTAGCTGGATGGAGCCCAGAAGGTCTGGCCAGCTTTCTTGAGCAGCCCCCAGTCCATTTGGCCCTGCCCACAGCCACTGGCTCCAAGGTTGGGTAGGTGTGCTGGGATCAATACCCCAGTCACTACCCATTTAGGCTGCAGCTGGTGGTGGTCGCTGGCAGTGGGACCCAGGAGGTGGCTGTAGTCGCGTCCCAGCCTGAGCACTTCCCCACACTCTAGGGAGCTCCCAGGAGGCCCAGACCCTGCCCTACCTGGCTGTGCCACCCTGGTGGTGGGTGGGCTCACTGGCCCCCATCCCCCGCTAACCACTCTCCCTCCTGTCTGAGCCCTGAGGTGGGGACTTGCTCAGCAGGACCAAGTGTCTTGGTCCCCCAAGGTGCTGTGGTGCTGGATCCCCCAAGGATTGCAGGTAATCAGGGTGTCTCCCCCAGGCTCAGGGAAGTTGAGCTAGGGTATCAGGTTCCAACGTTCTGTGGCCTGATGGCCTGTTGGGTGCTTGGGGACACTCCCAAACTTGGACGGACATGCATATTGGGCTTCCTTAGCCAGCATCCTCCCGGGTGTGAAGTGCTCAGGTGTGGGGACACCCAGGAAAACAAGCCACCTCTATTGCCTGCCCCAAGCTTGGGACCATGTGGCTGGGCAGCTGTTGCCTGGGCTGCTGGGGACTGTCTGCTCCTAAAGCCCTGCAGACACAGCTTCCGGGCAGCCGGCCCCAGTGCTCTTGAGGGCGGGCTGGGCTGGACACTGGCCAGGTGTTCTGACACGGCCATTTCTTTCAGGAGCTGGTTACTGCCTGGTACATCGGCTTCCTCTGCCTCATCCTGGCCTCGTTTCTGGTGTACTTGGCAGAGAAGGGGGAGAATGATCACTTCGACACCTACGCAGATGCGCTCTGGTGGGGCCTGGTGAGTCCCAGCTGCTGGGCTTGTTGCCCTTTACTGAGGACATGCTTGCCAGGCATGCCTTCCTTGGGGACCCTCATCCACACCTCCCCTGTGCCCCCTGACCCCCTACGTGGCCACTGCTAGGTCTGGCATGTGACCTTACTCGCTGTCCTGCAGATCACCCTGACAACCATTGGCTACGGGGACAAGTACCCCCAGACCTGGAACGGGAGGCTCCTGGCAGCAACATTCACCCTCATTGGTGTCTCCTTCTTTGCTCTTCCTGCTGTGAGTCCTGCTCCCCTTCCTGCCTTTGATGAAGGTGGGGTCTCAGGGCTCCCCAGGTGACCACTGGCTGCCCTGGGCACCCATCCCCTAAGGGAATGTGGGATAGGAGCGGGGCTCCCAGTACGGTCCACAGCCCTCAGGGTGCTGGAGATGGCAGCTCAGGTGCAAGGAGGCACCCTTCCTGGGAACCTGAGTGGGGCTCCCCTGGCCTGAAGCTGGTAGCTTTCTTAACACAGCATCAGAGTGCTCCGAGCATCCCCAGGCTGTGGCTTCTGACCCCACATCTTCTGACCCCACAGCTCCTCCCAGTCTGGTGAGACTGGCCAGTAGGCTAGGATCAATGCTGCACATTGACACAGCTCCCTTGTCAGGTCTCCAGGGGACCAAAGACCCCAACTTCTGCAGAAGGGGTGAGGGCTCTGTCAACTGTCCACCCACCGCTGGGCTGGGCAGAGGACCAGCTGGCAAGTGGCAGTCTTGGAGAGGCTGCTATCCTAGGTGGCCCCTTCACTGAGATCCTGGCTTGCACTTGCTACAATGTGAACAGACCAGGGAAGGACGATTAACCTTTGGGCCCAGATGTGTTCAGTGTGGGCACTGCCACGCTTCTACAAACTGATGTGTCCTTTACCCCAAATCCAAGTGTTTCCCCCAACCTGGTGTCCAGGTGATTAGGGACTAAGGAGGTAGGAGGTGGAGCCCAAGAGGTAAGTGAGGGGTGAGGGTGGGGCGCTATGGTCCCAGGGGCACCATCTGACCCCGATGACTTGCAGGGCATTTTGGGGTCTGGCTTTGCCCTGAAAGTTCAGGAGCAGCATCGGCAGAAACACTTTGAGAAGAGGCGGAACCCTGCTGCAGGCCTTATCCAGGTGAGTCCAGGTGGTCCCCACTCAGGACCAGTGGAACCCCCTGACCTGACTCCAGCATGTCCAGGAGCAAAGCCCTGCTCAGTGTTGTCCCTTTGCAGGAACGTGCTGGGCGTGGGAAGTCAAGTTCATGTGCTGAGAATCAGTTTAGAGGCCCCAGGCCTTATAGCAGCAAGCACAGCACAAGGTGATGATGCTGGTGCTGGCTGTTGCCCAGTGTGGGCCCCGGGCCCTGGCCAGACTGTCACAGGTGCCACCAAGTTGCTCTTCACAGTGCCCTGGTAGACAGGGACACTATCTCACCTGTCCTGCATATGTGGGGTTGGGGCTCAAAGACCCCCCCCCTCAGGTAGCCAGTAGGTGCTTGAGCTACATCTGTGCTGCCCTAAGTCACCCAGCCAGCCCCACCGTGAGAAATGCAGCAGCCACTCCATGTCCAACAGTGCTTTCTGAGTTACCTCGAGAGTTTGCCTTTGTTTTACTCACTTGGAAACTTACAGGGCTGGAGCAGCCTTCTAGGTGGTGTCTGTTGAATGCGAAGGTGGTTGTGCTAGTTGCAGCCACTAGGGCCAGGGACAGCAGATGGGACCAGCAATGGACAAACTGAAAAACTTGGGATGAACAGGTTTGGGAATGAGACACATGGAAAAATTAGGACTCTGGGAAGACCCCCATGTACTGGGGAACTAGAAGGCCACACACATGTCCAGGGCTGGATACAGGATCAGAGGTGACTGGAGAAGACCCTAGGCCTTCCCCTCAGGTGGAACTTTGGGCTTTGTGCAAGCAGGAAGTGTAGGCAGAGTTGTAAGTAGCCTCAGTAAATTTGAAGGAGTGCCCAACACAGCCAACCTGTAAAGACTGAGTGTTTCCTTTTGGGTTCCTTGGGTTTAAGGAAACCTCTGTCAAATCACTAGTTGACCACTGAGCTTATGGAGCAGAGACTTGAGTGACCACACACGACAAAGAATACAGCGTGTATGAAATAGTTTAGAAAAGTCAGTAAACAGACAAATGCAATCAACAACAAGCAGCAACAACAAACCATGGGGAGGGAGCAGAATCTGACTTCCAGATGGCTGTTGCCGAGTGTGGGCCCTGGGCCCTGGCCAGACTGTCACAGGTGCCACCAAGTTGCTCTTACAACATTCAAAGCATCCAATTTTCAACCAGAAATTATGAGGCAGAAGAAGAGAGGGCAAGAAAGGGGCAAAAAAGCATATTTGAAGAAATAAGGTGGAAAACTTCCCAACTTTGATGAGAGACATGAATCTATACATCCAAGAAGTTCAATGAACTCCAAGGAGTAAAAACAGACCACAAGAGACTTTATGATCAAACTACTAAGACCCAAAGACAGATACAGCATTGTAGAGGCAGCAAGAGAAGGGGCTCTTCACGGGTGAGGACCCTCAGTAAGACTAACAGCTGATTTCTTGTCAGAAACTATGGAAGCCACAGGCAGTGGTATGATATATTTAAAGTCCTGAAAGAAAAATACTGTCAAACAAGAATTATATTTCTGGCAAAACTATCCTTCAAAAATGAAGGAGAAGTGAAGAACATTCCCATGTAAACAAAAGCTGAGGGAGTTCATCACTGGTAGACTTGCCTACAAGAAACACTAAAGGGCGTCCTTCAGACTGGAATGAAAGGACACTGGACAGTAACCCAGGCCATATGAGTACTGGTAAAGGTAACCACAGAAGTAAAGATAGAAGCAAGTAGTATATTTTTAGTTTATAGCTTATTTTTTTCCTTATATGATTTAAGACAAATGCATAAAGCAGTAATCACAAATCTACATTTCTGGGCACACGATGTATAAAAGTGTAGTTGTAACAGTAACAACATAAGGGGGACTGCACAGCAGCAGAGTTTTGTATCCTATTGATGCTAACTTGGTATTGATTCAGACTAGATTGTTAGAAGTTTATGATGTTAATCGCAATCCCGGGTAACCATGAAGAAAATAAATATAAGAGCTAAAGCTATAAAACTCTTAGAAGAGATCACAGGTATAAATCTTCATGACTTTGGTTTCTTAGAAATGACACCAAAAGCACAAGCAACAAAAGATATAGATAAATAAAACTATTGAAATTAAAAACTTAGGTGCATTAAACGACACTATAGGATGAAGAGACACCCATGGAACGGGCGAAGGTGTTTGCAAATCAGATCTCTGATAAGCACCTAGTGTGCAGAAGCTATAAAGGACTCTTACAGCTCAACCTAATTAGGAAGTGAGCAAAGGACTTCAAAAGATATCTGTCCAAAGATGTACAAGTGGCCGACAAGCACAAAGGCACATGCTCAGCATCATTACTCCTCAGGGAAACGCAAGTCAAAACCACAGTGAGACACTACTTCACATCCATGGGGTGACTAAAATAGAAAAATAGAAGAGTGTGTGAGAGGATGTGGAGTATTGGGGCCCTCGAGCACTGCTGGCAAGAACGTGAAATGGTGTAACCACTCCAGAAAAGCTTGGGGCTTCCTGAAAAAAAAATAAACATTTTCATATATGACCCAGCAATCCCACTTTTAAATATACACCCAAAAGAAGTGAAAACAGGTGTTTAACCAGAACCGTTCACACCAATGTTTGCAGCAGCCCTCATTCACAACAGCCAGAAGGTGGGAACAGCTTCTGCCCATCGCCGATGAAGGGTAAACAGTGTGGTGTCACCCATCAGACTGAATGTCATTTAGCCTTAGAAAGAATGTGGCACATATTTGGGTCTTGCAAACATGCTCTGTGAGGGAAGCCAGCACCAGAGGCCACGTTATAGGATTCCATTGGCAGGAACCCCTGGGGCACTGTGTGGGCCGGGGGCTGCCAGGCCTGGTGGGGGTGGGGGTGGGGGTGCTTCACTCTCAGGTGTGAGGGTGTGAAACCAAACAGTGGTGAGGATTACACGGCAACACGAATGCACTATATGCCTCTGGACTGTACACTTTAAGATGGTTAACACGGGGAATTCTGCGTTACTTCACTACACGTACAAAAGTTGGGGACAGGCCCAGGTCAGGTAGAGGACATCTAACCAGCAGGCCAGGACGCCACGTTGTGTGGTTTGGCTCTCCCACTGTCTGTGGGCTGCCACGCTGGGAGGCGGAGGCCTGTGTCCCTTCTCCCAGCTCCTGAGGTTGCATGGGCCGCGTGTGTCCCTTCAGGACTGGGGAGGCAGGAGTTGACCGTGATGCCGGGTTGTAACTGCTGGGTGTCAGGCGAGGAGGATGAGGGGAGGAGCAGGCTGCCGTGTGCTCTGTTGTCCCCGCCACGACGCCATCAGCGGTGGCAGGCAGCCATGCTGTCCAATTACAGAGGGTAAACTGAGGCCTGTGGGGGCGGGGACAGGTTCCTGGATGCCCTCGAGAGGTGGGAGGGCCCCGAGTGGTCGCTGTGTCCCCAGCCCTGCCCTTGAGGTTGACCCGCCTGTGTCCCCCGCCAGTCCGCCTGGAGGTTCTACGCCACCAACCTGTCGCGCACGGACCTGCACTCGACGTGGCAGTACTACGAGCGCACGGTCACCGTGCCCATGTACAGGTACCACCGCAGCCACGGCCACGGCCACGGCCCAGCCCCGTGCCTCGGCGGTTTCATTTCCTGTCTGTCCTGAAACCTCATTTTTTGTTGTCCATTATTTTGAATGATTTTTGTTTTTTGTTTTCTTTAAAATGTATGTACTTTTCAAAATGGAGTTCTGTGTGTGGTTTATTTCGCTGTTGATTTTGCCTTGTTTCATAGCTCGTGGCTTTTATTTCCACCTCCATCCCCCAGGCCCCTTAGCCTCCTCACCAGGTGCATGGTGTCGTGGGCCCTCCAGGGACGGCTCCCCCAAGAGCTCGGGCACACGCCCCAGGCACAGTGACCATTGGGGCGGCTCCACACTTTAGAGGACCGGGGTCTCTGCATGGAGAAAGGAGTGTGACCCCAGACCCCAGCGAGGCTTTAAGGCCAGGAGGCCCAGATACCCTGGGGTTCCAGGCACCCTGGGTTGGGTGAGAAGGGGCGGGAAGCCCTGTTTGGGCGTGGTTGGCCAAGGCACTGCCAACAGGCCCTTGAGGCTGTGTGGTCAGCAGGCAAAGGGCTTTCTGGGCAAGAGCAGTTGGCAGCCTGGAGAAGAGTGGCCGCCCCTAGGATTTGTCTGCTGGGCTCTTGCTTAAATGGAGGTCTGAGGTGACGGGCTGGGGGCTGCCGGTGTCTGCTTGGGCCTCATGCCCTTGGGTGGGTGGGCACTGCCCAGCCCTCCACCCTGTGGGGTGAAGCTAAGCCCTCGGGCTTCCCAGCCCAAGGAGACCCCGTGCCCACCCCCGGGGTTTCCACCCATGGACCCCTCACCCGAGGGGGCTGGGCAGGATCCTCCTGAGGGTGCTGAAGTCAGGGGATGGCCTGGCAGGCCAGAGGCCGCCCCCACGGGCACCTGCCTCGGAGGATTTTCCACCGGGCAGGCTGCCAGCCCCTCCGCTGGCCGGGATGCTCCGCCCTCCAGTAGTCAGCACCGTGCCCGCCTCCCAGCCGAGGCGGGTGGACTGCGTGCTAATTTTCTCTGTTCTGTTGTTTCCCCCACTCTCCTCGACTATTTCTCATTTTCTTTTCTTACCCTGTTCTTTTTAAATTTTCGTTCTTTTCCCTTGTGTGTGTGTGAAAACACTTGAAAGCTCGCAAGCTCAAACCTACGGGGCCTCCAGGTAGGAAATGCATGGGACAGAAAGTGTGTGGTGTGGTGTCCTCTGTGGAGCTGTTGCGGGCCACCCGGGTGCGCAGAGCCAGCGGCTGCCCGCCAAGCACCCTGCACCCCTGCCCCAGCCCTTGGACCTGGCCGGTGGCCAGGCGCTGTCCTCGCCACCCTGTGTCCCCGCCTGGAGTGCACTTTCCACGCCTCCCTGTTCCCTCTCTCAACTGTCCCCTGCACCCCCCTCAGCCGCTTTCTTCTGCTGGATCCGTCTGTCCAGGTCTTCTGTTCCTTGTCCTGCTTCCTGCCTTGTCTCAGTGGCTGGGGTCTCTCCCTGGTGCCTCCACCCCCACCCCATGGGCCCCATGTATGCACAGCACAGCCTTGCTGGAGCTGGGGTCCCACGTTCCAGCTCGGGGACCCCCAGTGGGTCCGCTCCTGGCAGGCAGCTCCACTCTGCCCACAGGGCCTTTACCTGGGCAGTTCTTCTCTGAGCCTGCGTGGTGCCTTCCTGTGGACTCGGCACCCCCTCTTCCTGCTGCCGCGAGAGGGAGACAGGCCCGGGGAAAGATGGCGTGCAGTCCTCCCTGTGGACCCCATCACTGTGTCTGCACAGGACTCTCCCTCCTGCCTGAAAGGAGGAAATGGGGTCATTTGCCAAGATTGGGGGTGCTGAGCTGCTTCAGGAAATTCCACCCCACGCAGTACTCCTTGCTTCCCTGAGGAGTGGATGGGAGTGTGCTGGGTGTCCAGGTGCAGGCCTGCAGAGGCAGGGGTCACTCTCCCCGCGTGGACAGAGCTGGGGTCCCAGGCAGAAGCTCTCCCCTGCCACCTCCAGGGGTCACATTCTTCTGTGGCATTTTGTGTGGAACCTCGTTAGAAAGTTAACCCTAAGAGCCCCAGAGGGGAGGAGGGTGCCATGCTGAGCAGGGCAGGGCCAGGCTCCACGGTGGGCAGGCCCTGAGACCCCACGGGCATCACCATTGCTGACCCTGAGGCCTCATGCAAGGAGAAGGTGTTGGTGGGAGCAGTGTCCTCTGCCTGCGGACCTGGGACTCCTGGGCTCCAGGCTGCCAGCAGTGGGGGCGGCCCTGTTTCAGGCCCTGACAGGCTCCTAGACCCAGGAGACTTTCCTGTTCACCTCCAGCCGGCCCAGATCCCCCAGGGTCTGCAGAGACGCCGCTGCCCCCCCACTGGGCCCGGGAGGCTAGAGTTGTCCTCGAGCAGGCTAACCCTCAGAGAAGCCACCGCTCTCTCCTGGGCGATGCCCCCTGCCGTGCTCCCCACTCTTGTCAGCACACTGCACCCTTGTCCTCCACGAGCAACGGCCCTCGGAGGTGACGGACCGTGGGCGTGGGCGTGGGCGTGGCCCTGCGCGTGGCGCCTGCATATTCCTGCCCACAGCCCTGCCCGCCTGTGTTCTGTCCTCTGCTGCTATGTGCCCTGGGCATGTGGTCCCTAATCTTGGACCTGCGTGTGTGTGGGCAGTCCCAGGGTCTCTGCTCCAGGCCCGTTGGTGGGTGGGTGGTGGAGGGGAGTGGGGAGGCCAGTTCTGCTCCCATGTCCAGTCCGGGGGGCTCTGCTCCCACAGCATGAGTGACCAGATGGCCCAGGCCCTCTGCTTAGTCTCGATCCATGAGGATAGGGAAAAGCCCTGGGGGTGGGGGTGGGGGGGAGCTCCCAGGACCACCCCTTCCCCAGCGTGTGCAGGGAGCACCACTGCCCTGGCCGGCTGTGCAGGGCCTGCAGAGGAGCAGTGACTGCTAGGCCCTGGGGGAGGGAGGGGTGTGAAGGACAGAAGAGTGTGGAGGGACCAGAGCAAAGCCAGAGATACAGCGACCAACCTCAGGGGCATGTGTGCAGTGGGGAGTGGGGTCCACACCCTTTCTATTTTGGGGAGCCACTGAGTGTGTGAGCATGAGAATGACAAGAGCTTATCACATTGAGGGTGGCAGATGGCCAGGTGAGGTGGGCTCCAGCCTGTCCTGGGGACAGAGAGTCAGAAGGACTCTGGAAGGTACAGGGCTGAACCCTGGGAGGGGTGGAGCAGGCCCAGGAGGGGCTGGCGTGGAGGGGCTGGGGTGAGGCCTATGTGGCTGGACCCCAAGTGAGGTCGCCAAGTAGAGGCTCTGACACAGTCCCTGGGCAGGTCAGGGGTCCCCAGAGACAAGAAGAATGGAGGCTGAGGAGAAGGCTGAGGTCTAGGGCTGGGAAGGGGTCTTGGAGAATGGTTTTAGGGAGGGATTGGTATTCAGCAGGCTGAAGGCTAAGTGGGGTGTCACGGTGGGTGGGCGCTGGGTCCTTAAAATGAGGTGAGAATGTGAGGGCAGGAGGTGGCGAGGAGCTGAGAGTGGGGTGTGGAAGTTTCCCCTGACATTGGGTGGAGACACAAGCCCCAGATGAGGCTTCTGCCTGGTCCTGGGGGTGGAGGTGGGGGAGCCTGGGGCTTCCCCAGGAACCTCCTTGGTCCATAGATCTTATGCCCTGGTGGGAAAGGAGGGCTTTGCTTCTACTCTTGGCCTTTACGGCAGTTCTGCCTGGACCTGCCCGGTGGCCAGCAGGCAGAGCTGGGTGTGAGGCTGTCCCAGGAGGTGTGACTGGGTCTGGGGAAGGTCTTGGAGCAGGGCCAAGCCAGCTGTCCCAGGTCCAGGGCTTCTCCCCATCCAAGCAGCTTCTCTACAGCTCAGCAAGCTCCATGACCTTGCTGGTTGTGCAGAGAGGAGTCTGGGAGCCTAAGCTTGTTGGGTGCTCTGTTAATAGCTGTGCTGCCCTTGGGGCCCAGGGATTGGGAAGGGGACAGAGGGTGCAAGCCCCCTGTCTGTGCTCCAGTGCCCTGCTTGACTGGCTCCATGTGGTCAGGGGCCAGAGTCTCCGGTCCCTCAGCTGTGCATGCTGGTCATCAGCCACTTCCAGGGCGGAGGCCCCGGGACAGCTGTGGCCAGAGAATGCAGATGGTGCCCCTGGGCTCCTTGCTATGGACTTCTCCTTTTTCTGCTGGTGACAGCCATACCCCATGTCCCCTGAGCTCCTGTGTGTGAAGTGGATGCTGGCGAGAACCAGGGTGAGGTGTCCGCAGGCTCTGGGGGATGTGTGTATGGGGGAGCTCACTGGCCTCTCCCCCTCCGCAGACTGATCCCGCCGCTCAACCAGCTGGAGCTGCTTCGGAACCTCAAGAGTAAATCCGGACTCACGTTCAGGTCAGCAGAGGGGCTCCAGGGCTGCAACTTGGGTGGGGTGGGGCAACTGGGTGTGTCTGTCCTCCCAAGGGTACGCAGCCCATGGGAACCCTGGCAAGGGAAGGACACCTCGGCACAGGCTAGCCCCGGACCTGGTGATATCTGAGTGCTTGGCACAGAGGTGGGGTGTGCAGTGGAGAGGAGTGTGGCCCCCAAGGTCCCCGTGTCAAGAACTCTGAATGGGGCAGAGGAGCTACAGTGGGGTCAGTGCTGGCCCCACCCCCCAAAGACACCAGGTGCCCTGAACCTGTGAATGCGACGTTATTTGGGAAAAGCCCTGGTGGATGTGATTAAATGAGGGATTTCAGCGTGAGGTTGCTCTGGACCAGTGTGGCCCCAAACCCCATGACAAATGTCCTTACAAGAAACAGTGGAGATAGCCATGTGAGTGGAGGTGGGACAAAGTGGCCACAAACCCAGGGACGCCTGGGTCCACCAGGAGTAGGGGTGGCAGGAAGGACCGACCCTTGCAGCCTCGGAGGGGAGCCCCGACTCCTGAGCCTGGATCCCCGGCCTCTAGGAGGGGACAGGGCAGCCTTCTGTGGATGAGGCCCCAGTTCGTGGCCCTCTATCACGGCAGAGACAGGGAACCTGCACAGGCCCAGGTGGGAGCAGAGTGTTGCTGTGATGAATGCAGAAGTGGCCTGGGGACTGGGTGACGGGCGGGCAGTTTTGGGAGAGCTGTGACAAGCAAGAGCAAGAGGCCCTGGTTGTGGGGAAGGAAAGACTGCTGGGGATGGGACATGAAAGGCTATTATTCCCAGCATGCTGCAGGAGCTACGGATGTGAAAGGGCCCCAGGTGAGGTCGTGGCTGGAAACAGGGAACATGTCCCTGCTGTACGTGGCAGGAAATGGACTGAGTCGTGTTGCAGGGCTGGGTGGACAGCAGAACCTGCTCAGATGGACAGACGAGCTGGGATGTTCAGCCGAGGTTTCCAGCAGGGCATGGGAGGTGTCACCTGGTTTCTCAGGCCACTGATGCAAAAGGGTGGGAGGGAGAGGTGGATCCAAGGAGGAACTGCTGAGCAGAGAGAAACCAGCCTCGCAGATGTGGGGGTGTCACTGTCCAGATTAGAAAGGACAGTAACTTGGGAGGGAGACCCACTGGGGGGAGTGCGCTTTGGGGAGAGGGTCCCGTGCTGGCAGGACAACTTCTGTGGGAGAGATTCCGTGACCGGTGGGTCCCACCAGCCCTCTGGCAGAAGCAGACGTGGAGATGGGTCTCCAGGAGAGAGCGTGAGCCCTCTGTAATGCCGGACTCCCTCTTCCTCCAGGACCTGCCTCCTTGGGGGTATAGGGGTGATGGGCTGTGGGTGTGGGCAGGGCAAGATGGGGATGTGATGGATGCCAGGCAGGGGAGGCCCACTGGGCCCTGGGTGGGGTGTGTCTGACGGTCAGCCCTGACAGTCTTATTGCTTCTGTTTGAAGGAAGGAGCCGCAGCCGGAGCCATCTCCCAGGTCAGTGCCTGCCCACCTCCCGTGTCTGCATGTGTGTTGGCCGGGAGGTGAGGGCTGCTGCGGGGCCCCATGGGAGTTCCGTGTGGGGCTGTGGCTGGACCCCTGCCCGATGGTGATTGCCCATGGTGATGTGTCCCTTATATCAGTGTTCTGTGTCCCCTGAGTGCAGGTCTCAGGCCCCCGAGGCCGGGATTTCTGTGAGGGAGGCCAGCAGGGTCAGTACCTGGGGGTCATGGTCAGGTGGTGCAGGAGGGCCACTCTGAGGAGGGGTCCTCACTGCCTGAAAGGGGGAGATCCTGGTTTGTTGAAGGTTTCTGTGGAGAGTGGGAAGGTTCCTTTTTAGCACAGGGTCTCCTGATCTTCAGAGGTCCCAGGAGGTCCCCCCTGCTCTGATTGTGGCAGGCAGGTTAGTGACCCTGAGGAGGGACTCTGTGGGTGACTTCTGCTGCAGGCAGAAAGGGGGTGGTGGCCCGCCATCTTCCTGGTGTTAAAAAGAAAGTCCAGGTCCCATTACAACTTCATGTCTGATGAACTGCAGCCTGCGTGGGTGTCCCTGTGCTGAGTTCTCTGAGCTCCAGGGCCCCCACAGCCCTGTCTACATTACAGAGGGAGGCCAGTCTCCCAGACCACGGGCCAGAGACACCGCCCTCCTGGACCACAGGCAGCTCCGCCGGCTGCTTGGGTGGGGGAGATGGAGTTGAACTGAGCCCACCCTGTTCCCCGGACCCCCAAGAAAGGAATGATGGCTGGTGTCCGGAATGGAAATTATGGGCAATTATTTTGCCTTGAACTGGCCAAAAGATCCACAGTGAAGGGACCCCTCAAAGAGGCTGAGAAAATGAACCATGGATGGGAGTTGATTTAGCCCAGAGGAGTCAGAGGCCGGGCTCTGCCTCGCTGGGCGCCTGTGGAAGGGCAGCCTTGGTGCCTCATCTCCCTGCTCACTGGTCTGTCCATCTGTTGGTTGGAGGCCACCTGTGGCCTGAGGCGGCTTCCTGTGCTCATGGCCCCGGCTTTACTCCCCTCCTGGCAACTCTGGTCTCAGCCTCTCTCTCTCTCTCTCTCCTCTCCTGCCCTCCCTTCCCCCAATCTGGAAATCCCCCCCCAAGTGCCTTTAATCATGTCACTGCCCTTCTTGGGCCCTTTCACGTGCGCTCTGTCTTTGGGGATGAGGTGCTGACCCTGAAAGCAGGACTCAAGGTGAGGACACACGGGGGCCTCCCAGGCTCTGTGGTATGCTCCCTGCTTCCCGCACACCAGTCCTCCGTCTCCTCCCCGTGTGTCCTGTGTCCCTGCCTGCCCATGACCCAGCGGCTTCCCCCAGGGCCTGCCTCTCCTGGGAGGCGCACCTGTCAGCCAGGTAACGGAGAGTGAGTTTCTGCTTCTCCCCTGGGGCAGTCACACACCCTTTTTAGCACCACAGTAAGTGTGTGAGAAATTGTTCTGCCACTTGTACCCATGAGGTGGTGGGTGTCCCTGGCCTGCCTGGGAGGTGACCCTGTTCCGTAAAGGGTAGATGGATGGGGTGGATGCTGGGACTTTGCTCAGCTCCAGTGAGACCCCCTCTGGGGCTTGGCTCATGGTGGGCATGTGCCATGGCTGTGGTGGCATCAGACCAAAGCCATTCCTATTGGGGTTGGAGCTGGGGGCTGGGGCAGCCAGGGGTCTCGGGCTGTGCTGCTCTGGGTATATCCCTGACCCACCTGCTGACCCTTCCCATATCTGACTCCCCCCCCCCACTGTCCCTGCCCTGTCCCTGGAGGAGACCCCTACCCCCAGCCGCTTTGCCCCTTGTCCATGTGGGTCCCCTCCTTGTCATAGGCGTGTCTGTCCAGTCTGGTCTTGGTGAGTGTCTGTGATGGGTCTTCTACCTTTGTGGGCCTGGGCTCCCTGGGCTTGAAGCGGCAGCTCTCAGGTGACACTCGGGTTGACTGACAGACAGTCAGGAAAACCCCAGTGGCAGCCTGGAGCCCAGAGGGGACAGGTTGGAGTCAAGAATCCTTGAAGCCATGTGTTCAAAGAGGGAAGTCAGTAGCCCACCTTCCTCGGCTCCGTCAGGGTCTGAGGCTGCGCTTCCCTACACAGGAGCCACAGGAAAAAAGTTAACAAGCTATTCCTGTCTTGGGTGTTCAGGAGCCAGGTGTGGGGCATTTGCCCCATCAGACACCAGCAGGAACTGTCCCCGTCCTGGCGTGGGGCCTAGGGGCCCCTGGGAGGTACTTCAGGGGCAGGTCGCTGAGCTGGGAGGTTTGCAGCAGAAAAGTTGGTCTGGGAACTGGTCACAGCAGGACCCTTCACAGGAGCTGGAAACAGAGCCCACCCCCACCATCCTCTCCCTAGGGGAAAGCCTGAAGGTGGGGGCTGCACACGCAGGCCTGGGACCCCAGGAGGAGCTGGCTGAGGGGTCCCTGTCTTTAGCTGTGGCAGGCTCTGATGGACCTGTGGCTGACATAGGTGGTGCCCTGGGAGAGAGCATTTGCCTCGAATCTGAGAGGCTTCTGTGAGCAGCCAGAGCTGCCAGGTGCGGGTCCAGGTCTGGAAGTCACAGGGAGGTTTGCTCTGTGTGAGAGCACTTGCTGGGACAGCTGTATCACAGCTCCCTCCTGCATCCAGATGGTAGGCAGGCCCCACAGAGAAGAAACCCGCCAGGTTCGCAGGGTCCTCCTGGGGGAGCAGAGAGCGAGCAGGGGAAGGGCCAGTGATGGTTCCAAGGACCCTGGGTTTGCTGTTGCACCAGAGGTAGCTAGGTGTGTTCTTTGTACAGGGGTGGAGAGAGGTGTCTAGACACCAGCAGGTGCCACGAATGTTTAAATGAACGTGTGAAAGCTGAGCCTTCCTCCCTGGAGCTGAGACCACCAGGCGTGTCTGCATTACTCAGGTGCACAGTTTGAGAACTGCTGTCTCAGGGCAACAGCTTTGAAGGTGGAGGGAGAGGGAGAGGCCCCAGGAAAACCAAGGATTTCTTGTAGTTCTTGTTTGTTGCTTTCATTTTTGCTAAAAATGTGCGTGTTCTGGTGCAGAGATAAGTCCCAGGCTGTCGGGGGTCCTGGGGTGCTGACCATTGGAGTAGCAGTTCCTGCAGACCCCCCTCCCTGGGGCAGGTCCACCTCTGCTCATGGAGTCCGATTTTACAGGGACCCAAGATGAACCGACTTTGGCCCCCGACCCCCTTCTCCTGAGCTTCCCTCCAGGTAGAGGCAGCCACTGCCTCCTGGGTAAAGCGAGGCCCACCTCTGATTGGGCAGCTGGCCAGGCTCAGTGAAATCTCATTGATTGGTTTGTGAAACCAAACTGCATGTTTCTTCCCCAAAACATGTGCTTTCCAGAATCCTGTCCATCTAGAACAAGCTTTTTGCAAAGTCTCAGCCCATGTATTATTTTTCTGTTTGCATGAATACAGCAAAAAATAATACATCTTTTTAAAAGACGTGGCCCAAGCTCTGACTCTGGAAGGAAAAGGTATTTTTGGAGGGAAAAACAGGGAATTTTTTTCTCCAAAAATAGGGGACTGTTTTCTTTTCCAGGCCGGCAGAAGACTTTATGTGCAGCCTCCTTACGGTCCTTGCTCAGATGCAAGCTCTGTGGCTAGTGGATCCCGAGCCCAGAGCTACCCCAGGGGCGGTCGTGGTGCCTCAGTTTACCTGCACTTTGTGCCCACTCGTCCTGCCCAGGCTCCCTGCCCGGGGACTAACTGTGCTCTCCTCATTTCCAGTAAAGGCAGACCGTGCAGAGAGGGCCTGTGTGGATGCTGTCCTGGACACTCTAGGTACCGTGGACGCGTGGCACGGACAACCATTGCTGCACGGCTCTCCCGCTCCAAACGCTGCTTGTTAGAGGTTCTAGATGAGCCAGGGAGAGGCCACCCCCGGCCCCCAGACCGAATTCTGATTGACAGGTTGGCCCATGGCCTGCGTGGGGCAGTACTAGGCACCCTCTGATCCAACACCCCTTCTCCAGAAGCCAAAGGAGCCCTGCTCCAAGCAGGAGGGGGCCAGCCTGGGGCTCTGGAACCCAGAAAGGGTATCTGCCCCAGGGTCCTGACCACTCAGGAAGCCTTTCTCCAGGCATCAATCTAGCACCTCTATTAGGCACCTGAGGGTGGCTCCCCTTAACTACCGCCTCGCGCCTGCCGGGGGCAGTTCCATCCTGTGTGTGTCCCCGGCTCCCGGTGGTCCTGACACACTAGACACACCAGAAATCCAGAGGTCCACGGCTCCCCTTCTCATGCATAGGCCTGGTTTAGGGCAGACTGGAAATGGGCCAGTGAAGAAGTGCCCGCCCTTGGCACCGTGGGCACCTTGACTGTGCGTCCACTCCTCTGTCCACTGTCAGCTGGTGGGTGTTGGAAGTGTCTGTTTTCTGCTTGCTTTGAGTGCACCACCCCCTCGCCCCATCTTCTTCCTGCCCGCCTCCAGCCCTGACTGGTGCAGCACTGCAAGGTGTGGGCAGCTACTCACTTGTCCATGTGCATGTGGCCAGTGTGGGGTTGCAGGTGTCAGGAGGGGCTGCACCGCAGGATCAGGGCCCTGGCGGCCGCATGCTTACACCTCTGCACCTGTGCATGCTCTGAATCCCCTCCACCCTGAGCGTGGCTCGGAGGGTCGCCCCTTACTTGTCCATGCTACCTGTGTGCTCACAGATGTAGGCATTGTGGGGGTGAATTGTAACCCCAGGAGGGGAGATCTGGGTCTGGCACAGGCTGTTCTGCTTGCCTGGAGCTCTGTCCATGGTGCTTCCAGCCATGGGCTGCTCCCTCGGGTCAGGGGCTGTGGTCAGGCTGCTTGGGGACTAGAGGGTCCAGGAGTCGGGCCAAGTTCAGCCCTGTTGTGCACAAGCCACAAGCATCACTCATCCTCCCCCTTCCCTGGGGCACCCGTGGTCCAACCATGGTGGGCAGCGCTCTGGGGATGCCAGCTCCCGCCCCGCTGAGCTGGCCCACTGTGCGGACCTCTCACTCACCCCATCCCAGCTTGCAGTTGGCCCCACATATTTGAATTTTCCTGGGGGGAGCTGAACTGCGGCTTTCTCCCACCCTCCTACATGTGCTCCCCAGCCCATGTAAACGCCAGAGCATGGATACCTCAAAACTGTCCCTCACACTGTGGTCATCTGGCAAGAGCCCCTCCCATGCACTGGTGTACGTCCTTGGCTTGTGAAGTGAGCGAGCACTCTCCCTCACCACCTGCAGAACCACTGGCATTTGGATTTTTGGAGTTTGGGCAGGTCTGGGTGGCTGGAGTAGGGGGTAAGTGCCTGGGGGCACTGAGCCTCCATGACTGTGGAAGTCCAGGTGCCCATCCTGTGGCATCCTCCAGCAGGGGACCCTTCTCTGGTCTAAGCAGGGGACTGCAGGGCCAGACTAGACCAGGAAAGGCTCCTTCCTTTGGCTCCGTCCTCATGATGCATGGCAACAGGTTTTGTTGGGGTCCCCAGCTCTCCTGGCTGGGCAGGGCTATCACTTCTCATGGTCTCACTGGACCAGCTGGTGGCCTTTGTTGGGACAGGAACACAGAAAAGGTCATTTATACAGAGGCCCTCATGATGCCTGGTACTGAGCATCCCCTGGTCCCCACCTGCCCGTCTGGGCCTTGTCCTGGATTCAGTGGTGATGAGCTCTGGGCCGGTGTCCTGAGCAAGTTGACGCCCGGTCCTGTGCTCACAGGACACAGGACACCCAGAGGCTCCAGAGGAACTGCCCCCACAAAGGGCTCCACACTGTGGGGTCATCTGCCCAAGAGGCTTTTCTCCCTGTCCTGCAGAGATCCCTGAACTAACACAAACAGTCTGTAGGGCCCGGAGGCAAGCAGGGGCGCCAACCTGGGCCACAGTGTCCTGGCTAGGTGGACCGGGTGGCGGGCCACCTCCTTTCCATGGCTGGTCATCTCTGCGCCGCCCGGCAGGTGTGTCTAGGCTGTGAGTTGGGGTTGGGGCTGATGGAGGGCTGACCTGGGGTAGCCACGGGGGGGCCGGTGATGCAGGAGGAGCAGGCATGATGGGTTCCCACAGGGCCCCCTGTGCAGGTTTATCACAAGCCCCCAGGGGCAGCAAGGGGCCCTGCTCAGGGGGTAAGCGGGTTCACAGTTCAGAACCTTGCTGTCCTCTCTCAGCACATGCGGTGTGTGTTGGGGGACTGCTCAGTGGGGGAAAGCAAGTGGCCGCCGGGCCCCTGGCCTAATGCTGCACCCTGACCACGGTGACCCACCCCTCTGTCCTGGCTGCTGTATGAGAGCCAGGCGAACTTGGGTGTCAGACCCATCTCCATGGCTGCCAAGAGACATGTGGACAGGGAGGCCCGAGGACCCCCCCAGAGCTGTGGCTGGTGGTCACCCACTCCCTGTGGCCTCAGGCTAGGGCAGACCCATTCGCTCCACCCTCCGGGAGCTGGTGGTCAGCTCCCAGTGTGCCCTGGGGCAGGTGTGGAGCCTACGGAGCCCCTGGGTGAGGGGAGGTGGACAGATACCACCCCCAGGATGCTCCTCGTCCCGCTGCGCTCACCCTGCTCCCTGGGCGGCGAGGGGTCCAGCACTCAGCTGCAGACCTTGCCCTCCTGACCCTGGGGCAGTTACAGGGTGTGGAGGGGCAGAAAGGGAACCTGCTGAGTGGGTGTAAGCCCGCATTGGCGCCCAGGGAGAAGCTGCCCTTGCTGGGCATTTGGAGGCCTGTCCTGCTGTGGGTGTCACCTTGGAGAGGGAGGTCTGGCCAGACAGTCCGAACAGGGCTTGAGCCCCTTTTGGTGGTAGACAAAAGTGACTTAAGAGTCCACTGACACCTCGGCTCGGCCAAGCACCTGAGCCAGCCCGGGACCCCCGGTGGAGCTCACCACCCACAGCCATCTCCGTCTCCCTCACCCCGTGACTCCCTCCCCTGCGAGGGCTCCGGCCCAGGGCAGCTGCCCTGGAGGGAGTTTCTCCGGCTGGGACTGCAGCTCTCCCGTCCATGTGGGACGGCGTCGGCTAAGAGCAGATTATGGGCGTGAGCGTTCTGCCGAGTGACTTCTGCTGTCTTTCTGTGTGCGTGTATGCCCGTCTGTCCTGGGAGCAGTCAGAAGGTCAGTTTGAAAGACCGTGTCTTCTCCAGCCCCCGAGGCGTGGCCGCCAAGGGGAAGGGGTCCCCGCAGGCCCAGCCTGTCAGGCGATCGCCCAGTGCCGACCAGAGCCTGGAGGACAGTCCCAGCAAGGTGCCCAAGAGCTGGAGCTTCGGGGACCGCAGCCGCGCACGGCAGGCCTTCCGGGCCAAGGGGGCCGCGTCTCGGCAGGACTCGGAAGGTGGGTCAGGTCGCTGCCCACCTGTCGGGCTGCTTCCAGGGTCCCACCTCTGAGCACAGCGCCCATTTTACCCATTTCTTCTTTTATTGAGGTGAAACTCATGTGGCATAAATTAGCCATTTGAAAGTGAACAGTGCAGGGGCATTCTGCATGCTCACTGTCTAGCGCCAGACATCTCCTCTCCCAGAAGGAGCCCCCGTTAGCAGGCACCCCGGGCCCTGGCCGCACCAGCCACCCTCCTCTCGGAGTGTCCTGGACGAGTCACACGAGCGGACCATGCAGCGTCTGTGCTTCTGTGTCTGGCTTTGTTCACAGAGCCTTCTCTGGGCTCCTTCCTGGTGCGCACAGGACAGAACCACGTTCTATTTCACGCTGAGCGATGTTCCGTTGTTACTGGGTGTGGATGCGTCCCACTCTGTCCCTCCATCTGCCCACTCGCAGGGATGTCCCTTTAATCCTCGTGGCGCGCCCGGCAGGCCACGGCCGGCAAAGTGACTGAGCGAGAACAGAGGTGGAATCTAGAGCACGTGGGTGGACAGTGCACCCGGGGTGCCTGAGGGGTTCCCTGATGAGTATTTGCCACCGTGTCAAAGAACCCATCCCTTCATGGGCTGTATCCCCTTCTACCCAGAAGCAAGTCTCCCCGGGGAGGACATTGTGGATGACAACAAGAGTTGTCACTGCGAGTTTGTGACGGAAGACCTGACCCCCGGCCTCAAAGTCAGCATCCGGGCCGTGTGGTAAGTGGCCCCAGGTGTCTGAGGCGCCCCCTCACAGGGCCCATAAAGGGGCAAGGTCACTCTGTCCCTGGTGTGTTGGGTTTTGGGGGGCTTGTGTGAGGGTATGTACTTGGGGGGGATACCTTGTGGCCGACACCCCTTCAGTTCCGGCTCCTTGTGGCTCACAGTGTCCACCTGCCTGTCGCTCGAGGCTGTCAGTGGATGGCCAGGAGCAGCCCCCACACAGGGTCCTGGGTGGATGAAGGTCTGTCTGCACAGCTGGGCCCCGATAATTGGGACACGCTGTCCAATACACATTCTCGGACATGCAGGGAGGGCCCCAGGCCGCTTGGCGGGTGGCCTGTGGTGGTCTCTTCCCGGGGCTCATGGCCCTTGCCCATCTCCCTCAGTGTCATGAGGTTCCTGGTGTCCAAGCGGAAGTTTAAGGAGAGCTTGCGGCCCTATGACGTGATGGATGTGATCGAGCAGTACTCAGCCGGACACCTAGACATGCTGTCCCGCATCAAAAACCTGCAGTCCAGGCAAGAGCCGCCCCGAGCTCCGGGGCGCCGAGGCAGGTCCTCCTGGGCCAATGCCAACGTGCCACCAGGTGGGGAGATGGGTGCCGTGGGGGCCTTGCACGCTCCCCACCAAGGCGGGGCGATGCACAGGGCTGTAGGGGCACGGTGGCCAGCCCTGCTTGCTGCCACATCCAGGCCCTTCCTCTTGGCCCTGCAAAGACTTCCTGTAGTGTTTGTTTTTAACATCTCTGTTGTTTCTCCTTCTCTTTCCTCCTGCCCACACTATGATGGGCAAATGTGTATGTGTGTGTGTGTACTTACACATGTATGTGCGCACATGTATATGTGTGTGAATGCACACACGTGAGTGCACTGTATAGGTCTCTGTGTGCATGTATACCTGTGCATGTATGTGCACATGTGCGTGCGTGCACACATGTGTGCCTGTGTTTCTGTGTCTGCCCTGTATGGCGCACATCATGCATGTGCACATGTGTCCATGTGTGTTGGGAACAGAGTAGTTCTTTTAAGAGGTAAAACTGTAGGGCGTTCATGGGCCCCATCAGGCATCCGTTATGCACCTTGGCATCTCTTCTTCCAGGACAGAGGGGCTCGTCCACCCGCCCCATCTCACAGGGCTTTCCACCTCCTGGGCAGGAAGCGGGGCTGGGGAGTGTGTCTGCGGCATGGCAATGGCAGGGCTCACACTGCTGTCTCCAGGCCCGCATGTGTGAGGACTGGCTTGCTCACCTCAGAAGCCACCTGTACATGCATGTATACAGACATGAGCAAGGACCTGGGGAACACACAAGCACACCTGTGAACAGGTGAACAGGTGTGTACATAGACCTATGTTCACCCCATGTGTGCTGGTACATGTGAGTACACATAAGCATGCTGTTAGCCTGGTGCCCACATACATGTACCACATAATTACACACACATGTACACCGAGTACACATGATCATAGGCACCCACCCTCCACATATACAAACAAGCTGTGTACACATGTGTGTTTGTGGTGCCTGTGAGCAGGTCACATAGCTGTTGTTGTGGGCCACTCCTGAGGTGGGTGACATGCTTCTGCCTGTCAGAGCCCCTTCCCTGCCTGCAAGCCCCTCAAACAAACCTGCTCCACTGTGGGCCCTGGCTGCGGGAGGATTGGGACAGTCGGGGGACAGCCCCGGAGAGCAGCCTCGCTCCCGGCCCAGGGAAGGAATAAGGTCCTCATTCTGGGAGGTCAGCGTACTCCACTTTGGGGTGCCTCCTCTGTCCTGCTTCTGGATGCCAGGGGAGGGGTCTCCCTGGGCCTTAAGCTGCTCCTGGTGGGCAGGGGTCATGGGGTGACACTTTCCTTTACCGGGGCTTAGGCTGTGGCAAGTTGCTCAGCATCCTCCCAGAGCACTGACTAGACCTGTGCTGTGCATGTGAGCAAATGTGGGTGTGATTTTGAACATGGGGAAAATGTGCGAGTGTCTGAGAG
The DNA here is from genome assembly GCF_964146895.1 of Miniopterus schreibersii. Classification (NCBI taxonomy): domain Eukaryota; kingdom Metazoa; phylum Chordata; class Mammalia; order Chiroptera; family Miniopteridae; genus Miniopterus; species Miniopterus schreibersii. The sequence continues at coordinate 897,180 of NC_138110.1, forward strand.
CAAACACATGTGCATGTGTGCAAACAAGTCAGGTATGCAAGTATGTGCAAGCAAGCAAAGGTTCATGTGAGCAACATGTGTGAGTGTGCATATGTCTGAGTGTGCTGCGAGTGTGAGTCTGTATGTGTGTGCACAAGCAGAAGTGTGTGAGTGTGCATACAAGTGTGTGAGTCTGCCTGGGTTTGCAAGCAGATGTGAGTGCGTGTGCACACGTGTGTGTGAGAACAGTCCCCTTGCTGGCCTCCCGCGCACGCCTCTCTGCCGCTGAGGTGCTCCCCAGGCCCTTCTTTCCTAAACTCTCCCTTTCCTCCTCTTTATGTCAGGAGAAGCTAAGTGTCCCCAAGGAGCCAGGGGTCTGTCACTGGCCAGCAGTCCTGAGTGTCGTTAAAGCTGGCGCCTCTGGTGCTGGACCCCGCACACAGGCCTAGCTGGGCAGGCTGGGCACGGCCACAATGTGGTGCCCGTGCTATGCCCCCTGGGACACGGGAAGGATCAAGCGAGCTTGCTGCTGCGCGTGGACATGGTTGTAAGGAGTGTCTGTTGCTTCGAGCTAGGTTGTGCCTTCTGTCTCTGCAAGTCCCCAGCTGACCCTTGTGGTGCTTCACGACGCGCTTGCTGGTGTCTCTTTTCTTATTTACTTGCCAGGATAGATATGATTGTGGGTCCCCCACCCCCTTCAACTCCCCGGCACAAGAAGTACCCCACCAAAGGACCCACGGCCCCTCCGAGAGAGTCACCCCAGTACTCACCTAGGTCAGGATGCCAACCCACTCCCGCCTTGTGTCTGTGGAATGGCCAGCCCCCTTCGCTCCAGGCCACATGACGGCAGCCCCTACTGCTCTTCCGAGGGATGGAGGGGATGTTTCTCTGTCCCTGACAAAGCCAGGCCAGGAGCAGGTGTTCCTCTGCAGGGCTCGGGTGGGCTGTGTCAGGGGCTGCTCCTCTCAGCAGGGGAAGTTTTCCAAGGACAGTCTGTGTGACTTCCTCCTGGGGTGGGGTCTCCCTGGCAGAGACACAGGCCAGCTCCGCAAGGATTGGAGGCATCCAGATGTGCAGGGAGGAACTTCAGGGCTCCAGGGACCATGGTGTCCTTGCCTTCCAGACCTGAGGCCTGACTCAGAGGCCAGGCACCTGCCCACCCCCCCAGGGTTGACCTGGGCCCTGGGAGGATCTGAGTAGTTCCTGTGCTTTTCGTGATGGTAGTCCTTGTGGATAAATGGGAGTCAGGTTCCCAGTGAGTGTTATCAACGTCACAGTTAGCGTTACTGATGAGGACATTGACTGATGGGCAGAATGGATGGTGAGGGCACACTTAGGAGGTGAGTTAGCACATGCGGGTTCTTTAGTGACAAATCCAGACTTCAGAGCCCTTCAGCATCCCTGGGACCCTTCAGAGGGCCCTGCAACCCACTCACCTTCTCTGGCAGGTGTGGTTGGTCCAGGGAGAGCAGAGTCCCCGGAGCAGGGATGTAAGGGTGAGGAGAGACACACCTGGCAGTGCTGACAGCTCCAGAGCAGAGGGGCCCAGGGGCCTGGGCCCCTGGAGGCAAGGTCAGCCTGTCAGACATCTCAACCTGGCATTCTAAGGGGAGCAGGCCTGACCCAAGACAGCCCCAGACAATATTTTCTGGATCTCCTGCTCTGCCACGTCCTGCAACCTCAAGGATGTGGTACCACGCTGTCCTGCTGGGTGTTGTTGCAGGTGACGGAGCTGGATGTTGAGAACCATGAGCTGGGAAGGCCTTGCTGCCCTCAGAGCCCCACAGGCCTCCCAGACCATCACAGCCAGAGGGACTCACGGTTCCAGAAAAGGGGGCAGGAGGACAGTCTTAGCACAGGGGAGTTAAGCCTGACTCCTCAGCCTGAGGCCTGGGGAAGGGGTGGTGCGGGCTCCTCAGAGGACCCTCTCCCAGCCACCCCCCTTGCAGCAGCAGCAGCAGCAGGCTGATCCCTCGGCCACGGCTCCCAGGGGGACTAGCCAGGCAAGTGGCCCGTCATGTGGCAGGGGTGAAGGCGCTGAGCACTTGTGCCTGGACTGTATGGACACGTGGAAACACCAAGAACCCTTTCTCCCTGTCCATTTCCACTGGTGTCTGCTTGGACCCCAGGGTCCCCCCGCCGTCACCTCCCACCCTGCTGACCCTTCGGTGCATGAGTCCAGCATGATGCCCAGGGGGCATGAGGAGGCTGCACTGTGACTGATGCAAGCCTGAACCCCTCTTCTGCTTCCTGCAACAGAAAGAAAACCACCCAAAGTACCCCCATCAGAGGCAGACAGGGCGGCCCTGTGGTCAGTAAGGAAGCCCCAATGTGGCCCAGCCAACTCATGAGGACCTTGCATCCCACACTTGAGAAGTGGGCTTTGTGCTGGGGGCTCCAAGCCAGAGATGAGGTGGGGACTGCCAGCTTCGGCCTGGGTCGCTGCCCTGCTCGGCTGCACCCTGGCTTAAGTGCTGTTTGCCTGGCAGATTCACAGCAGCTGCCCCATGGCTTGTAGACAACCAGGCCCTGGATGCTGAGTGAGCGTTCTCAGGCTCATGCGCCTGTGGCCCCTCGTGAGCCCTTCCTGCTCTTGCTGGTCAAACAAGCCCCCGCCCTAAGGGAAGCTTCCTTCTCCTCTTATTGGTATTCATGACCTAAGGCCTGATTTGAGATAAGCTCAGCTGCATTCTGCATCCTGCACATGTGTGTGCACACACACTAAGCGTGCACACACACACACGTGCACAGGCACACGTGTGTGGTATGTGCACGTGCATGGTGTGCACAATGCACGCACATGCCCACACATGTACACGGCATACGCATGTACAGTGAACACGAGGCACACACATGCACAATGTACACGACACATGTGTGCACGTACATATACATGCATGTGCACGTGCAAGCACACAAAGACCCTCTCTCTGGTTGGCGGTGGCTCTGCCTGTCCCCTCTTTGGTTGTGCGTGGGCAGTTTCCATGCTGGTCTGTGTCCCTGCCTCCCTGCTTCTGTTGTTCCCACTGCGGACATTTTACTCTGTTCCCACCAGACCGGCTGCGTGGAGGGCTCAATGCACATTATGAAGGAGGGAAGCTCGGGTGGGGGCAGGGCTGGGGGGCAGAGCATGCAGGGGCATAGCTGAGGGGTGAATGGCCCCAGTACCTTCAGGTGCCTTCTCACCAATGTGCTGGCCCACTGGAACAGGGTGGACAGGGAACTGGCCCTGGGGGTCCAGAACCAGGTGAGAACAGGTGCCCGGCATCCATCTGTCCTGGCACCTGCTGCCCCCCAGTCAGCTCTGGGTGCAGCCTGGAACCTGGATCTGGGGGCTATGGCCTGGTCCAGGAAGAGGGGGCCACAGGCCACCACACCCACTCGAACTCATGCTGCGGGGCGGGGTCTTTTCCCGGCAGAGTGGACCAGATCGTGGGGAGGGGCCAGGCAATGACAGACAAGGACCGCACCAAGGGCTCGGCGGAGGCGGAGCTGCCAGAGGACCCCAGCATGATGGGCCGGCTGGGCAAGGTGGAGAAGCAGGTGGGAGAGTCCAGGAAGGCCGCCCTGCCCTTAGCTTGGGCGTGTCTGGGGCTGGACGCTGAGGGAGGGGCCCTCGAACTTCTAGGTACGTGGGTCCATCACAGCTCAGTGTGCTACATCTGGACCCCTCATCCCTCTGATCCCCTCCCAGGTCGGAGGCACTTTCCTTTCTGAGGCTGCAGACCCTCAGGGCCAGGAGCATCATTTACACCCCCTCCCCTTGCAGTGGTGGGGGCCACTGAGAGACGCCACATACCGGGGCCCTGCGGGTTGCCCTCTGACTCACCTGGGGCCTCGTTCCTAGAGCTCTCTCCTAGGAGTGAGTTCTCAGGATCCATGCACAAGGACTCCTACTGGGCTCTGCTTCTGGCAGCTGAGGGAGGAGGGGCCATGAGTCCTCTGAGGGGAGGGCACCATCCCTCTGTGGCGATTGCTCTAGGGGTGAGCCCATGGTGGGCAACGTGGCAGCCAGATTAGCAGGAGGGCCCAAGTCCAGTGCTCTGAAGCCCTGAGACCACACACAATGATAGGTGGGGTCAGATGCGGAGCTGTTAGTGGGTCTGCCTCCCACGGCCTCTACACCTCTGCAGGGAACAGCTTGGGTCCCCACCTCTGCGGGGATCGCCCGGGCCCCGCCACCTCAGGGAGTAGCTTGGTCTCCTCACCTTGGGAAGCAGCCTGCCCAGCAGCCCCTCTTGCAGGTCCTGTCCATGGAGAAGAAGCTGGACTTCCTGGTCAGCATCTACACACAGCGCATGGGGATCCCGCCCTCAGAGACTGAGGCGTACTTCGGGGCCAAGGAGCCGGAGCCTGCGCCGCCATACCACAGCCCCGAGGACAGCCGTGATCACGGGGACCGTGGCGGCTGTATTGTTAAGCTCATCCGCTCCACCAGCTCCGTCGGCCACAAGAATTTCTCAGCTCCCCCAATTGCACACCCCACCCAGTGCCCTCCCTCCACCTCGTGGCAGCAGCAGGGCCACCAGCGCCAGGGCCACGGTGCCTCGCCCGTGGGGGACCATGGCCCGCTGGTGCGCATCCCTCCACCGCCTGTCCACGAGCGCTCGCTGTCTGCCTACAGCGGGGGCAACCGGTCGAGCACGGAGTTTCTGCGGCAGGAGGACGGGCCAGCCAGCAGGCCACACGAGGGCGCGCTGCGGGACAGCGACACGTCTATCTCCATCCCGTCCGTGGACCATGAGGAGCTGGAGCGCTCCTTCAGCGGCTTCAGCATCTCCCAGTCCAAGGAGAACCTGGACGCTCTCAACAGCTGCTACGCGGCCGTGGCACCCTGTGCCAAAGTCAGACCCTACATCGCCGAGGGCGAGTCGGACACAGACTCGGACCTCTGCACCCCGTGCGGGCCACCGCCGCGCTCGGCCACGGGCGAGGGCCCCTTTGGCGACGTGGGCTGGGCAGGGCCCCGGAAATGAAGCCCCTGCCTGCCTCTCCCTGACTCTTGACCTTGAGGTTTCGAGGCGGGACCCTCAGGGCCTTTTTTTGGAGTCACGCTGTGGGTGCCCGTGCAGGGAGCGGTGGCGGGGGGGTCGTCTCCTCAGTGAAGGTTAACGTAAGTCTTTTAACAACGAAGGGCAGCCAGGCAGCTGTGCCCACTCTGTAGACCACCAGCCCAGGTGTGAGTGGGCGGGGTGATGGCGGAAGACAGGCCCCTGGTGGCAGGCTGGAGGTGTAGGGCCAGGGTGAGGGTGCCTAGCAAGGGGCAGGCCCATCTCTGTGAGGACCGGTTCATGCGCACAGCTGGGGCGATGCCCCTTGCCTCCGGCACCCATCCAGAGAGCTTCGGCAAGCATGGTCCCCTCCTCCCCCTGCATTCTCAGTGTCCTGTGGTGGGAGCCAGCCCTGCACCAGGGCCCTGGTCCAGAGAGGAAGGGATGGGGCCTTGGGACCACACAGGAGCATGGTGACCTCAGGCCCCCAGGCTTGGCTCTGCGGGGAGCTCCTGCTCCACAGGTTCCTGGAAGGGGGTCTTTGGGGGCTTTCCCTGCCACAGGAGATCTGGGGGGTGGGCATCCCCTTGTCCTCTCTGCTCTCCCCTGGCTGGGCTCAAGTCAGCTGGCTGTAGCCAGCACTCTGCCAGAGACCTGCGTATGGGGAGCTGTACTGGGCGGGCAGGGGCACTGCCTTCGGCTGGGCTTCGTTCCTGGGTCCCGGGGCTGGGGGTGAGCAGATTCTTCCCCTGCCCTTTGCCAGGGCCCTGCTTCGCCTGTCCCCTACTAGTGCCCTGACAGGACCCATGGCTGGATGAGGGCGTAGCCACTGGCAAAATCTTTCCAGGTCCCCAAGCATCGTTAGACGAAGGCAGCTCTATCTTATAGGTTGTCTCTCCTGTCCTCGCTGGAACCAGCTGTCTCCCACCCGCTCTCCTCTGCTGACTGGTCCCTTGGCTGTGGCCTCTTGATGTCTTGGGAGTCAGGGACACTGGGCCCTGGGGAGCAAGAACCCCCATCCCCCTGTTGTGGGCACCTGGACAGAGGAGCAACAACTTTAAACCAGGAGCTCAAATTTGGAGTGGGCCCTCAGCAGGCAGTGCCAGGCGCCTGGCATATGGGGTGATGGACAGCAAGCCTGGCACCTGGCGTCCTCTGAGGCAATTACCCCATGGGCGCAGGGCTGGGCTCAGCTAAGGCCACCATGTAGCGACTGCCCGAACACTGGGTCCAGGGACAGCCTCTGCCATCTCCTCACGGCACTTGTATGAGCCCATACTGACTTGGACCTGAGCCAGCAGGGTCTCTGAGGTTGCAGCAGGAGGGGCTGAGCCCACACCTGTATGGGGGATGGTCTTGGGAGACGAGGGGTCGAGGCTCCTCCTCAGGGGCCCCCAGACCCAGTCCTGAGCAGCACATGTCTCCTCAGTGCCCATCCACTGCGTGGGGCCCCACCTTTGAAGTACCCTAACAGGACAGAGGCTGGGTGTTTTGGAAGCTTGCATACTGTCTTGGGTGTGAGTGTGTGACCAGAGTATGGCTGAGAGCAGACGTTCCTAAGATGAGCATATGTGTTAGCTGGAACACCCCCCCACTCCACGGGCACACACCCGTGCCCACTCACATGCCTGTGTGCATGTAACACACATGCTCACTCACAGGCACACCCAGAGGCAATAGTGTACACGCATGCTCACATATACGGAAAAGTACACAAGCACGCACATGCACATGTACATACCCACACGTATGGACATGCTTGCACGCACACGCACAATATGCACCTCACACACATACAAGCAAAAGTGCACAAGTGCACAATACCCCTCACACTGTGCGCACATGCACGTGGGCACAAGCACACAGGCACACACGCATACTCTCCCTCATGCATGCACACGCATTGTATTCTGACTCGGCAGCCCTTTGGCCTCTCTCTGCTTTAAGTCATGAGGAGTCACAGGGATTCTAGAAGGTTGAAGCCAGGGCGGGGCTCCTGGGCAGAAGTGGCAGAGGGTCCGCTGGAGCCCATCAGGGTCCCATGATGCCCTACCCCTCAGCTGGTTAGTCGCTGTCCAGAGTAGAAAATGCCCAGCGATGGCTTGGGCTGGGCCAGGGAGGTCTTGGCATCTGTGGGGGTGCCCAGATGTGACACTGTGGTGCTGGCCAGCTCCCTGTGGCCCCTTGGCCCCGTGGCCTGGCCTCATCACCGCCAAGTGGGGTGCTGCTCTCTCTTTATTGGCCCAACTTCCCCCTCTTCTGTCCATGTGGAGCCGTGAGCCACAGCCTCCCAGGGCCACCTGGAGTGGGAGGGATGGCCAGGCTGTAGAGCCCCCCAGCCTGCCCGCCCAGCCTGCCCCACTGGAGGATACAGCTGCCCACTCGGCAACACCGCCCGCCCCGGCTCCGGGCCCCACGCCGCGAGGGCTGCTCCGTAGGGGCCATCTGCCCGCTAATCACCATGTCTGAGCCCAGCACTGTCACCAGCCAGGCAGTATCATGCGTTTTCAGTGTGTTAACTTACTAACCTACCTTTTCCCTCACTAGGCTGTCCCCCTCCTGTGGTTGTGGGTTTGAGATGTGAACATGGGAGAGAGGGGGTCATTCTCTTTGTTGCCCCACATTCAGGGGACCCTCGTACACCAGGTACCCCCGTCCCCACTGATGGTGGAAAGAACTCGGCGCTGAGACAGTTCTAGACATTTTCTGAAACCCAGAGGGGCGCTGGACCCTGGGGATCTCTGTAGAAATGCTGGTGTTTGTAACTATTTCATATTCACCCTGAATTGTAAATAATGTACAGATGGTCCTCAGGTGCCCTCTGTGGGGGTGGCACAGACCTGCCTTCCATGACCCCTCGAGCGGGTCTCCAAGTGACCTGCCTGTATGTACTGATATCGGTGTGAGGTAGGAAGGTTTGTGGGGCCCAGCAGGGGTGGGCTGGCTGCTTCTAGAGCCCTGGGGAGCCTGTGTGGTTGTCCCAGCCGCCCTCCTCTGTTCCTGTCCCCAGGGGCAGTCGCCACTTGGACCCCGACCCAGCACTAAGTACAAACAACCAAGGAGGGCTTCCTGAAGGAAGCAGTGTGGTGGATCAGGGCCGCGCCTCTCCTCTCTCCACAGGTCCTGGGAAAGCTGGCTGCCCAGGCCAGGACACCATGTAGCTCCTGTAGCATGCAGGAGTCTTGAGAAGGACAGGGTCCCAGCTGATCAGAGGGCTGCTATGCTGGGAGGGGGGAGGCTTTAGGAAACAGGGTAGAGAGTGGGAAAGGGATGCTCCTTGGGAGGTGAGACCCCTCTTCGCAACATCTTGAAGTCATTTGTAAGGTTGGGGAGGAGTCGTTGGTCTCTTGTCTTGGATACTTATGAGGGTGACCCCACTGAGAATGTTGGGACAGGAGGGGACCCTCCTGGTGGAGGCCCTAGTCCTAGAACTTCTAGGCAGGTGTGCGCACATGGCTGTTTGTCGCACACCCAACTCCGACTGGGTTTCATAAAGTTGTTGCCTTAATGCATGTTGATGGGAATTCACTGAGGTCACCCCCTGTGCCCTTGGTGACCACCAGGCACCGACACTGGACCCCGTGGCCTCCTCCACCTGTGGTCCCCCAACCAGCCCCACGGAGGGCGCAGAGCGGGTGGGTCCCACAGCTGCCTCACGCGCACTGGGCTCAGCGTGCTGGTCCGCCCGCACCCGCCCGTCCCGCCATGTCCACGCGCCCGGCCGCAGCCCCCCGCGCTGTTGCCTTGGCTGTGTTTGCACTTTCGTTCATGCTCCAAAGAATGTTTCCTCATGCCTTGCGTGTGACACGCACGGGGCCACGGTGTGCGCCCCGCACCACGGTGACCGGGCCTTTTCTCCATAAATGTGTCGCCACCTCACATGTGCATCTCCACCACCTGTGGTTTTCCAAGGATAGATGCCCAGGGAACGGGTCCGGTTTTCCAGGACCAGAGAGATGCTAACTCACTCAGCTCACTGTCAGGTTGATGAGAACAGGTCCAGCATGGGTTCCCGGGGACCTTGGGTGTGGAATCTGGTGGCGGGGAGGCATGTAGAAAGTTATGGGAAGTTCTGATGACACGGGGACAAGTCCGGGTGCCCAGTGGACCTGCGCACTTAGTAAAACACCGTGATTCAACCTGGACAGTGTGTGCCTCTTTCCTCTCACATGCTGTCTCGGGGCTGCTGGCCTGTGGCAGGGACTCATGGTGGCAGGGACAGCAACAGCCTCCACCAAGAGGCTACTGTGCTCCCACTGGGGAGGGGTCTCGCTCTTCAGGGTCAGGGCACTGGGCTCTGCCAGTGTCTCTCTGCCATAACTAAGGACCACAAGCTGTGGCTCAAACAGCAGAAACTACTGCTCACCCACTGCAGGCTCCTGCCTCTGGCCTTCCCTCTGCCATCCAGAGCAGCGGGGTCCTGGGCCCGAGGAAACATCAGCCTGGTCCTTGGGTGTGCGCTCTGTGCACAGTGGTTGTCTTCGTGTCCTAGGAGCCAGCTTCTGCTGCCCTTGGCACCTGCCCCGTCACTCCCTCCACCTAGGTTTCCACCTCACTCCCCTTGACCTCCAGCTACCTGCCAGGGCCCAACTGGGTGAGGTGCTAGGGGTAGGGCAGGACGTCCTGTCTCCCACCTGAGGGTCCTGGGTGAGGGCCCAGCTGCACTAGGTTTGTGCTGAGCAACTATGCTGCTCCACCTTCTGGAATGTTCCAACCACCAGACCCTCCCTGGCCGCTGGGGTGGGCTGAGCAGGAAGAGCAGCTCAGCTGGGCTCAGGGCTAGGAGGACTCAAACCAGCCTCTCCCAGCCTGGCCCTGCAGTGGTGGGGGTGGGGGGGTGAGGAAGGGCCTGCAGGCCCAGGTGACCAACCAGAGGTTTATGCTGCAAGGCTTCCAGAAACTTCTGGGTTGGGGTGCCTTTCTTTGGGATAACTGGATGGTGCTCCAGGCACATCTGGGCTGGTGCCTACAGGTTGAGGGTCAGCTGCTGAGCTCACTTCTGTCCACCCATAGCACCAACCAGGATCCTCTGTGTCCCCTGCTTGTCCTTGCTAGAGACAAGGGACTGAGGGCTGCACAGTCATCCCAGGAGACCTGAGGCTGGGGTTTGCCAGGGCCAGCGTGGCCCTCAGACACCAGGGCTAGCATGATACACTGTACCAGGATTTCTCTGCAGGCTTGAGGGGGCTGGTGAAAAACCTGGACCCCAGTGTGCTCTAGGGAGTCTCTAGCTGCCCCTTCGTGCTGTGAGGAGGAGGCTGCAATGGGAGGCAGGGGACCCCCTCTGACCTCCCTCTTCCACAGCTGTGGGGGGAAAAAACTTATTATCTGCTTCTACTCAGGGATTTTTTAACTGTTTGCCTTAGAAATTTCTCTGTTTTTCTAGGAACTGTCACCTAGAATTAGGATTAGGTTTGGGCTTGGCATCGATGAACAGAAACTTTAAGTAACTGTGGGTTCAATAGAATAGAATCATACTTGTCCTTCATGGTCTACAAGCCCAGAGGTAGGTTGTTTGGACCAGTGTGACAGGCGGCCCTGTGGGGCCAGAGACCCGGGTCCTTCCTGCCCTGTAGCTCTGTTCTACAAGGCTTTCTCTTCAGGGTCACCAGAGAGGCCAGTGTGGCTGCTGGAGTCTAGCCATTACATCTTCATTTGAACTAGCAGAAGGGAGTGTGAGGAAGGGCACCCTGTCGTCCCCCCCACACACACACACCGCGTCTGCTTAAGTCCATGGAACCCAGTCGATCTGCAGGGAAGATTACTGCGTGCCATGTGCTTGGCTAACACAGGGGTTCGACTCTCAGAACCAGTGGAAAGGTTCCTGGGGGGCCCAGCCCAGCCCAGGCTCTGCTCCCCGCAGGACTCACAGGCCCTGGGTTGGATACTGGCCACCAGATGACAGAATAAGCAGAGCAGAGTGGGGAAAGATGGGTGTTTGAGGCTCTGCGCAACCCACGGTCCCCGCTGCTCCTCAACGTGCCCAGAGCTTCTGTTGCCCTCTCTGTGCCCAGCCAGGTGGCCACATGCCCACTCCGGCCTGCATCTCATTCTCTGCTCTGCGTACATCACCCCAACCTTACAAGAGAGTGTCACCAATCACCCCATTCTGCAGGGGAAGAAACCAAGGCACAGAGAGCTGGGGGTGCTCCTGTTGGAGGGAAGAGGAGGGGCAGGATGTGGCCCCAGAGTCTTCCTGGGGATGCGGCTGGAGCATGTGGCAGAACTGGGTCCCGATTGAGCTGCCCTCTGGGGTCCCACCACACAGCCACCCTGGTTTCTGGAATGATCTGTGTATCATCCCACCCCTGCCGGGGACCAGGTGAACCAGGCCCACCTGGGTCCCATGGGGCACCTTGTCCAGTCCCAGGTACCTCTGATCGGCACAGCTGTGGAGATGGCTGAGTCTCTCTCTCTTCCCTCTACTCTCTCTGAAATGCAATAGAAAAAATATCCTCCGGTGAGGGTTAAAAAAATAAACAAAATAAACTGAAACCCAGGGACGGAGCCCCAGGCAGGAGGCTGGCCAGTGCCAAGCCAAAGTTAATCTGTTTTGGGGGACTCCAGAGACTGGAGCAGAAAGGAGGTCCAAGCCTGTCCCCCACATCCAAGGTGGAAGCTGCCCAGAGTGACATCTCTGTTGTTACGGTCTCGCTTTCTGGAAGCTCATGCCCAAATCTCGCCTGATCTCCTACTGCAGCTCAGCTGTCCCTGAGCCAGAAGTAAAGGACACAGGAAGTGGGGAGGGCGGGGGCGGGGCGCCCTGGGGTTGTTTGCAAACCTTTACTCATGCTCCCCCAGGTGGTCGCCCTCTGTTCTCCTCTCCAATGGGTTCTTCTCCTGAGTCCTCCAGCCAGGGCTCCGCCCCTGTCCCTCGGCTTGTCCCTGGCTTTGGCGGCAGAGTCCTTGAGGACTTGCTGGGGTGAACACCAATGAAGCCCCAGAATCCTGGCACCACTGGGTCCTCAGGAATCCCTACCTGGCTGCAGCCATCATCTACTTTTATGCAGCAAAAAGGTGATTTCTCTACAATGTGAAAGTAAAATGGTTTAGCTCAAGAAGCTGGAATGCAGAGGAGGTGTAACTGGAGACCCTGGCACCCAGTTCTTCTCGGACCCCTTCACATGGAAGCTGTCTGTTGGTTTTCAAGGAAGGCCTCGAGAGGTGGCGGGCTGGGCAGCAGGAAGCACAGTGGGCAGCGTGGAGCCAAGGGCCGTTTCAACTGGCCCTCCTGCCTGGAGGGAGCTTGGAAGGGACCTGTCCAGGTCTGCAATCAGCCAGTGGACAGAGAGGGACCTGGAACCAGGACTCTTGCTCAGCGGAGCCAGAGACCACTTGGCCAAGTGCACCTGCGGAGCACCTACTGTATGCACACTCTGTTCCTAGCACTGCGGGAGACCAAGAGAAGCATGGCCAGAACCTTGAGCCCCTCAGGACCTGCTGGACTAGGGGACTGAGGGGACAATGGGGTTCTGGGGGGCTGTGGGGGCAGCTCTTTGCTACCCTGGCTGCAATCTCTGTCACCCTTCCCTTAGATGTCATGTAGCTCTTCTCTGACACAGCACAGTCAGTTCTGAAGCCGCATGATGTGTGGTCACTCAGCCTTAGTTTGCCCTGGTCTGTCCACTGCCCTGAGGTGGCTTGTGTCATACCTACCATGGTTGGGTGTTGGTAGCCCAGCCACCCAGACTCCTCTCTGCATGGAGCCCACAACTGGGCCCAGGACCCCAGGGCATCTGCTTGGCAAAAGCCAATGGCACATTCCAAACAAGAGAGCTCTTGTAGTACAAACTGTGTCCTGGGCAGCTTGCTGTCCATGAATACCTTCAGTCCTTTCTTTGTGACCTGACCTCAGCCCAGGACAGTGAATTCAGGTCTGGGTTTGGCAATTCTAGATCAGATATTTTTCATTGTTAAATTTTCTCTCTTGGTCTAGACGGAGCTCTCTCCCCCTGTGGCCCTCCTGCTAGATCAGAGTCCTAAAACTGTCTCCCTCGTGTGCGCTGGCCTCACAGGCAGTCTGGTGGTGGCTGGTATGAGCCCTTCGAAGACCCCACTCTGTCTTCTTATTAATCCTCCCCCAAGGACGTTTTTCCATTGTTCCAGACAGATGGGGGGGAACATTGGTGGGAGAGGGACACATCTATTGGTTGCCTCCTGCACACACCCTGACTGGGGCTGGGGATCGAGCCTGCAACCAAGCTATGTGCCCTTGGCCGAAATCAAACCTGGGACCCTTCAGTCCAAGGGCAGATGCTCTAACCACTGAGCCAAACTGGCCAGGGCGATGGCCCCACTCTAGCTGCCACCTCCTCCCAAAGCCACAGCCCAGGATTTGGATAAAGGACTCAGCCCCGTTCACTGCCAGCTGGAGTCAGAGGTAGAGCTGACTCTCACCCTGACATTCAGCGTTGCTAATTTTTCATCACATTGTGGGTTTGACATTTGCATTGGAATCAGTGTGTTGACTTCCTCCCTGAGCTGGTGTGGATGCCAAGATCTCCTGCCTGCTCAGCCGTGAGCCCTCATTGCCTGTGGCCTGCCCTGCCCAAGGGAGTCTCTAGGGCTCCTCTTGGCCACCCAGGTACAAACCTGGTGCTGTGGGGCACCTGCAGCTCCTGCCAGGCCAGTGACCTCAGGATATTACTGACCATCCTGCCCAAGGCCTCTCCCAGGACAGTTTTCTCCAGGAAGTTTCCCTGATGGGCCCTCGTCCTGGAGTCATCGGCCCTAGTGAACCCTGATCTTAACACTCGCCATTCTTTTAGCACCTCCTTTGTCACCACCCAGGGGTCAGGGGCTGGCTCTTCTTTCCTTTCCATCCCAGTACTGACACAGGACCTGTATACCCTTGGTGCCAGTCACCTGAGAGAATGTGTATACCCTCAGTGACCAGTCAGGCAGAGCAGCACTGGTGACTCACCATGTGCCACCCCGCCCTCCAGCTGCTGGAGCTGCTGTACACACAGCTGGCACAGATGGGCACCTGCCAGCTCCAGGTGGGGAAGGCTCACTTGTTTGTAGACAAATGCAGCCTGAAGTGGGAGACAGAGGGCCCAAGGGAGGTGGCCTTGGGTAGATTTGCTGGGAAGAGACTCATCCCAGCCTGGCCCCTCCCCAGGCTTGCGACAGGTATGAAGGGTGGAGCTGGGGTTCAGTTGGGGTGGGGAGGGAGAAAGCTGGCTTTGAGCACAGGTCAAGTGGCTAATGGAGGGCAAACACCAAGGAGGTGCGGGCCTGGCTTCCCAGTCAGCATGGGGCCAACGAGGTGTCTGGGGCCAGCCCCTCTCCCGTGGTGGTTCCAGGGACTTGGCACCTGTGAATTCTGGGGTGTACTCTATCTTCCCAGGGTCTTTCTGATGGTGCACCCCACAGAACAGGCAGAGGTGGGGTGGTCTGGGTGCCAGGAGAGAGGCCCTCAGACTCAGATGTCCTTGGCCCTTAAGTCAGAGAACACATGAGTAGGAGCTTGGTCCTGTGAAGGGGCTGAGAACCACATAGGATTCAAAGCAAGTCCTCACCCCTGAGTCACCGCCCTTCCCCGCCTCAGGGAGAGGCCAGGTGTGAAGCCCAGCCTTCCTGCCCAGCGTCTGGCTCTCTTCTTCTGTACCTCTCAGCTGTGGTCCCCACTTGTGGTGTCCACGAGGACATGTCAGCCCTGAGCATGTGTAGGGAGCCAGGACTGTTCTGGAGGAACAGGCTTCCCAACCCCTGGCTGCAGGGAGGCTGATCAGGGCTTGTGGATGAAGGGAAGCCGAGGTCAGACAGCGCCCGAGGTCACACCACTGCCCAGGGAACCTGTCTCCCCATCTCCCCGCTGCCTCTACAGAGGCTTGTGGGGAAGCTACTCACCCACAACCACATGGCAACAGGAGCCAGGTAGCTCCACAGCCCCCTCTTCTCTCTACACCCCGACACCCCATCTGTGCTCCCAGCTGCGGAGGACTATCGGGGGTGCAGGTGCGCTCACTTGCCAGGAGCCTTGGTCTTTCCCAGCTCCCGCAGATGGAGCATGGGGAGTGGGAGGGACTCCCTGATTCCAATTCTCTGTGCAGAAATGTCTACAGGCATCACACGTTAGCTTTGTAATTTAAAACACCAAGCCGACCTTCAATCATTTCACCAAGGAAATAAAGCACAATAAAGACCAAGGTAGACCAGGCAGTGAAAACCCGTCTGCATGACTCCCCCTCACTGGAGCTGAATGGGAAGATTCTCTCTGGGCCTCAGTTTCCCTGTCTTCAAGATGTGCTCTGGAATGAATGAGGCCATGGACACAGCACCCCTGGTCACTGGCCTGCCCTTTAGGAGCTGGGCTGTTGCCACGGTGCCCCTCGGCTCCCAGTCTCACAGAGATCCAGGTCAGGGTCGGAGCCTTCAAAGAGCTCACAGCTTGATGAGACTTGACCAGCAGGTTGCTATGGAAACTCGCGGGATGGGGGATGGGGGATGGGCCCCAGAGGTTTCTCTGGTAACGTGTTGAAAGATGAATGCCTTTCTGAGCAGAGCAGGGTGGGTAGGAGGTGGGGGGTGGGGGACATGTCCTTCAGGCAACCGCAGAGCTGCTGAGTTGCTGGAGAGGAATCAACCTGGGTCCACACCGGAGTCAGAACTGTTACTAAAAAACCTCTCAGCCTGCCCGGCCGGGGTGGCTCAGCAGTTGAGCATCGACCTAGGATCCAAGCAATGAGGGTTCGATTCCCGGTGAGGGCACATGCCCGGGTTGCGGGCTCGATCCCCAGTCGGGGGGCGTGCAGGAGGCTGCAGGAGGCAGCCGATCAATGGCTCTCATCATTGATGTTTCTCTCTCTCTCTCTCTCTCTCCTTTCTTTCTCTGAAATCAATAAAGATATAGTTAAAAAAAATAAAAATAAAAAATAAAAACCTCTAAGCAAAACCAACAGTAGGGCGCAAAGCATTCTGTCTGCTCCCAGGTTTGGGTGTGCACAGACAGAGCCCTCGATTGCTGGTTACTCCAGTCCGCAAACACATTCCTCCCCACCATGTGTTCCTGTGCAGCTCCTGGCAGACACCTGGGCTGGACAGGTGTGGGTGCCACGGGCTGTCAGCTACGCCAACTGCTGGAGTCCACCAGGTGGGCCCCTCCAGTGGGGCACACCAGTTCCCTGCTCTGTGTCTGCACTCATGGTCCCCCCATCAAAGTCCCTCCCCAGCTCTTCCCAAACAACAGATCAGGGGGTAGGGCTCCTTCCTGGGCACAGCTCCATGCTGCATCCCAAAGCACCCTTGTCCAAGCCTGGCCCTTGGCAAATGCTGAGGAGTAGATGGCTGGGGACTGGGCACCAATATATCTTGTGGCTCGAGTAGGGAGACCTGCATGACCACATGGCTTCAGCCCCTGCACATCGCAAAACCCACCTTCTCGGGAACAGCCTGGCATCCCCTTGCAGAATTGGACGTGGGTAAGTGGGGCAAGTGGAGCCCATCTACACCACCGTGTCCAGGGGCTGTGTGCTTGCAGCTGTCCTCTCTGGAGGGGCAGGCTCCCCTAGGCACCTGGTCTGAGGAGTCCTGACTTCAGGGACATCGTGGTCCGAGGAGAGGCAGGGAGGGAACCTTTTGTGCTCAGGGGGCTGGGGCCTTTCCTGGGAAAGCCCTTCTGTTTGCCTTGAGTCACTTGGGGTCCCAGACCCTAAGTCCGTCGGTCTCCCTGACTCAGGGCTCCTGAGGGCAGCTCCCCGTGTGAGGTTCGCTCAAGAGCTGTTACAGGCGATGGAGAGCCCATCATTCCCCTGCTCCCTGAAAGGGCCACTCTGACCTTCCTGACTTCTTCCTTCTCTGCCCTGAATCATCATCTGAATCATAATCAGTGTGAGTGGAAAGGGCCCACACAGGGGTGAGACCTCCAGGCTGTCTGGAGGCCTGAGTGAGCAAGGTCTCCCAAGGTCGCTGCCTTCCAGAAGCTGGGACAGTGGCCTCGGCCACGGTACCGTATGCCCTGGTCATGCCTTATTGAGGATTCAGCTCTTGGACACCCTGGAGGCTGGGTGTGGGCCAGTGGGGATAAGGAGGGTGGCAGGGAGAGTCAGTGGGAAGGGGGGATGGGCACGGCCCTGCCCCGGGACATCCTCCCGCCACATACCCACTTCCCTAGAGGCTGCCTCCAGCACAAAACTCTGGGGACATAGAAATCCCATTAAAATTGCTGGTCTCTGAGTTCATAGTCTCTCCCTCGGAAGCCATGAAGCCCCTGGTGAGGGGAGGGCCAGAGAACACCAGCATCAGAGGCCAGAGATGAAGGACCTGCACATTCCAGTTGCTCATCTCGGGCAGGCATCGCATGTTCCAGCATCCCCAGCATCTCGAGGAGACAAGAAGAGCTCACTGCAGGCAGAGGGGACATTCAGCTAATTAGCCAAGAAGGTGAAGTGTGGGCCTTAATAGCACCACCCTGGTCTGCACCAGCACCTGTGGGTGACTCACTAGGCTGAAGTCTGATTTGGGTGAGAAGACACTGGAGGCAGGATACAAGGAGACCATTTCCCTTATCTGCATCTACACTGGCCTGAAACCCAGCAGGAAGCTCAGCGTTGGCGGGGAAACCTCTGAGCCACTAAATTCTGGGAGAAGATTGGGGTCGGGCCTGAGCTGCGGGTAGACACCGGCTTCCTCCCAGAGAGCCAGGACCCACTTCCTCGTACAGGATTTTCCATGTAAAAAGCCAATTCTGTGCCCTCCTTGTAAGCCTTATAAACCGAAGCTGAGCTCTTCCATGAGGCCATGGGGAGCCCCCCACTGGCTTGGAGCTGCTCCCTCGTGTCCACACTTAAAACCCAGCCAAGGCTCCTGGTGCTAAGACAATTTCTCACTGCCCTCGTCCTCATTCCCCATCCCTCCTTCCCAAACTTTGCAGCAGGCCCTGTCCTGGCCATGGGTCAGCAATGACCAGGTGGCTGCAGGCCCCGTCCTGGAGCTGCTCACCTCTCCTCCAGGGGAACGCAGGGCCTGGGACGGCTTGAACATGGTTGCAGGTCCCCCTCCCTCTGACCTCACTAGCTTCCTGGTTGAAGCTCTGGAGTGCAGGGACCATGGGCCTGCCCTGTTTTAGTCCCTGTGGGGCTGGTCACGCACCAGGACTCTTTGCTGGGCTGATGGAATGTTTGCAGGGCACCTTGGTTCCTGCTGGCCAGATGGCAGCCCATTCTGAGGGTCCTGAGACCTGGTGGGTGGCCAGGTCCAGGCATCTGTCTGCTCACCTCAGAACAAGGATCTCTGCCACCTCTGGCAGCTCCAGTGTCTGTAATTCTGTTTATACAGAAATTGGAGCCCTGCTCCAGGAGCTGCTGTTTGGGCCCCATGGTCACACCTTGGCCTCTGTCACAGCTCAGAGCTGCTGTGAGTGACAACCAGGCCTCATGGATGGCAGCTTCCAAACCCGCACACACTTCTGTGGCACCTACGAAAAGGTGTGGAGCGTCTGGGCTGCCACGGGGCCAGGCTCCCAGCCGCCCATCCTCCTGTCTGCGTGTGTCTCGTGCTTGTCTCCTTGGAGACGGCCAGACCCAGACCCCTTGTGGGAGTGCGGGAACAGCCCCCTCTTCGGGCCGGCACAGGGCACTCAGGGACATGGCTCCCGGCACAGGAGAAGGAGGCAGCGCCTTGCGTGGCATCCGTGCTGAGCTCTGTGCAGGTTGCTGATGAGAGGAGCCACTGGCCCTTGGGAGTGGAGATGCCCTCCTCGGCGGGGCTGAGAGGAGCAGGGACACGTGCCGCAGCCCCATCTGCGTTTCCAATGCCGAGAACACGTGTTTAAACTCTACAGGCAGACGTCAGGGTGATTGTCTTCACCCAGCACTGGACAAGGTCCAGAGCGACTCTGAGAACTGGCCAGGCATGTGTCAGGCACTTTGGAAAGAGACAATGAACTGGATGGGTCCCTGGCACCTGGATAGCCAAACAGATACTGTCCGGCTTGCGCAGGGAGGGAGGTTGAGGCCTGGCCCACCTGCCACGTCCCCAAGGCAGGAAGGAAGAGAAAGATGGGGGAGAGGAGCTGAGAGTCCAAGGGCTTGGAGCCTACACGGGGAGCTTGGTGGCTTAATTGACAACCATCAGGAAGACTTCTGAACATTCATGAGCCCACTCTCTGGATGACCCAGGTAGCCCAGCCCCTGGCTCTGGCTGTGCTTGCTCCTGTCTCCGGCCTTGGAGCCTTGATGAGCTGTTTACAGGTGTGTCTTTGTCAGTGGAGCAGAGCTGGGTTCATGGAGCAGACAGCTCTGGGCACAGCTGGGAGCATGCTGGGGAGGGGCATGGCATGAGGACGGCCTCAGCTTTGTCATGATGAAAGTAGCAGAATAAACATCCCACCCCAGATGCTTGTGACACCCATTTGATGTGACAAACCTGAAAACATACTGGGAATAAAAAAGGATAGCCGTGGAGGGGCCAAAGTGGGGAAAGGGGACATCTGTAATACTTTCAATAATAAAGATAAATTTAAAAAAAAGGGGGGGAATCAAACTGCCCCTCCTTCCCCCCTCTACAATGGGGTGGGCTCAGAAACCCAAGGGCAGGGGGAGTCCAGCTGCCCCTCCTCCTGGCAGGACTCATTTCCACATTAGTGACTGGCTTGGTTCAGAGGACATGTCCAGCTGGGTCCCAATCAATACACTAATCAATAAATACCTAATCCATAAGCTCTGTGTCCTCCTTCCACAGGCACCTCACATGGTCGTGTCTCCCTATATGGAAGCTGAATGTCCAGCATCCCCTCCCTAGAAGGGATGAACGCCGAGAGCCTGAGGGCCCAGCTGGACCTCACTGTGTCCATGAACCTGGGACAGAGGAGCAGTAGCAAGAAGGAGACTAGATGGCCCAGGATCCACAGGGTGGGGCCTGGGCACCTGGTGCAGGTGCATCTCAACCACTCAGCCCTACTGCTCCTGGGGCTCTCTGCTCTTGGGCTGCCCGTGGCACCCCTCCCCAGCTCTGACTAACCCAGATCCTCAGGGTGCCTGGGCTCCCAGGGATGCCAAGTGCAGCTTCTTGCCACCTGTCCCCTGCAACATTCCAGCACCAGAGCCCCGCCACAGTGCATCCTCGCAGGATGGCCCACTGAGGACACTTAATGGGTCAGCAGCCAGCGCCCTGGTGCAAGGATGGTTCCTGAGCCTCAGCCTCAGGAATCCCTGGTGCCCAATGCTGGTTAGAGGACTCAAGGATGGGAGCCCTGCCCCCGGCCATGAAATGTGCTGATTTGAAGGTCTAATTTCCTGGCACAGGGAGCCTCTGCCCTCTGGAATCAGCCCCTGGGCCTAGGGGCCTGAATTCCAACTCTCAGGCTGGAGATTGGACAGTGTAGACACCCCCAGAGTGGGGCAGGTTGGGGATGTTGGGGACCTGTCTTACCTGCAGGGGCCCATCCAGGGCAGGAGAGCTGGGCACAGAAACAGGGGTGGAAGTGAGGGGGCTGGCCAGGCCTCAGGCCCCAGGAACAAGGCCCCTGTCTGGGAACAGGGGCACATGGCTTTCATACATGTTCCCTATGTAACTTGCCCAGGAAATGTCCTGCGGCCTCCAGGATATCCATAGACCTCTGGGCCTACAGCCGTCCCCCTGGCTTGGGATGGGGGTGCAGGGCTTCCTCTCCCACCTTCTCAACTGGGCCTCAGCCAGCTCAGATTCCAGAGAGATCCACCCCTGCAGAGCCACGCAGTCTTCCAGCCTCTGCGTGGCAGGCACACGTCCGCAGGCTGCTGACATTGCATTGCCAGGAACCGGGAGCACCCACATTGCCGCTGCCTTCTCCAGCCTGTGTCTGTGGGAACTCAGGCCCCCAAAACTGGCCCGAAGGCCAATGAGGGCCACTCAGGCCATTGTCCTCAGGCAGCCACACCAACATCTCCAGTAACAGGAGCTTTCCAAGGCTGTCCCTCATTGGTGAGGAAAGCCCCTGCTCTCCAAGCTGGGTCCTGGGGGCAGCTGCCCTGTTTTATGGGTGAGAGGCTGTGCCTTGCCCAAGGTCCCATGGACAGAGGGGCCTGGGCCTGGACCTCCCAACTCGGGGTCCTGTGGTTCATACATGCTTCTCCTAAAGTAGGGGCCCAAGGGCGCATGCCCAAGGGTGAAGGTGACAAGCTGGGGAGGGGCTTTAGCTTGGCCCCAGGACTGCAGGGACAGAGCCCTTCTTGCTCAGGGCTGGAGGTCAGCAGTCTGGCCCAGGGCCCAACAGGAGGTAAGTCCCTATTTCCAATGCCAGAAGGGGCCCCTCCCTCCCTCCCTCCCTCCCACCCTCCCTCCCTCCCTCCCTCCCTCCCTCCCTCCCTCCCTCCCTCCCTCCCTCCGAGATCCCCAGGCCTGGGGGTGGGGGGCTTCATGGGCAGTGGCCAAGCCTGGTCTGGGCAGGATGCACGCCAGAGTGCAGGGTCGCAATATGATGTAATGAGAACCCAAATGGGAGCGTTAGTTGGGGTATCTGACCTTGCTAAGCATGAGGGGCTTTTGCCAAATCCCGACATGGCTCTTCCGTTGGCCCAGAGGGACCAGACCTTGGGGCCTCATGGCCTCAGGCAGAGCTCCATCTGGAGCTGCTGGTGTCTCTTCTCTACCTGGTGCCAGGTTTGAGGCTGGGAGAGGGCAAGGTGACTGGTTTGCAGGGGGTTTTGGTGTTCTTGGAGGGTCAGAGTCCTTCCCCCTCTCCCAGGTCTGCCCTCTGGCCACAGAAGCCTCAGCTCTTTGTCCACAGGCAGAGGGATTCAGACACCAGCCCTCCCCTCTTCCCCTCCTTCTCCCTCCCCACCCCTCTCCCTCAGGGAGCTGCCTCAGATCCCTCTGGGACTTCTGCAGGGCTCAGGCTGGGAGTCCCTGGCAGGCGGCCAGTTGGCCAGGACAAAGGGCTTTTTTGTGCTGGTGGCCTGTCAGGACATAATTCTTCAGGCACAGAGAGTCGAACTCTCTCCCTCTCTTAATGCCTGCCTGGGAGGAGGGGGGGCTGCTTTGAAGGGTGGGCAGGAGGGACCTCCTGTTCCTGTTGGGTCCTGGGTTAGGCTACCTGGTCAGAGCCTTGGGTGGGGGGGGGTCCTTGGCCCCAGACCCTGGCATATGCCATTGGGACACTCTGCAGCCCCGGGGGCCTGGCTCATGAGCTCTGAGTCCTTAGCTGTGGGCGCAATGACCTACCTTTGAAAGAGCAGAGGAGCAACTGCCAGGTGACCCCTGTGCAACAGTGACTTTAGTGGCAGTGATGATTCAGCAGCGGCCGGGCATCAAGCCAGTTACCAAGTACATCCTCACGATGAGCCGTTCGCTGGGGACTGTCCCCATCTCACTTCACAGCTGAGGAAACAGGCTCAGAGAGGTGCCCTCCAGCTGGGGTGGAGCCAGCATTTGCGCTCAAGTCCAACCACCCGCTGGGCTGGCTGGGTCAATGGCAAGACTGGAAGCCAACACAGTGCTCCATCACTCTTACTTATTACAAACATCTCCTCACTTTGCAGCGTTTCACCTGGAGTCTGGAGCCTCCTCTGGAGTGTGTTTATAGATAATTAACTACTTAGCAGAGAGGCAGGCAGGGGTGGGGGATGGCAGCAGGGACACTTAGAGCTGTGAACTGGGAGCCCAGCCAATGACAGATCAATACACAGCTATGAAGATCCTGCAGAGTATGGCAGGTGGGGGTTCAACTCCCAGGAAACCAGCTGCGCTCTTGAAAGTTGGGGGGAGAAGGGGACCTGCATGGAGACTCCAGCTGTGGGCAGCACATGACCCCTAGGCCAGGGCTGTGGGATGCCAAGGACGCTGGGCAGGAGGAAGTCTGCTGGGGTGGCAGGCCCCGGTCCTGGCTCCACACAGGTGTTTCCCAGCTTAAACCCAGATCTTGGGGGAGAGATGCCTTTGTGCTGCGGACCGCTCATTCCCTGCAAGAGAAACATTGGTGTTTTTTAGATTCGATGCTGGGAAGCAGCCACTCTCTCCCCTTTCCCACCTCATTGTAGCACCTGTGTGGCCTCCAGGTGAAGGGCACTGGTACCTATATAATGGGTCTCCCGGAAGTGAGTGCCATCGGAAGGAGGAGGGCCTTGCCCCTGTAGAGATTGGTCCAACACTCACCTTTCTACTGCACGTTGCGGCTTTCAGAACTTGTGCTGCAAAAATGGGCCAAGATGGACTCAGATGGCGCTTCTCCTTCCTGCAGCAGGGCAGGCTGGGTGGTGGTGGTGCTGTTTTGCTGGGAGCTGAGAGGCCACAAGGGCCTGAGGGACAGGTGGAGGCTTCTAGCTCAGGAGGTGATCAAGGTGGCCTGGGGGCTGGACACAGCACCCTTCCCTCAAAGCCTTGCTGGCAGTGAGTGCTGGACAAGGGCCCTTGTTGTGGGATTGGACCCCAAGACCAGGCCAAGTCCTCCTAATAGCCTGGACAGAATGCAGCCTGGGGCTGTGCTGGGTCCCCTGTGTGTTGTGGAGGCTCCCACAGGCAGGACTGTTTGAGAAGACTGCTTTAGGGACAGCCTGGCTGGTGATCCTGACCTGAGGGAGGGCAGAGTGGCCTCACCAGGCCCAGTAAGGCAAGAGCCACCAAATTCACTCCTGATCTACTCCTGACAGGTGACAGGAAAATCAGTGAGGTGAACACGACAGCTCTGATGCCTACCCAATTCCCAGCACCCTCTCCTACCTGACTCAATGTGGTCATCACTTTCCCTCCTGGGGTATAACCTGCCTGTAAGTGCAGGAGCAACCCCAAACACCTGAGTGCTCTCAGCCTGAGTGTGCAGGGACTGGGACACGGTGGGGTTGATGTGTGGCACACAGGAGCCTAAATGGACCTGGTCTCCCTTGTGCCCACTTGACAGGCATCTATCCATCCACCATCCATCCATCTACCATTCATCCATCTACTCATCCATCCATCCATCCACCATCCATCTACTCATCCATCCACTCATCCATCCATCCACCCATCCATCCACCCATCCATCCACCATCCATCCATCCATCCATCCATCCATCCATCCACCCATCCATCCATCCATCCATCCATCCACCATCCATCCATCCACCATCCATCCATCCACATCCATCCATCCATCCATCCATCCACCATCTATTCATCCATCCATCTACTCATCCACCCACCCACTCACCCATCCATCCATCACCTACCCACCCATTCACTCATTAACTGTTTGCACAGCTGCTGCTAAGAGCCAGGTGTTCTGGTCAAAGCTTAGAGCCTCCCCTCATGAACTCACATTTCTGGCAGGGGTGAGGGGCCACCAGAAGACATGCAACATAACGTCTGGGGGTGAAGAGTACTAGGAAGGGAGATAAAGAGTGGTTACGGTGCTGAAGTGAGGGGGATACAGAAACACATCTGGAAAGTCACGAGGGAACCCCAGGCTTTGCCTGTGCCCCTCCCTCAGGGGCATTTGGGTTTTAAAGGGCTGCTGTGGCCAACCTAGGGAAGAAATGGAGGAAATTGACTGCAGTGTCAAGGCAGTGATGGCCCGCCCTGTGGGTGAGGCCTGGCTGACAGGTTGGAGGACAGGCAGGCCCTGCCTCCGGGTTGTCATAGAAGCCCCACTGGGTCCTGGTGCTGAGGCTCTCTGGTCCCCTCCCAGGCTGGCCTCCCTTAGTCCTCACATGCTTCCCCCACAAGACATACCCTGTGCAGCTTAGACTGGGCACCCAGCCAAAGGTCCCACCTTTCATTCGTATCCCTGTTTTTGCCAAGAAGTGGTTACCATGGGAATGTCCTTGGGACAGGGTGGAGAGTGGAGAGGGCAGCAGCAGGGAGGGGAGTCCTTCCTGCAGAGACACTTCCCAATTCAACAGGCCCCTGGAGCTGGTGTGGCATTGGCATTGGTGTGGGTGCATGTGGGGAGGGGTCTTGGAGGTGCCAGCTCCACATCTTACTTCCCCTGGGTCCCCTCCCATGATCACCCTCAGAGAACACCTCCTGCCACAAAGGCCAAGACTCAGGGAATGGAGGTGAATTGGGGTTTCATTTCCTGGGAAATAGTTTCTGGGACAGTGAGAGGGGGTTGCCTAGAGGTCTGGACTAAGACTAATTCAGAGGCTTCTATGATTATGAGTTTCCTGGAACCAGTGATGTCCAGCTGGTGCCGGTGGGGAGGGCCATGCAAATTAATGAGTTAGACCCAATTAATCTGGCTGCGTTAGCAAATCCATAGGGGAAGCCAAATGAGGTTGCACAGATGTGTGTGAGTGCGCGCTCCGGCAGGCCTCTGTGTCCTTGGGAGCCTGCTGGCCTTGCTGGGCTCTTGGGCTGAACTCACCTGTGGGAATGGCCAGGAGAGCCACTGTCTTGACTGCTTGAACCAAAGTGAAGGGAAACAGAGGACAGAGCTTACAGCCTATGGGCTGCCAAGGGTTTCTCCCTGTGCAGACTCTAGCCCCAGGGGCAATTCTAGCACCCATCAGGCCAGGGGTGGGGCCCGGCCTGACCTCTGCCTGAATCCTTGGGCCAAATCAGCTCTAAGCCTGAGGTTCCCTGCATCAGAGCTACCTGGAGGTGGTTGTCATAAATGACAGGTTTGGGGGCCATAGCCCAGGTCGAATAGTCTGTGAGGGTGAGGGGCCAGAACCTGGTACCCAGGGCTAGGTTCTTGTGTGCCCCTTCCTCCAGGAAGCCTTCGCAGATTGGTCCCACTCATCATGCACCCATCTCTTCCCTGGTTCCAGCCTAACACTCACGGGAGCACCAGACGTCAGCAGGCCCCGTGGGGTGAGCCTAAATGCAGAGGCGTGAGAAAGCATCCTCACCTTGAAAGGCATGCGTGCCACAGGATGACTGCACAAGGCATATGTCAATTTATCAGCCAGTGACAAACCCTGCTGTGCCTCCCCTTTCTAGATTTGCAGTCTGGTGTAATGGCCTCCGCTTCAGAGGCATTCTGACATGGCTGGAGGGGACCCCACCTGGAGCACGGTTGGCTCTTCCACTAATGAAAGACCATGGAATAGGCTCTGCAAACAGTCGCACCAGGCACAATGCATTCGGCCTGCTCTGGGACAGTGTTGAGCAGGGGACTTCTGACAAGACAAGACCGGAGAACAGAGTGCTGAACACTTTCTCCCATGCAAGAGCCATTAGCACTCACCACCCTCTCTGGGAGTGTGGCTCTGGCAGGTTCCAATCCTGGTGTGGCCCTGCCCTGGGGAGGAGGTGATCTTTGCCTACTCTGTGGGGGGTGTGGTCTGGGGCCCTGCTCCCCTTGCAGCCAATGGGGGCCTGTTCACCAGCTCCTGGTTCAGTCCAACTCTCCAAGCAGCTTGTAGAACATTCTGGTTCTTAGCACAGAGATGGCTCATGATGGGGCATAAAAATGCCAAAAGAGCCCTGGCCAGTGTTGCTCAGTGGTTAGAGGATGTGCCCTCACATCACAGGGTCACGGGTTCAATTCCTGATCACAGGCACCTATGACCAGGCACTCATCAGGGCGAGTTTAGGATGTGTCTCTCTCATGCCGATGTTTCTTTCTCTCCCCCTCCCTCATTTCCTCACTCTCTAAAAATCAATGGAAAAAATATTCTTGGGTGAAGATTAACAAGAACAAAAAAGGCAAAAGAATCCAAGGTCTAGCACTGCCTGGGAGGCTTGGGGGGTTGAGGAGGAATAGGGGGTGAGAGGGGGTCTTGTTGGAGGGACTTTGGCTTGCCTTGGGATATTGGACAGAGACCAGGTTCAGGGTCTGTGGGATAATCCAGAGGAGGGCGATTTGTAGGGGCTGGGTGATCCAGGAAGTTTCCCAGAGGCCAGGCTCCTTTGGCTCCAAGGAAGGACAGACCATGGGGTGCCACCAAGACATCGTCTCATTAGGGGCACAAGCCAGCCCTGAGACATGCTATGCCTGTGGTTGGAAGGAAGCCAGGGTGCAGGCCCTGAAGACAGGTGGCCTGGGTTGGAATCTTGCTGCTGGCTGTGTGCCCTTGGGCACATGGCCTAACCTCTCTGTGCATCCATTTCCCGTTCGTTTCCTATTTAGGTATGCAAGGATAAGCAAACAGCCCACTTCCCAGGAGTGTTGTAGGAGCCCAATAAGTCCACCTGTCTCAATGGCAAGGGCCAGCCTCTGGGAAGCCCGCAGATAGTGAAGGACAGTCCTGCTGAGACTGCATACCCAGGGCCCAGCACTTGAACCTGCCCAGAGCTGGCAGTTCCCGTGAGATGAGTGGGGAGAGGGGGAGAGCGCAGGGGCAGAGGCTGTGGCTGTTGGGAGCTGCCACTCTGGGACCCAAGCCCTTTACTCACAGAGCACCTGCATCTGGGTGGGGGAGACCAAAGAGGGGCCTCTGACAGACATTCTGCCCCTTCAGGGGCCGGGGCCTCGTGGGGGGAGCATGGAGGCATCTTCAGCCTCTCCCTCCTCTGCCCCCAACCAGGACTCCAAGTCTCCATGTGGGGTTCTCAGTCCCCTGCAGAGCCCCAGGCGTGGGGATGGGGAGGTGGGGGAGGAGACACGGGTGCAGGGATGGCAGCGGGTCTCGAGTTTCTGCGGAGTGCGCCCTCTCCACGCTGCAGACTGGTTCCAAGACACAAAGTGGTCCCTCCTGGCCCCTCCTCCAGGCACCTGCTGCTCCACCCACAGCCACCTTGACCTGCTTGAGGGCTGAGCCCCTGTCCAGGCACCCAGTGCTCGGCAGCGCCCCTGGCATCTCGGTTCTGGTCTCTAGTGTTGAAGACCAGTCTGCGGGTGCAAAGTGTGTGTTCTCCTGGCACCTGGGCCCGAATCCCACCGGGGGCCTCCCCAGGGCCACTGCCCACAGCGCGTTTGGTGGGTGCTGCCCTCACCCCCCACAGTCCACCGCTCAAAGGCTGTGCAGAGGTGGGGCTGGGACTCCCTCCCCTCCCAGGCGGGACCCGTAGGTTGCAAGACCTGGCTTTGTGGGGGCAGTTCCCTCTTCCCAGAAAGGCAGGCCGTGGGGCTTAGGCCCCCACTGGATGCTCCACTGGGACAGGTTCTTTCTTTAATACCTCGCCGGGCAAATGGCGAGGGACATGTGATTTTCAAACTGCAAAGCCGTCCTGGAGGTGACGGAGTTAACCAGATGAGAGCCAGCGTTCCTTCTGGTGCCCGGAGCCCCGGGGTGCGTGTGTGCCCTCAAGGCAGGCCGCGAGGAACGGGACTGGAGACGGGGACTAGGGTGGGGGGCAGTGCCTCGTGGTCCGGAATCAGACCGGTTTTGCGTAGTGACCACTACCCCCACCCGGGGCTAGGGCATTTCACCAGCCCCAGGAGGACAGGGGAAACTTTACCTCGGAGCAAGCCAAGCTCAGCCTCCTCCCCTTCCATCCTGGCCCTCCCTGCCTCTCCCTCCCTCTCCCCCTCCCCTCCTCCCTCTCCTCCCCCTCCCTCCCTCCTGCTGGAAGCAGGCAGGTCCAGTGGGGCTGCGCCGCTGAGACCACAGCCCGGCGCTCCCGGCTCCACGGGAGAAGCAGCCGAGCCAGGCCCCGTGGACAGAGCGGCCCGCACCGCGCAAGGGGCATGGAGCTGGGCGCACGCGGGCCATGGAGCTGGGGCAAGGCCGAGCCGGGAGACTCCCGCGACTAGAGCCCGCTCGCTGCACCATGGAGCTCGGGCGCCCGGGGAAAAAGCCGCTGCTGCAGCTGCTGCTGCTTCTGGGGGCCAGCCTCCTGCCCGGTGAGTTTCAGGGAGCTGGACGAGCCCCCTTTTCCCCTTTCAGGGCTGCCCAGGACCTCCGACACCAGAGGAAGGGAGGCTCCTGACTGCGGTCCCAAACCACGGGTGCGCACAACAGGCAGCCACAGAGGTTCCCTCACCCCCAAGATCCATAGGCTGTCTGGGGTTCCAGCTGATCAGGGCAAGGAAGGGGTTAACCCGCCCAAATGTGGGGACAGGGATTTGGGTGGTGCGAGGGGCTGTTGTTTCAGCAACTGGACTCAGAAGCTCCAACTTGGGTGGAGAGAAGCAGGCCCATATCACCCACTCGCGCCCCCATCCGGCCAAAGTAACCTGGAGACCCCACGTCCATCCCTGCCCCTGGTTTTGGGGGAATCACAGAGGTAGCCTCTGCTGGGGGAGTTCTAGCCCCCTCCACCTCCCTTCCCCTTGGCAGCCACCTTGCTATTCAGGAGGAGTGAGGGAATTGAACCCCAGGCCTCCCCATTGAGGAGTGGCTACACCTTCTTAGCCAAAGGGACCAAGAGACAAGGTCTGGGCTGTGGGCTGGGAGTGCAGAGTCTGGGTCCAGGACCCACCCCAGGGGTGCATGAGTCCTCCTCACATCCTATGACTCACAGGTGAGCAGTGCAAGCTAAGAGGTGCAGGGGCAGGGGTCTCCCCTTCCCAAAGCCCTCTGGATTCAGGTGCCAGGGAGGCCGGGAGGCCATGGGGCTGGGCCGAATGAGAAGGATCCCTCCCCAGGCCCTCCCCAGTGTGGCACTCAGTCCAGTCTGTGTGTCTATCCAAGAACACAGGTGCTGTGCTTGTTGTCAGGGTCAGCACTTAAAATGCCCCTAAGCATCAGGGAACAGTAACTCGTTCTGGGCTATACTTGGGGTTGCTGGCAGCCACTGAAATCA
This sequence comes from Miniopterus schreibersii, assembly GCF_964146895.1. NCBI lineage: Eukaryota > Metazoa > Chordata > Mammalia > Chiroptera > Miniopteridae > Miniopterus > Miniopterus schreibersii. The sequence continues at coordinate 926,678 of NC_138110.1, forward strand.
AGCTCTGAGTGGCTTGCTTTCTGGGTCCCTCACTACTCTTCCATCTCCTGCCTGGGCCTGCCCCCCAACCCTGCTGCCTTCTACCCTCGTCCTGCAGTTACCCCCATTTTGTGCTTTGAGGCAGGGTTCTCAGGACTCTGCTCGTGGCTGGAGATGCAGCCTCTGACAGGGACATCCAAATCAATGCTTATGGGGACAACTGTCCACTTCTGTGGTGAGGTGCCGTGCTAGGAAGGCCCGAGGGGGCTGAGAAGGCTTCCTTAAGGAAGTAGAGGGTAGGGCAGCTCATGCAAAGGTCCTGAGGCGAGAGGCACATGCCAGAAGAGATGGAAGGAAGCAAGGTGGCTGAGCATGGCCTGGCATGAGGCTGGAGGGGCAACCTGGAGGGCCACTGTACCCTGCTCCTGACTCACACAACCGCCTGTCCCCAGTGAGCGGCCACATGGAGACTCGGGTCCACGCAGAGGAACGGCTGCTGAAGAAACTCTTCTCTGGCTACAACAAGTGGTCCCGGCCAGTGGCCAACATCTCGGACGTGGTCCTTGTCCACTTTGGCCTGTCCATTGCACAACTCATTGATGTGGTAGGTGCCAGGGTGGGGAGCTCTGGGCTTTGGCTGTCACACATGGTCCTAGAGGTGGCCCCAGGGCTGAGGAGCCTGCATGTCCTGTGAGAACCTCTGTCCAGGCCCCCGCCTTGCCTATCAAGTACACCTTTGTGGTGGGGTCCGGAGGGGAGGCAGGTTCTGTGCACACTTGTCCCAAGCCCCTGCTTTTCTCTCCCCCACATGGAAAAACCAAAGTGGCAGGTTGTCAGAGTGGGTCAGGGCTGTCCTCCTCAGAAGCAAAGAACAGAAAGTGGCCCTGTGGGTGAGTCAAGTGTCAGGTTGGGCTGTGAGCAGCCCCTGACCTCAGCTGGTCCAGGAGGCCCCCGTTACCTACTGGAATGTGGGGTTTGGAGGAGTCTTGGATAGGTCTGGGGTGTGTTTACCTTCCTGGTTAATGACCAAGGGGGCTGCTGGGGAGATGCCGGGGGCCCAGCCTTTGAATGGCCGCTGCTTTAGAGGGGCTGGGGCACCCATTTGGTGTGGGAACCCATCCTTCGGGTGTGATCTGACTGGGTCGTGGGCACACAGCCTGGGGTGGGGTCCCAAGGTCTTTGGAGTGTGGCTCCAGCCTGGCAGGGAGGGGCCTCTGGGAACCTAGTTTGTCCAGCTGCAAGGGCTACAGATATCCCCAAGTGCATCCCCTGCCAGGACCCCAACCTCAAGTCAACTCAGTGAGGGGTATGGGGGCCCTGGTGCCAGGCTGGTACCATCATGTGACACTGTTGCTGCCCACCAGTCTTCTCACCTGTGAAATAAGATAAGCACAGCATTGCCATCTTGGGCAATATCTGAAGGGCTTTGGAGGTGGGAGGGCTGTGGCCACCTTCAGAAGGACAGAAAGGGCCAGCATGGGCCCCATTAGCAGGGAAACCCAGTCAGTATGCCTTGTCCTCAGCTGTGTCCAGGCTTCTACCCTCAGCATCACTCATGGTTCTTGCAAAGTCTTCCTGGCCTGGGCACAGCTAGAGGCAACTTGAGATGGTCCAGTGTTCCTAAGCCTGCTGAGGTTTGCAAACAGAGTTCAAAGTGGTGGCTGGTGGGGGTGGCCGCTGGCTGCCACTCAAGGTTCCGGCTGCACCACAGCCTGGCCGCTATGAGATCCCCACACTGCCCGTCTCCCCAGTTTGCCCAGGGGAGTCCAAGGCCAGGAGGGAGCACCCCAGCTCCAAGACCCATGGCAGCACCAGGCAGGGTGGGACCAGCTCCCAGGCTCTACTGTGGCTCTGGGGCCAACCAAGGGCACACCTGCACCTGCCTGGGTGCTGATGAGGCCCAGGGCTGTGTTGTGGGTGAAAGGGGCTGTCCCAAGTCTGGGCTACTCTGCCAGTCCCCTTGCAGGGCTCATGTGTTTGCTACAGGTCTGTGTAGGCTGGAGTGCTTGCGTGTGCAAGTTCATGCCTGCAGAGGAGCCCAAGGCATCCCTGGTGCTTTCCAGGCCCTGGGCTGGTGTGTGAATTTGGCTGGGTAGGCAGCTGGGGAAGGAGGCCAGGCCCTGTCACCTTGAAGCTCCTTGAACCTGGGGGGTGGGGGATGGGGCACAGCAGGGACAGGCTGTCCACCCAGAGGGAAAGGCAGGACTGACAGCCTGGCTTTGCTTAGGTCACGCATACTCCTCAGCATCTTTTTGAGCGAGGGTCCCACTTGGTCAGCTAAGTGGCCTGTCACAAGGTGGACCTGTGGGAAAGCAGGACCAAGGGCGATGCCTGGGGGTTCAGGGCACATGGTGTCTTCTCCCCAAACTGGCCAACTGGGGGCTTGTGTCTTGGGGGAGCAAGAAGGAGAAGTGCCGAGGCCTGTGCCTTTGGGACACAAGGCCCCACCCTGGCCAGAGTCTGGGTAGCCAGTGGGGTCCCGAGCATACCAAGGTGGATTCAGTGGTAGCAGGAGGGCACAGGTACCTGCTCACCTGGGGCCCATGTGCAGAGGTGCTGCCCAGCTGAGACAGCAATGCAGGCTGTGTGGGAGGGAGGCAGCTCCTCCAGCAGCTGGGGAGCCCTGGCGCGCCTCCATTTCCCACACACCTATCCACTGTTGGGGGAGGCCAGGCCCCAGCCACCTAGGCAGTTGGCCAAATCTTGTCCTGACTTTCCTTCTGGAAGGTTCTTCAGGAGGGCCTTGTCCCCATGTCCCTAAGTCCCTTCTGGGCCTACCAGCCTGGACTTGGTTACTTCCAGAGACGAGGTGCTCATTCCCTCCCCATGTTTGGCCCTGGCCTGTCCTTGTGGGTAAGTACATTCAGGGCCAGAGAGAAATGGGCCCCATCACTGAGGGGACCATGACTTCTTTTCTTGTTTGTGTCCTAGGATGAGAAGAATCAGATGATGACGACGAATGTGTGGGTGAAGCAGGTAAGTGGGAGGGGAGCCCTAGCCACTGCCCCACCCCTCATCCCTGCTCCTCTCCCCACCCCTCGTCCCTGCCCCACCCATCACTGCCCCTTACCTCTCTCAGTGTGGCTTTCTCTTCTGACCCCGCCCAGGAGTGGCATGACTATAAGCTGCGCTGGGACCCCAGAGACTACGAGAACTTAACTTCCATCAGAATCCCCTCCGAGCTCATCTGGCGGCCGGACATTGTCCTCTACAACAAGTGAGCCTGAGGGTTGGGGCCTTAGCCGGCAGGGATGGCAGGTGCCTGCATCCAGCTGAGCCCCAGCCAGAGGGGCCTAGGTAAGGCGTGGACACCTGGGGCTCCATGGCCCCAGACCAGCCTCAGGGACCTAGGGTGGCCACCTCCTGGCTTGGCCTTGGTCTCTCTCCCTGGGGGACAGGGGAAGGGGGCTGGGACCCCTACATGACTACAGGCCCCAGAGCTTTTCTTCAGGCTGGAGTCATTTTCGGAACCTGTCCCCTGCCACATGCACTCATTTCCGTTGCAGAAGTCTAGTAGTGCAGGGTTCTCACGAGGCCAGTGGAAGCCCCAGACTGCTGGCCCTGGTCCAGCTACCAGCCCCGCCCCCCTGCCTTTCATCTCTACTCTCAGGCCCTGCCCTGCCATCACCGCAGTCCCCAGACCCCTCCTCACACTCCTGAGCAAACAAGGCTGTGTCCGGCTCCAGAAGCTGAGCTGAAATGTGACCAGCAGATGATCTTCTGTTTTGGAGGCCACAGTTTTCTAGGCACAGCCATAGCAGAGACTCGGCTCAAACTTGTCCTTTCCTGGGACCCTGGCCGAGATCCCTGAGCCCAGGGCAGCCTGATGTCCTCCCATGTCCTCGTGTCCCTGCTGTGTCATCTCTGAATTCGTGCCTGGGGCTGCAAGGGCTCACGCTATGTTTACAAAGACAAGCACTTCGCCCCTCTGTCCGCCATCTATATGCATCGCCTGCCTCCCCACCGCCAGACCCCTGTGCACAGCCCCTTCCAGGGCCCCGGGTGCTGGGCCTGACCTACAAAACGTTGCTATTTGATTAAGAACGGCTGGGCTCCCCTTCCAACTTAATTGATTCCAGTAATGGCAGCGGGAAAAGCGGCCGCACGTGAGGGAGCCAGAAATGGTTTGGGGATGCATTAAGTTGGGTCGACTAGGGGAGCGGGGAAGGCAGGCACTCTGTGCTCCACAAGCCGCTGGTCTGAACCACAAGCCTTGAGTCCTCCAGCCACCCAGCCTTCCTGGGGTCCACGCTCAGCTTCAAGACCCCCCCCAGAGAATATGCATCAGCGTCAGCACTCTGGGACCCAGGGAAGTGTCACATTACTGGGAGAGCTAAAAATTCCTTGGGGATGACTGCACCTCTCATGAGCTCTGGGACTTGTGCAGCCCCCCAACCTGCAGCCCAGGAGAGTGGGCGCTGCCACCCAAACCCTACACCTTTTCCTCCCTGCCAGGACCCGTGGGAGCTGGGGTGGACACCAGCTTCTCCATGGGACTGTGGTCAGTGCCAAGGCTCTGTCAGGACATGGCCGGGGAGGGTGCGGAGCTGGTGGCTGATGCTGGCCAGGCCAGGCCAGGCCACTGAGGAGGTCCGTGTCCAGGGGCAGCGGTGGCTGCTGGCTGAGCAGTCAGGCCCAGGGGTCAGGCCGAGCTGCTGGGCAGGGGTAAGGACAGGGGCGAGGCCCAGCTTTTCTGATGGCTTTGGGGCACCCCTAGTTTGGAGGTCATGTACATGAGGCTGTGCTGTCTACTTGAGGCTTTTCTACATGGTTCCTTTGGGGCAGAGGGTGTCGCATAACCAGTCATGGGGCATCTCAGGGCTAGCCAGATGGGCCTCTCTGCTCCTACCTGCCCCGGAGCCCCAGCCCCACAGCAAGCCATACACAGAAGGGGCTCATGGCTGGACAGTTTAGCCCAATGCCACACCCTGCTGGGGATGAGGAGTGGGGCCGGAAGGTCCTGGCGTGTTTGCCTTTGCTGGGCCCAGAGGAGCCAGCTCTGGGAGAGGGCCCAGACCTTGCTGCGGGGGTCACAGCCTCGATCAGAGGAAGCTGCCCCTTCCTGCTGCCCTGCTGGGTGGCTGGGTCCCACATGCAGAGCGCAGGGCCATCCCTCAGCCCTCTGGACCCACCCCTCGGTGCAGAGACCAGCATGAGGTGGGCGGCACAGTCAGTGGAGGCTTCCGGGGCAGAGGAGAGATTTCCCTTCAGGTTTCAGAGCAGAGGCGCAGGGCTGCCCAAGGAGCGTGGGGCTGCCACCCCCCTGTGTGCGTATGGGCGCCACCAGGTCAGAATGGATAGCTGGGGCCTTGTGGGAAAGCAGAGGCTGAGAAGGCACAGCGAGGTTACTCCTGCCTGGGGCCTGGACTCAGGACCAGGTGCTTCTGGGGCGGCAGAGCGTGCCCTGGCGGGCACTCTGGGGACCAGCCCCAGGCTGCCTGTCCCTAGGTCTCACTCCTCTCTTCCTGCCCAGTGCGGATGGGGACTTCGCTGTCACCCACCTGACCAAGGCCCACTTGTTCCACGACGGGCGGGTGCGGTGGACGCCACCCGCCATCTACAAGAGCTCCTGCAGCATCGACGTCACGTTCTTCCCCTTCGACCAGCAGAACTGCACCATGAAGTTCGGGTCCTGGACGTACGACAAGGCCAAGATCGACCTGGTGAGCATGCACCGCCGCGTGGACCAGCTGGACTTCTGGGAGAGCGGCGAGTGGGTCATCGTGGAGGCCGTGGGCACCTACAACACCAGGAAGTACGAGTGCTGCGCGGAGGTGTACCCCGACATCACCTACGCCTTCGTCATCCGGCGCCTGCCCCTCTTCTACAGCGTCAACCTGCTGGCCCCCTGCCTGCTCGTCTCCGGCCTGGCCGTGCTGGTCTTCTACCTGCCCTCCGAGTGCGGCGAGAAGGTCACGCTGTGCATCTCCGTGCTGCTGGCGCTCACCGTCTTCCTGCTGCTCATCACCGAGATCGTGCCCGCCACCTCCCTGGTCATCCCGCTCATCGGCGAGTACCTGCTCTTCACCATGACCTTCGTCACCCTGTCCATCGTCGTCACCGTCTTCGCGCTCAACGTGCACCACCGCTCCCCGCGCACGCACTCTATGCCCGCCTGGGTGCGCCGCGTCTTCCTGGACGTTGCGCCGCGTCTGCTCCTCATGAAGCGGCCGTCTGTGGTCAAGAACAACTGCCGGCGGCTCCTCGAGTCCATGCACAAGGTGGCCAGCGCCCCACACTTCTGGCCCGACCCTGAGGGGGAGCCCAGCTTCGAGAACAGAGCCCAGAGCCGGGGCCCCTCACCCACCCTGTCCGTCTGTGGTCCCTGCCAAGCGCCAGTCAGGCCCCAGCCGCCCTGCACGTCACCCTCAGGCCAGGAGGCCAAGGAAGCCAGCCCCTGCCCCTCGCCCAGCCCCTGCCGCCCACCCACCAGCACCTGGGCCCCAGGGCTCACCAAAACCCGGTCCCTGAGTGTCCAGCATATGTCCAGCCCCAGCAAAACAGCAGAGGGCAGCGTCCGGTGCCGGTCTCAGAGCATCCAGTACTGCGTTCCCCAAGACAAGGCTGCCTCCCAGGCCAACGGCCCCACAACTAGCTCCCTTCCCTCCCTGAGGGCTTCCTGGGCCGAGCTCCAGGCCTCTCCCCACAAATGCAAGTGCAAGGAGCCATCCACTGGGTCCCTAAATACTGCGTTCAAAGCCTGCAATCACCTGCCCCTGTCGCCCGCCGTGGCACAGGCTGTCAAGGGTGTCCAGTACATCGCAGATCACCTAAAGGCAGAAGACATAGACTTCTCGGTAAGTCTTTGCCCCAGGCTGCATCCAGAGGTGCCCCTGGCCCTTGTGGGACTAGTAGATGCTCAGAAGCAGAAAGTCGCCAGGGAAAAACTCCAGAAACCAGACCCAGACCAGGCTGCCAGCTTTGGGGAACACAGCTGCCGAGCCCCCACCCTGGCCTGCTCTGTCTTCCCTGAGCCTCCCATACTGGCCAGGTCCCTGGGGTGGAGCTGGGGCAGGTGGCCCACAGTGGCTATCCGGAGCAGACCATGGGATCTTCTTTGGGCTTCAGGACATAGGAGCCCATGGGCAGCAGGGAGGGGCCTCCAGCCCCATCGATGCCTGGTTAGTGTCAGCCCAGTCCTCCAGCCGCCCTTCATCCACACTGTGCTCGGCCACCATGGCCTGGTTCTGGTTCCCCATGATTTGACTTCACTGATTGCCTGGACGACCAGGGCGGCTTTGGTCTGCACTGCATTTCATCCTCAGGATGGGGACGTCGCACGGGGGGATGAAAGGCAGTGAGAACAGTGTGGCCTCCGGCAACACAGGGGCCTGGGTGGACTCTATTTATAAGTGGCCCCATCTGTTCTCAGGTCTCCTGTGAATAAACAGGCTGTTTAGGTTTGGTTTGAAACCATCAGGACACCCGATTACTTTAAAAAGTCAGAGTGGAAAATGGCAATGACGAATCGCTCTCCCTCGCGCTCCCAAAATGGACGGTTGAGCCCTGCCCCTCACCCAGGCCTGTCTGACTCAGTAGTGCCTAGCAGGCCTGGGCCTGAGGCCCCTTCCTTTCTAGCCCCTCAGGTGCCAACAGGCTGCCCACCCAGGACCCGCCTTGGCCCTGCCAGGCTTCCTGGGGTCACTCTGGAGGTAGAGGCACCAGGTTGAGGCCAGAGGTGGGGTTAGGAGCTGGGACCTCAGAGTGGCCAGCCGCAGGCTGGGGTCTGCTCCTCTCTCATAGACACTCTGTGCCTCAGAGTCCCCATCTCTAGATGGGACAGTGCCACCACCTTCCTCACAGGTCTTCACTCTGGTGATGTGCTTAGTGTGCTTCTTGCTAGTGCCCATGGCTCACCCTCTGGCCTTCCCCTCAAGCCTGGGCCTCTCCCTCCTCCCTCTGCTCCCAGCACCCAGATATGTGCCCCACACCCTCGGGGAGCTAAGGGACAGAGCTGAGAGACCCCACTGACCCCTAAGGAGCCTTGGGCCACGTGGGTAGCTGGCCCCTAAGCACCTGCCCTGGGGGGGAAGGCAATGGGGCCTCAGCTGTCACTCTCAGACACCATGCACCATGGGGCCCTCGGGGCTCCTGTTAGAAGTCAGGCCCATGTTACCTAGGGTTCTCCTGGCCCTCATCCTGCATCACCAGGGGGTCTGGGAGGCCCCTCTCTGGACTCGCTTGGTCCATCTGGAAAATGGGGGTACACTCGATGGCCTCCAAGGCAACCCCTCAGCTTTAGCAAACTGGGAGCAAATTCCACCAAGAAGCGGCCTAGACCATGGTGTTACTCCAAAGGCCCTCCCGGCCCCTACCCCCTTGGGGCTCAGGCACCCTGCCAGGCAAGTGAAGTTGGGGGGCACAGCACCGAACTCCCATCTCCCAGGGCAGCAGCCCTTAGAGGGTGTTGACCCTCTGAGCTCAGACTGCTCCTAAGCCCAACCTCAGCTGGACATGTCACTTCTCTTGGCCCCCCTCCCTACTTGGCACCTCAGTTACAGGTGTGCCTTCACCCCTGGTGACCTCAGCGGTGAGGACAGGAAACAGAAAGCCTGCCACACAAAGCCCCAGCTTCTAGCTGCCTGTGTGACAGGCAGGGGTGTGGCCAGGGGTGACTGGAGTCTGTGTTGCAGGTGAAGGAGGACTGGAAGTACGTGGCCATGGTCATCGACCGGATCTTCCTCTGGGTGTTCGTCATCGTCTGCTTGCTGGGGACAGCCGGCCTCTTCCTGCCACCCTGGCTGGCCGGCATGATCTAGGGGCCCCTGCAGGACATGCAGCCTCTGTGGTCTGTACCTGCTCCCTGAAGGACTGCATGGTATGGGGCCCGTCACCTGCCAGGCTGCTCTCATCTTCTGTCTGCTGCCTCCTGGGGGCCCGTGTGGCTCAGGCGCTGGGCCCTGCCCCAGAGGCAGCCCAGCTAGTAAATGCTTGTTCTTGCCACAGGGTGGTGTTGCTGCCTAAGTCTTACTAAAGTTTATCCAGAGTATGACCACAGGTTGGCTTCCTGCCCCAGATATGTGTCCAACTACTCTCCGCAAATGTCCCAGCAGTGAGAAGTCCTGGGGCCACACCCCTCGGCCCCTCTGAGCCCCAAGTGCCCCTCCTCCTTGGGATCCCGAGGCCACTGCCTGTCTAGTCGTGTGGGGGCACCACCCCCTGGCCCTCAGGCTTCCTCTCTTTGACCCCACAGAGGTGAGTCAGCAAACACGTGAATCTCACTTGCTGGGTGCGCCTAAGCAGGGGTTTTATTTTGCTTTGTTTTTATAAATTAGTGAAAACCCAAGTTTTGTGCCCAGGGAGCTTTGAGGAGTGGAGCTTTTAGAGCCAGTCCCACTTGGAGGAGATTGGGGGGCAGGTCCTCCATGGGAGACAGACCCTTGGGCTTGGGAAGTCCAGACGTTTGCCTTCCAGGGGTCCTGGGGGATCCTAGGCAAGCTCTTCGCAGGGGCCTGCAGGTCCCTGTGGGCACTGGCAATCTGTGAGGGACCTAGAGTATCAGCCAGGACCCAGGCTCTGGGGTCCCCATCTGGGCTCCCCTCACCCCCAACACCTCCTTGTGGGCTCTCCTCTGTGCACAACCCCACAGAGACGTCCTCTGGGTCATACCCATGAGCAGGGGCTTCTCTGATGTAGTCAGTAGCCATGGACCCTGAGGACAGTTCACCCAGAGCCAACTCTGGGACCCTTGGAGCGTGTGGCCCTAGGGTGGGGCCCCTGAGGGGGTGGAGGGGAACCCTCCACAGGCCTCCTACCCTTGGACTGGTCCACTAGGGCCAGCTCAGCCCAAGGGCCTCTGTCACCCCACAATGCAGGGGCCACCAGCCAAAGCTGGTGGGGGGATGCCCGAGAGCAATGGTCCTGATGACCTAGTATCATCCCCCACAGGGCAGAGTGCTGGGCAGCACCAGCAGTGTCCCCTCCGATCCTGGAAAACATTGCCCTGGGGGTGGTGTGGGGGGTGCTGCCCCCTCCCTCCTTAATTCTTTGGAATTCTCAGTTTCGAAGTTGGGGGCAGCCCCACAAGGACACTGAGTGGAGGAAGGAGGCAGCGGGCTGAAGAAGGGAGCTGTTCCTTGTTTCCAGGGTCAAAGTCCCCCTTCTCCAGACCCCGGTGTCCCAGTGTCAGGGCAGCCGTGGGCAGGTTGGATCTGGGTGTCCTGCCTGGCCGCTGCATAGGTCACCAGCTTCTTGGGAGAACTGAGGGACTAATTTGGTGACATTTGGAGCAGAGCATACCAGGCCCCCAGTGAGCCTTGTTGCTGCAGAGGGGGGATTCACTGGTCCCAGGGAATAGCAGTGCCCGTGCAGGAGACTGGGGGCTGCACCCCTCACCTCGGCACCATGAGACGGGCACCCTCACCCAGCTAATGGGAGACGGGGACCTGACTCAGGCCCAGGGGTCCGCATGCCCAGGAGAGGGATGCAGAGACCCATGTCTAAATCCTGGAGTTCTCTCCTCCCCAGCCCCCCAGGCCATGTGGGACCCTGCCTGCCCAGCTTTGCTCTGCACCTGCTTCCTGGGGGTGTCGGGGCATCAGTCCCAGGACACTGGGGCAGTTCTCCAGGGTGGGGGAGTTCACCCAGAACTCTAGGCCCCAGGGCATCAGGGATGCAGATTTCAGATGTAAGCACCTCAATCATCCTTACGTAAGCAGACTCGGCCGCCAGATGCACCAGCATCTGCCAGGAGTAGCCCTGGCGCTGGGCCCGGCCCCAGATGTGCTTTTCTGAGTCGCGAGGGAGACCTGGTACAAAGCTACTGGGACTATAGAAAAATGTCAGGAAATCCGCCACAACAAGTAACCCCAGCCACTATTTGCCTCCAGTGTGTGCAGTGTTTCCTTAGTGTAAGTTTTACATATGACAAAATGTATGATCTAAGGCCTAAATCGATACCAAGGACCTAGGGCACCATTCCACGTGCAGGACACCACCATGGCCGGCCCCAGGCAGCGCCCCTGCCCCCAGCCTGGGTGTCCAGGTCCCCACTCTTAGGACTCGTGCTGAGACATGCTGTGAGGTCTTCCTGGGTGTGCCCTCATCTCTCTGTGTGTTAACCACGTTTTTATTTTCTGTATCTTGTGATATTTTGACATCTTGGGAGACACTGCCCTCCCAGGGCTGGTGGACAGCTGGGCTTCATGTGCAGACTGCCCGTCTAGGGCCATGCCCCACCTCCTCCTCATCTCACGCTCAGACACCAGGCCAGTGTTTCCCGTCCTGCGTCACCCAGGGCCAGGCAAGGGGGGATAGCCCAGGGCCCCGAGGCCTGCTGGGGCTGTCCTGACCAGCCCCTCCCAAGCTGTGTGCCTGTCCTGTCTGGCCCTCCCCTCATCCCTCTGCCTCCCGACCGGGGCCGGGCCCCCCACCCAGCATGGCACGCCCTCTTCTCTCAGGAAACTGCGTAGTAGGTTCTCCTCTCAACAGCACTGGCCCTTCATGGCGTCCCTTGGTCACCTTTAAGTTATGATGGGCACCGAGCACTCCCAGGTACACACTTGTGTGGGGTCACTAGGTCACGGGGTGGACACTCCCACACCCGAGAAGCATCTCCAGTGAGGGTCAGCTGGAACAGTGTGCTCACTATTCTTTCATTTTGTTAACCCTCGGCCATTGAATTTTAGAGTGGAAGAGGGGAGAGGGGGAGAGAGAGAGAGAAGCATCGATGTGAGAGAAACACATCCATTGGTTGCCTCCTGGACGCACCCCAACCAGGACCCGGGATCGAGCCCGCAGCCCAGGTACGTGCCCTTGACCAGTGCTCAAGACCCTCCAGTGCTCAGGCCGACCCTCACCACCGAGCCGCACTGGCCAGGGCAGTCTGCTCCTTCGCTGGTTGGGTCGCCTTTCAGTGAGCTGTAAGTCGCCTGCAGGTATGAGGTCCAAGGCCTTGGCCCCACCTAGTGGGAGACCCCTCCCTATGCGTGACGGTTCATGTCTGTGTCTTTTGAAGAAAAGCTCTTCATTCTGATGAGAGGTAATGTCTTATTGTTTTCTTTTTATGGTTGTTGCTTTATGGGTCCTGTTTGAGAGATCCTGCCTGTCCTGGGCTTGCAGATACACCCCCTACACTTCCTTCGAGAACGTTTACACCTTTCACGTGTCTTTAGGTTTACCATGTTTTTCGAATTAAGTTTTGTGTGTGGTGTAGACAGGGACAGGGCACCAATGTCTCTGATTTGAACCTCAAGCTGCTTCGCACCATTTGTTGAAAACACCGTCCCTTCCCCAGTAAAATGCCTAGAAACAGCAGCCCCCGGATCTCCTGGCTTTCTGGCTGTTTTTGCCGCGGGTTTACTCTGTCTGGGCCTGGAGCAGGAAGCCGCGTCCTCTCTTTTGATGTACTTGGAGAGCTCACCTCCTGTTGACTCAGATGTGCTCCTGAAATTTCTGCAGCTTCGGGAGCTGCTCCGCCGGCCCCTGGTCCCTGGTTCCACAGGCCCGCCCTTGCCAGGAAAACACCCGAGCTGGTCAGCGGTCTGGAAGGTCAGGGTTTCATTTCTTCCTTCTGGCAGCTGCTCCTAACTCAAGGCCAATGTTTATGTTTTTCAAGAGCTCAATGAGTTGATATGAAGACTATCCCCCCAATTCCTCCCACCCCCAAACAGAACTAGCGCCCCGTTGCTCCACAGTCCTGCCACTCGCACCAGCCCTGGTGGAACAATCTAGAATTTTAGGTTGCTGCAGGCGTGATTGTCTGGGGAGGGCTTGGTTCTTCAGCCAGTAGCCCCCTGCCCTTCCTGTATGTGCGGTCGTGTCTGCCACTGTCCTTTCTGCAGAATGTGCCTCAGTTCCCACAGAGCGTCTGATGCAGCTCCTCGGACTCAGGGCCTCATTCATTCCATGAGGACTCGACAGGATATAAAGTCTGAGTATTTTTCCTCCAACACGTGGAGGTCATTATCCTCCGGGTTCTGCCGTGGAGCGGCTCTTATTCTGTGGATGTTTAAAGATTGTTTCCTCTGTGTTCATCATGTTTTGTGTGAATGAACCTATATTTAAAAAATCGACCCCATCTGGCACTCTGGGCCTTTCAATCTGAGATCATTAACTTCCTCTAATTCCCAGATCTTAAAAAACACTTCTTTCAACATTCCCCACCTCGCTTACTCCAACCTGCCTGGTGGAGCTGTGGTGTGGGTGCCACACGTGTGACCCTACCTCACCCTCTATCGTCTGGCGACCCCTGCCTGACCTTATGCTCAGTTTTCAGCTGTGTCCGGGTTACTCGGCCCATCCTGTTGGTTTATTCTCTTGATGGTGCCGGTGCCGTATTTCCAGTGGCTGTTCCTATGCCTTCACGTCATTAATGCCCACCCTTCAATCCTCGAAGGCACTCTGGTTTTCACTGAATGGGCCGTGGAGAACGTGCCCTTCTGCCTGGTCTGCCCTGCTCAGCTTTGCTCTCAGGTGTCACACTTTCCCGTTAATTCATCTCCCACAGCTGGACGGGCGCTGTGCGCGTGGATGTGGATGCGCGTGTGCACGTGTACGTGAAGGTGTGTGCAGAGATTTGGGCTGTGGCAGCTTTGTGTGAATGACTGTGCAATCAGCCCACAGCGCAGGTCAAATGGTCGAGGGCCAGCAGCAGACTCATGTCCTTCTCTAGCCCAGGCTAGAGGCGAGCTGGCCCCAGCTGGGGATGCTGTGGACAGGGTGGGTGGCAGAAGTCCAGTGCCCTCTCCAGCATCATTCCCACTTGCTGGCCTCCTTGACCAAACACCCCACTGGCCCTGCCAACTTCTCACCTTGCTTTTTCTGGCAGCATCCCGGCAGGTGGCCTCTGCACCCACACCCTCCAGCCTCTGAGACGAGCCTGAGACTCGGTCCTAGGACAAGCCAGGCCACCTTCACCCCCAGGGAACCCAGCCCCGTGGCTTCTACTCACTTCCAAAATGGTGGGGCCCACACTTCTGCCCTCATGAATGCCAGACTCACAACCCACTCACCTGCTCCGCTTCACCACTTAGCTACGGGCGGCACCTGGAACCTGCTCTCCAGCTCAGGGCCTGCCCCCAGCCCCCACCAGTGGCTCAGCCAGCAGCCTGCCCCGAATCTGCCTCCCCGTGCAGTCCAGCCACCTCCATCTCAGTGAACAACAGGTGAGGTCCCACCCGCCTGGCTCCCTGAGCGCTTATCTTCAGGCGGCCATGTCAGTTCCTGCTCAGAACCCCTGCGGCTTCCAGTCACTCTTAGGACAGTATCCAGACCCTCCCACAGTGCTGACCCCTCTCCTGGCCCTGTGCTCAGCCTTCCTGCCGAGCCAGGGTCCTCCCGGCCAGGTCCAACCTCAGGCCTCTCGAGGGCTGGGCAGAAGGTGGAACCTCCTGCCACCTTCACTTCTCACATTGTTCCTGCCTCTGGTCCACTGTCTCCCTGGAAGCCCTGCTGGCCACTGTATATGAAGGAGCCCCCACCCCAAGTTCCTCCTGATGTTTAGAAAACTACTTGGAGTTGAATCCGCCAGAGGAGCCCACAGCTGGTGAGGTTTCCAGGTTAGCAAGTGTAGACAGGACATCCAAGGGGAGACTGCCGGATGGGAGGCAGGGGCTGAGACCACCCAGACGCGGAGTCCCAGGCTGGGCCCTGTGGCCACATTGGCCTCTGAGGGTGGGCTGGACACCATTCTTAAGCCCTCTCCCACCCAGGTGACTCAGCGTGTGGCTTAGACTGAGGACTCCTGGCCTAGGCAGGGACGGAGCTTTGCAGGGCTCAAGATGGGGCTGAGGTGGCCTTGAGGGAAGGAGGGGTGAGACCCAAGGCAACAGGGAGACTGTGAGGTTGGAGGGGGGTTCTTGGGGTGATTTCTCTCTGAGACAAGTGGGGAATCTCACTCCACTGGACAGGGACGCATGTGTCTCTCCCGTAATGAGCAGTCACCTCCCTTGCGTGCTCTGGGTTTATGTGACTCTGGGAATGGTACAAAGGTGAAGTACAGCCATCCTCTTGGCCACCCCATCCATCTCCGGTTCCTCCCCAGACTCCAGGCTTCTCTAGCTTCATGTCTGAGACTCCAGAGTGGAGGTGCAGGTCACTAGAGGCAGCACAGGGAATGTCCTGGCCAGAGAGAAGATGGGCAGGTCTGGGGACACGATGGACAGCTGACACCCAGTCAGCCCGCCCAGCCCCCACTGTCTGGCAAGTCCAGCTGGGCCGTGAGCAGAGATGCTGTGAGCCCTCTGCAGGACCCTGCCCCTCAGGCACTGCTCCATGCCCGCTTGGCCCAGGCGTCCTCCCTGGTGCACACCTGCTCCACCCTCCTGGCCAGGGCCTCCCTCGGCTCCCACATCCACAGCCCTGCTGGGCTCCCCTGAGGCCCCCATGCACCTCCGCTGCCTCCTCCCCCCAGGCCAGGCTCACCTGCTTCTCCGGGGGATCCTGGAACCTTGCTGCCCTGTGGCTGGGGGCTGCCTGTCTGGGTGAGGGCTCCAGGCTCACCTGAAGAACAGGGGTGCTAGGACTGAGGGCAGCAGGTAGCAACACTCCTTTCTCGGGGCTCTGCTCTGACCGAGGGGAAGCTGAGCGTCTGTGCCCCTCCTCCTCAGGCAGAGGCTGGAGGCTCAGGGCCCCAAACAGGCACTGACTGTGGCTGGGTGGCCGAGGGTTAGGGTGAGGTGGGGCTGGGTGTGGGAGGTGCAGGGTGGGGTCTTCATGACATGCCCGCCAGCCTTGTCCAGACAGGCTGAGTGCAGAGAGGGGTTCTGATCCCAAAGGCAACGTCTGGGCCATGGTGGGCAGGGGCTTCCCGCAGGCAGGGCCCCCTCCCTGCCCTCCACACCCCCACACCCCGCCCACAGTGCAGTGCTGTCCTCCCCCCACCCAGCCTCCTTTCCCCCCATGGAGGCTGCAAGCTCTGTCTCCCTCAATCAGTCAGCATCTGAGCCGTGACAGGCTTCCAGCCCATCAGATGGACAAGGTCACCGGACCAAGTCTCCTGTGCATTTGAGGCGAGGAGGTGGGAGGAGGCTGTGGGAGAGACTGGAGAGAGGGGAAGGAAGGGCAGCGGTGGCCCTGAGCTCAGACTCCCTGGGATTTGGGGGAGGGGCCGCTTTGAGGACCCTAGGAAGCCAGGCAGCCACCAGTTCTGCTGACCCACCTCTGAGGCGCCCTGTGTCCCCACCCAGCCACACAGAGACAAGCCCAGGGACAGCGTGTGGGGAGAGTGGTCTCTCCAGACCCCTCCCCAGGGGGTCTGGCCCGTACCTCTGTCCTCAGCGTGGGGACCACCATGTCCCCCTTCTCCAGGGAGCCGGGCCTCACTGCGTGTGACCGGGGGCCCAGGGGCCTCCAAGATGGGCATGGGAGGCCTGGTGCTCTCATGGAGGAAGGAGTCGAACTTTAGCATGTGCGCTGGGAATGGGGAGCAAATCAGCAGGGGGTGGGGGCAGGGAAGAGCCCCTTGCCCCCCCAGGACTCCACGGTACGTGACAGGGAGAATGGCCAAGCAAGGCTGGGTTTGCTAAGATTGGGTGCGGGCTCTGTCCAGCTTGGCCGGTGTGGGGACAGTGACACATGGGGCACTGGAGGCTTAGGGTCCTCGATGAGGCTGGGCCACTCACTCTGGATGGCGGACTCACAGGCCTGGGTCACAAACTGGTGGATGGTGGCCCAGGACTGTGGCTCTCCCTGTGAGGAAGACAGGCCACAGAGTGTGGCCAGGCTGCTGGGTCCCATGCCCCCAAGGAAGTGCCCTGGCCCCCCACACTGACACACTCACCTTCTCTCCTCGCTCCCCCTTGGGCCCCGGCAGCCCCTGAGCCGAGGAAAAGGAGAGAAGTAAGCCCGGGGCAGGGAGAGGACCTAGACTGGCCTCTCCCCTCACCCTCCTGACTCCCGTGGCCCTCACCCCGCAGCCTGGGGCTCTGTCCATCTGGAGGGAGACAAGGCATTCGGCCCCCACAGGGTGGGCACAATTTTTGATACTTGGAGGGTTGGAGGCATGAGTCCCAAAGGGCAAAGGGCCCACCTGTCAGATGGGGACAGTCCTGCAGCAGGAACACCACACCCAAGGAGAATAGACACCTCCCCACCACCCCTTCCCCCACCCCCCATCTCCCCGCCTGAGCCAGCCTGACCTGTCAGATGACATCCCTGTCCTGGCCCTACCTGCCTCTGTCTCCCAGCTCCCAGGAACTTGCTGGAACCCCATCCCTCTGCTTCCCCCGTGGAGCCCCCAGCCCCATCACCTGTCCCCACTATCTGTCTTGGGCCTGGCAGGGGGCACCCCCACTATCCCTGCTGCAGACCAGCTCCACAACCACTCTGAAAGCACAGGCCTCACTTCACACACATGCCGGCCATAGGACGTCCATGTTTGTCACCCGCCCCCATCTGCTGGGGCTGTCTGGGTGCGGAAAGGACTTACCGTGGGCCCTACAGCCCCTGGGGGTCCTCGCTCCCCGCTGGTACCCCTGGCCCCCACTATGCCCTGGAAGCCCTGAGGAGATGCAGAGATCACCCGACTGTAGCCCCTGCCAGACTGGCCTCTCTTCCCTCCAGCCCTGGCCTGGTCATCCGGGCCCCTGGACCCTTGGTTTGTCCCCAGCCTCCACAGGCCCGTTCCTCCCACAGGCTCTACCTCACGCCCACCTCAGAGGGGTAGCTTGGCCTCCCTAGCACCCAGCCCAGAACCCCCACTCAGAGTGGCTCCCAGGTACTGAGCTCAGCAGGGACCCCAGGAATAGTCGGCTCGGGAAGGAAGGTGCTTCTGAGGGAGGGAGAGTGACCAGCCCTCCAACAGGCAGAGAGAGGGGCAGGGATCACGCCCCAGCCAGGCCCACAGAACCCTGGCACCTCCCTGCCACGTGGAATTGGGGTACAGGCATGACTGGGGCTACACAGGTGCTACATTTCTACACCAAGCTGCAGTGGGGGTGAGAAAGCCCCTCTTGTCTAGGCGAATCTCTGCGGTGCTGGGGGCCACAGGACTGCCCATGCCCGGCCTGGCCCAGGGAGGTGCAGCCCAGGAAAATGAGGACCCCCAGGTCACCTCATGGGGTGAGCATGTTCAGTTCAGCCCCAAGGGACCTCGGGGGGGGTGTGGGTGGGGACAGGCAGGGTTAGGGGCTCACAAGGAGGCAGTGCCTACCCTGGGTCCAGGGGGTCCAGGCAGGCCAGCGGTGCCCTCCAGGCCTCTCATTCCCTGAAGGCAAAGGGAAGGGTGGGCTGGGGTGGGGCTCAGACCCATCCACATGCCTCCCACAATGGCCACACCTGTGACAGCGTACACGCCTATGTCTCACTCTGAGAGCAGTTGAACCCGACCAAGTTCAGGGCCTGCCCACCCGCCCGCATGGGCTGCCATTCCCCTGCCCCGGCCAGGCCACAGTGGGGCAGGGTGGATGGGAGTGGGGTGAGAGAAGGGGGAAACCCCACCCCAGCCTCCATCTCGAGACACCCCTCCGCGCAGGTTTCTCTCCCACCTTTGGACCCTGGAGGCCAACCTTCCCGGGGACGCCTTGGTGGCCGGGGTAACCCTGGAAGAGAACAGGCAGTGGCCAGGCTGGGGCCAAGTCTGACCCAGAGGAGGAGGAGGCCCTGCCCCAAGACCCTCCTGCCCCTACCTGCAGGCCCGGCAGGCCATGGTCCCCCTTCTCTCCTTTGACCCCTGGCGGACCCTGAAGGAGAAGTACAGGCTGAGCCTCAGGGCCCGGGCAGAGAGGGGCCCAGGATGAGGGGTGGGTGGGGACAGCAGGAAGGAAGGGAAGGGAGGCAACACCTACCACAGGTCCCTGGACAGTTCGGCCCTGGGTCCCTGGTGACCCCTGCTGACCTCCAGGACCCTCAGGTCCGGTCTGTCCAGGTGGCCCGGGTTCTCCCTGGAGACATAGGCAGAGGAAGGGCTGAGAAGGCACCAGGCTGCTCCCACAGGCCCTCCCCGATCGTGTCCTCCACAGCACCCAGCCCTCTGGCTGCCTGTGGTATCCAGACCCAGGTCCACAGAGTGTCCTCAACCCCAGAGCCACCCGGGAGGGTCCTGCTGCGACCCTGCTCCACAGCCAGGTACTGGGCCTGAGGCTGCATCAGGTCACCTCACTGTAGCATAAACCAAAACCTCTAAAGGACAAACAACACCAACACTATTTAAACTGAAATTCCAGGGAAAAAATGCTTCTTTTTGAGAATTAAGCATATCAACACACCAAACTCTGTAAAGAAAAAAACATTATCTTTCATGAATGATGCGAAAATCTAAACACACCAGCAGCAAGAGTCACAGCTCAGATCAAAGGTAAGGGGCTCTTAAAATGCCCCAGTGGAAAGGTGCTGAAGGACGCGTGTCCAACAAGAAAGTCCCGGCAACTTTCAAAGGCACTGCAGCTGCTTGTGAGGGACCCACATACGGTGTGGACACGTCTTCACCTGTCACACGTCCAAGACCAGTCCATGACAGATTTGAGCGATGCGTGGTGGGGAGCTGGCCGCCCCAGGGAGGGCACCTCACTCCCAGTTGGGGAGTCTCCTCCACCTGGGGTTGGGCCAAGTAGGGCTCCCTCTTGTGCTCTTGTGAATGTGCTGGGGGTCCTCCCCAGGAAGGTTCCAGGCTCCCTTGGTAGGATCCACGACTTACCCTGGGCCCTGGGAAGCCCTGTTGTCCTGGGGCTCCGTTCCTGCCCGGGAGGCCCTGCAGGGGCACAAGCAGGGCTGAACCCGGCATGGCCCACAGGGCTGGGGTGTATATCAGCCCCTAGTGTTGCTCAGGTAGAGAAGGGAAAGGGGCTTCTGGGTGAGGCCATCCTGGGCCCTCTTTCCCTCCCATAGCTGCTAGCTGTTTTGCAGACTCAGGTGCAGGTGGCCTCGCTCTGGTGAGGTCTGTGCCCCGAGCACAAAGTGGGTGCTCACAGACCCAGGTTCCCCCTCAGTCGCCCTGGAGCCTCCCTCAGGATGGCAGAAGTGCTGGGTCTGACCCATGGTGGGATCACAACCCTACATCAGGCGGAATGGTCCTGGACCCCCACCTGGACCGGGAAAGATGGGACATGCTGCCCTGGCCAGTGTGGCTCAGTGGTTAGAGGATTACAGGCTCGATCCCCGGCCCTGATCAGGGGGCATGCGGGAGGCAACCAGTCAATATCTCTCTCACACTGATGTTTCTCTCTCTCTCTGCCCCCCCTTCCGTCCACGCTCTATAAATCAATGGAAAAAATATCCTCGAGATTAGTAACAAAAAAAGATGGGATATGCTGGGTCCCACACCAGAGGAGCAGGGATTGGCTCAGAAGAGGGGGCCAGGGGAATGAAGGGAAAGGGGCTTGCCGGGAGGTCCCATGGGCTGGGGGTGACAAGGCAGCAAGGAGACATGTCAAGTGCATCCCATGTGTGCGGCAGGCCTGGGGATGGCTGCTGGGACCAGGCTCCCATCTAGGGGGCATGGGGAGGGGGGCCACCCTCGTCTGCCAGTGGCAGCAAGATGTTGCCAGGAAGGGCTGCTGGACTCACCGGAGGTCCTTGGGGTCCCGGAGGCCCAGGGGTCTGTGAGGAACAGGTGCAGGCAGAAGGGAAGGCAGGGCAGTTCTCTTTGTCCTTCTGGAAGGAGACCCATAATTAAATGGACCCTCTCCCGGGCTCCTGTCTGACCCTAGAGCTCAGGGAACTTTCAAACCCACACCTCAGAGAATGGAGGTAAGGGGTGGGGACCCGATCTTGGGGGCTGACAAGCACAAACGCTGGGGCAGGACACCCTCTCTCACTGCCAAGCATGGGTACACACGGAAGTCACGGTAAAGGGGAGTGGCCCCACGTGCTCGGCTGTGACCACCCTGCAGCTGGGATCTTCCTGGCCAGCTCCAACCTGCATTGTCCCCAGGGCCTCCAAGATGCTTCCCAGAGGTCACCTCCTTCAGGAAGCCTGCCTGGATCTCTCCCAGCACCATGATGACCTGGATGACCCATCTACCTACAGACTGTGGCCCCTGGTGGGCACTTGCCCACCTACCGATGCAGGGAGCTCGCAGCACCTATCCTCTTCTGCCCAGGTGTCACTGCACACGATCTGCAGCATCTGGAGCTGGAGCTACAAATCAGGGCAGGAGCTCAGTTGGCTAGATGTGGCTCAGGGTGAGAGGGGCTGGGGGTCCACTGGTCCCTGACTGGCCAGGCAGGATGAAGCCAAGGCTCACCGCAGCTGAGCTGCTCCTGGGGCCTCGGGCCTTGGCCAGCCTCCCCAGCATGATGAAGCCGGTGGCAGGAGGGCTGCCCGCCTCCCCAATGGGCCTCTCGGCCACCTTCCTACAGTCCACGTAGAGCCGGACCTTGGAGTGGCCCACGGCCACATGTACCTGCAAGACACCACAGAGGTTCTCCACAGCCCTGGCCAGGTGGGGGATAAGTGCCCATCGCCGGGGGCCCAACCCCACCCTAAGCCTCTGAGACCCCACTCCCTTGCTGGGCCTCAGTTTCCCCTCTGTGAAATGGATGAAATGCACCTCCCAGAATTTGTGGGAGCAGAGAGAAGGGCTGGGATATTCTTCAACCCAAATTAAGACAGGATGTTTGGGGCAGAGGCTCAGATGGGCCAAAGTGATTCTCAAGGAAGTTCTAGCATTCTAGGGGGAGCCATGGCCATGGACAACCAGCTGTTGGGAGACAGGGGGCATATCCTGCAGAGTCCAGGGGGGTCTGTTCCAGAACTTGGAGGGCAGGGGAGGATCTTAGGCAGGAGAGACACAGGCTTTGGTCCTTCCAGAACCTTCCAGGACCTTGTGGAAGCTCCCGAAGAATATCCTCCTCACTTCAGGCAAATCAAAGGTCACCTCCTGCAAGACCGCCTTGGGGTCGTAGCTGAAGTAGGTCAGGGACTTTCTGCCAGCTGTGGGGGCAGAAGAGCACGTGAGGCCCGCGCACCTTCTGTCCAGGGTGGAACGGGTGGCCCCAGGATGGCTGCTGTGGAGAGCAGCCCCCGTCTCCATGGGTAGGCATCGGCACCCTCGTCTGGCCTAGAGGGGTCTTGCTAAGGAACTACAGCCGGCTAGGCTTCAAGGGGCAGTCTGAGCCCACCACCCTCCCTCCTGACTGACTGACCATCCAGCAGGACCCCCAGGACAGGCTGGAAGTCCTCAGCCGTCATCTGCCACAGTGCAAAGGGCTCGCGGGGCGTCTCTGGGAGGAGGCGCAGGAGGAAGACAACCGTGTGCTCTGGCGGGAGGGTGGCCAGGTGGATGTTGCTGTGGGGGCACAGGTAGGGGGGACACTGCAGGCCTGAAAGGGTTGGGGCCTGGAGGGATCACAGCTATTCTCCAGGGCCCAGACCCATGGGACTGCAGAGTGGGGTCCATGGGACCAAGATCTCTCCTGCCTCAGTTTCCCCATGCATAACATGAGATGTAAGGGACAGAGCTCCCTCCCAGGGCTTTTGGGGATTCGACCACAGGTGCTCTGAGGGCAAGGTACAGCCCTCTGCCCTACACCCACCTCCAGGCCCAAGGCCATTGCATCACAGGCAGGCCACAGCCCACGCCCTGCTACCCACCTGGTCCGGCGTGTCAGCTGAGCGTCCTTGAAGAGTGTGAAGGTCCTGGTCGAGCCAAACACCGCAGGCTCCATGGCCACGCCACGGATGGAGGCATACTCCTTCTCCACCAGCCCGAAGGTCGCCATCAGGTCAAACCCTGGGCGGGCCAGGGCAGGGAAGACACAGGGACAAACGGAGATGGGGGAGGGCGAGGCGGGCAGGAGGAAAAGAGAAAGAAAAGCAGGCATCAGGGTGTGGGACAGAGCAGGAGAGACATAGAGGAGGCCCAAGGCCAAGGGCTTAGGGCAGAGACGGGGACATGTCCCACCCCTTCTGCTGCTCACAGCCTCAGCCTCCTCACGACTCTGCATCTGACCCCCTGCCTGGCAGAGTCACGGATGCCCATTGCTGGTCCCACCACCCACCAGATTTAGCCAGCTCCTCCAATGTTGACGGTACAAAGTGAGCATGAATCTCGTTTCCCTGGGCGCTCAGAGCCCAGCGTGGGAGCAGGCAGGAAAGAGGAGCCTGTCCTGTCCCCGATTCCCTGTTTCAGGGTCTGAGCAGCGAGGCCTCATTGCTCCCTCTCAGGAGACACCAGGGAGACTCAGCTGTCAGGACAGGGTGGGCTACCCTCCCTGCACCCTGTTGACACCCCCCACTGTCCCCGCTCTGGGCAGGTCTGCCTGACCATGGCTGGTGCCCACACGTCAGCCCTGTGGGAGGGTCTGTAAATGACCCCAGGTGGCCCCTCCCCACCCAGAGCTTGGTCAGCAGAGACATACAGAGGCTGCACAGGACCCAGGGCCCCACGTCTCCTCTGCTCCACCGCATCTGATATGTGACCTGAACAAGGAACCTGCACAGGCCTCAGTGACCACGGCTGTGTGCTGGGAACAAGGACACCAGCCAAACCTGAGGGACACCTTCCAAGGTGTGCCCCCCCCCCCCGAGTGCCCTCTGATGTCCCCGGGCCCCATCCCCCAGAGGGCCCAGTAGGAGGAGAGGGTGGGGGTGGGCAGGGGGGCAGCTGTCCCAGGGTTGGACCCACCTGCGAGAGAGCCGTCTGGGTGGAGGGCCGGGCAGGCTGCTGAGAGGTGACAGGGGGTCAGGGTCAGTGGGGAGGGGCCTCCACCTCCTTCTGGGCAGTGGTCCTGCCCTGTGGTCTGGAGATGGTTGGACTACATGACTGACCTTGCCCTCTCGCAGCTCCTCGGGCCTATGGTCCCTGTGCCTCAGGGACAGGGGAGGGACAGGGATGGTGTCCTGTCATCTCAGGGGTGTTACTTCCACCCCCGGAAAGCAGCACCCAGTCACGGTGCTCCCACTGAGAGGGAACCGGCCACCCCAATGTGTCCCAAATGGCAGGGCCACGGAGATGCTTGAGTGTGCAGAAATGCCAATGGGGGCACACGCTGTCCCAAGGCTGGGCTGTACAAGCCTGTTCCACTGCCAGGCTCTTGGAAGTGGGTGTGGGTGAGTGAAGGGACTCATAGGGCAAAAAGCAGCTCTTGCCACCGACAGGAACGGTGCTGAGTGTGGCAGCTGTTCACCGAGTAGTGAGGCCCCTGACCCCAGAGGCATTCAAGCCAAAACTATGACCCCACAGAGGGGAAGCTGAGGTGGTGAGGCTGTCTTGTCCCTCAGGGCCTTTTGCTCCCAGCGGCTGTCACTGTCCACAGAACCAGCATGGACAGCAAGCAGACACCGTGGGGGTTCTGGCCTGCAGGGGACGGGCCCCAGGAACCACTGATGCCAAGTCCAGGTGCTGGGAGCCTCTCCTCGTCGCCTCCCATTGGCCCTGTGCGCCCGCCCACCTGCCAGTCTGTGAGCTGCTCCCATGGGCGGGATGTCTGCCTGACCTCCAGAGGCTGACACAGGACAAGGACATGTCCCCAGCTTTGGGCCTGCAGACGGGGCAGCCGCACCAGCATGAGTTTGCTGGTCTCAGCTGTCTCTACAGCAGAGGAGGCTTCACAGAAACCTGATTCCCTTCTGCTCGGCTCTGCAGCACAGGCTAGGTGCGGGAGCATCAGGGCCCAGGACCTGCTGGCGGCCTCGGTTGAGTGGCCTCACAGGTTCTGGCATCTGGGGGCTGCCTGGGGTCCGGGGTTTCATGCCCACTCACCTGTCTGGCCTGTGGCAGACACTGCGATGCTCTCCCCTGCTCCATACACTGCTGAGACCAGGACCCTGTACTTGGTGGCTGCCAGCAGGTCGGGGAGAGTTACATTGCTCCTGGGTCCTGGAACAGAGACCTGGGGGGCACGGGCACCTGAGCCACCCTGCCCAAATGCCTCTGCTCGCTTAGGCATCGCAGTTCCTTTTGTTTGTGTGTTCTGCCACAGGAGAGCTCAACAGGTGCCTCCCCACCGCCTTCCCACCATCAGGACCCAGGGCCCACAAGGGGCAATGGTTCACAGCTCCACGGAGACCCACCAACTTCTCTGGTCCAGAGCCCGAGGCCACCGTGTAGGTTAGCCGGTAGTGGAGAACATGGCCAGTAGGGGGCGTCCAGCTGACCCACAGGCTGTTCGGTGATTCAGAAGCCAGGACCAGGTTGGAGGGCGGGCTCAGGCTGACTGGGGGGAGTAGGGGTTCAGCAAGGGCAGGGCCAGAAGCCAGCGGCAGGCCCCACCATGCTGTGCCATGCCCCCTACCCATTCCACCCTCCTACCCTACAGCCCCCACCATCGTCAACTTCCCCAACACCCCACAACCCTCACTCCCTCCCACACCACCCCCCATGGTCTTCATGGCCCCCACCTCACCCCACCACACCCTCCATACATACACCACACCCCGCTGCCCTGTGACCTTGAGACAGACAGGGCCACAGGTCAGCTCTGAGACCATCTTGAGCACTGTGCCACGCCAGGTGACTTGGACCCATGGGGCCACTCCAGGAACACCTGCCTGAAGAGCTCAGGGAGACTCTAAGAACCCCACCAATCAGGCTGGAGGATCAGAGACTTGGAGAGCTGCCTGTTAGCAATTCTGGGAGTTTGGGGTCCTGGGATTGTAGAGCAGAGGAAGTCTGGGGTCCCTAGGGCTGTTACTGCCCTGTAGCTGAGGGGTCACCTACGGGGGCTGTAACGGAGGGACACGGGGTCGCTGCGGGTCCCATCCCTGTAGTAGGCCAGGATGGTGATCTCGTACTCTGAGTGCCTCCCCAGGCCAGGCAGGATGGCCATGCCTAGGTTCCCTGGGACGGAGATCTGTGGAGAGGAGGGACCAGATGTGCACCCTGCACGAGTGGTGACCTCATGCCGGGCCTGGCTCACAGGCCATGGGCTGGGCTGGCAGATCCCCAAGGTGCCACACTGGG
The DNA here is from genome assembly GCF_964146895.1 of Miniopterus schreibersii. Taxonomy (NCBI): domain Eukaryota; kingdom Metazoa; phylum Chordata; class Mammalia; order Chiroptera; family Miniopteridae; genus Miniopterus; species Miniopterus schreibersii. The sequence continues at coordinate 952,438 of NC_138110.1, forward strand.
GTGTGAGCCCCGGAGCTGGGTGTAGGGAGAGGATGTCCTCTTTCTCACACACCTCATGGGCCTTCCCGTCTCCCAGAGGTGTCCACTTGATCTGGTAGACAAGCACACCGGATGCCACTGCAGCCGCCCACTCCAGCCTGACCTTGTCCCCAGGGAGCTCTGTCACTGATAGCTGGCTCGGGCTGGGGACTTTCCCTGGAAGATGAAAGAGAGAGACTGAGGCTGCGGTGGCAGGGCCTGCATGACCCCCTCAGGTGACTCACCTTAAGCGCCCTCAGGTGCCTATTAAAGAGGATTTGCTGGCATGGATCACACTTGGGGGCAGAGGGGACCCCCAGTCTCCATGTGGTGGCTGTGTCCACATTTCTGCTTCTCCTAGGACTAGGCTACAGACTGAACACAGACCTGCTTCCTGGAGGTGACCCAGCACCCAGGGCCCCTTGAGGACCCTGCACCGTCTCACCTGTCCAGGTATCTGTCCCCCTGGCTCAGGGCTGCACAGAGGAGACACCTAAGCATACGTGTTGATTTGAACCATCCACTGGGGAAGAGGGACATAGCCTGGCCTGGGGACTCACGTGTGGTTAGGCGGCCGGTCAGTGTGGAGGAGCTGCCCCCAGAGTAGAGGCAGGTGACACGAACAGTATAGGTGGTGGAGGAGGAGAGAGGGCCCAGTGTGACTGAGGTGGCATTCCCAGGAGCCTCTGTCTGTAAGGCGAGTGGGGACATCGCTAGGGTCTGGAGCCCACCCTTCAAGCTGGGGAAGGGGTAGCTCCTGCCTGGAAGGAGATCGAGGCCCAGGACCTGCTGCCCAGGACGGACCCATGCCCTCCCCCAGAGTGGGGAAAGGGGGTATGGGTCCCCCACAATGGGGTAGGGCCTCTTGGGGCCTCCCCCCAAACAGCCCAAGAGCAGCAGTATTTCCACCCCTCACAGCTCCCGCCTAATGCCCCAGCCTCAGCAGAGCTGTCAGTCATGGTCATTTTAGGGTCCTTCGCTTCATACATCCTCTCCTGCCAGGCTGAGGTCCCCAAGGGCGGGGACAGTGTCAGTGCTGTGTGAATTCAGGGGTGGGGACAGCTGGAGGCGCCACGCCCCGGTGAACACTTCAGCATCCTGGATGCTGGGTCCCCCAGTGACCCCCACAGGACATCAGCCTGCTCTCACCTGCCCCGAGTGGCTGCCCTCGCTAGACACGTAGCTGACCCTGAACAGGCGCACAGGCCTCAGAGTGCCCTCCCAGGACACGCGGGCCGAGTCGTGGCTCACATCGGAGAAGCCCAGGTGTCTGGGGGGAGCCAGGGGTGCTGTGGACACAGCAAGGCAAGGCTTCAGGGACCAGGTGCCACTCCCCAAGGGTATGGGGGAAGCATGGGCGATAGCCAGAATGGGTAGGACCACCAGATGGGGATCCCACCCCATGGAAGGCTTAGGGAACCAGAGTGGCGCCTCTGCCCATTGGTGGGTGGCAGACTGGGGGACAGGCACTCACGGGTCCTGGCGCGGATGCCCCGGGCTTTGCTAGCCTGTGCGCCCTGCAGGCTCTGCACCCAGATATTGTAGTCCGTATCCGGCTCCAGGCTGCCCAGCAGCACTTCTGGCCACTCCACCCGCACCTGCAGGGACAATACTCACATTGGCCCCTGCCCACCTTGCTCCCCACCCCATCGGCCCCAGCTGCCTTCTCCACCCTCTACCACACACCTCTCTACCCTCCTCCTCGCCCTTGACGGAGGCCGGTGAGCACCGCACCCGGTACTGGGTGGCCCCGGCCGAGGGCTGCCAGGTGAGTCGGACAGTCCTGGGTGTCACTGTGGCCAGGGCAAGTGCCTGGGGTGGAGGCAGAGGCGCTAGAAGAGGGGGCGCCACAGGCAGAAATCACACCACAGACCAGGGGACAGAGAGGCCAGAGAACAGCACCTGGGGGCAGCTCCCCAGAGAGGATTCTAAATCTCTGTCCCCAGATTTCACCCTGGGCCAAGTTTCCAGCTAATAGCTCTGAGGAAACATGGCCATCCCATGGGTTTCTGTTTAGGGTGGGAGAGCCATGGTCCCAGCGGGTAAAGGGCCCCATGAGGAAGCCAGAGGCAACTTGGCCACATGCTGTGTGGTCCAGAAATGACAATGATGGGGCAGATCAGGGGTTGCCGGGTGGGCGGGGGGTGTGCGAGAGCTAAGCGCTCAGGATTTCTGTTCTAAAGTTGACTGTGGTGACGGGTGCAGGACTCCGTGAACACACTGAGAACCACTGGCTGTGCACCTTAAATGAGCTGCAGGACATGTCTCAATGACCTTGGGAAAGAGCTCAGGGCAGGCCTGGGCTGTGGCCTGGCAGGGGCCAGGGGCTCCAGAAACACGTGAGCAGTTAACAGTAATGGGCCCTATTTCTGGCTGTGGTGATGGCACAAATGACGTCATTGGTATTCAGAAGAGGACACTGAGGGTCAGAGAGGTCCTGGACTTGGCCTCAGTTACATAACAAGTTGGAAATGGTGCCCCCACCCCAGGTTAGGACTAAGACCCAGGACTGCCAGCTGCCCCGCCCACCTGTGGTCACCAGTCCCCGTAGGCCCTCTCCAACCCCCGCCTCATAGACGGGAAACACAGACAGCAGGTACTCCGTTCCAGAGGTCAGGTTGTGCAGTTCCACAGACGAGCTGGGCCCCTCCACCAACACCTGGAACAGGAGCTTGGATGGAGCTGGCAGGATGGGGTACCGGGGGCAGGGCAGAGAAATGAAGTCGGTCCTGGATTCCTGTGCGCCCTTGTCCCTGCTCCTGGAGCAGAGCAAGCAGTCCTAGAGGGTGTGAGCACCCATACCTGCTGTATCTACTCACTGGGCCATCTGACTGGGCTCTCGGGGCCTGGGCTTTGGCAGGGCCACTCCCATCCTGCCCTTTCCCCACAATGACTTCGTCATCTTGGGGTCTCCATTCCAGACCTGACTTTGCATGGGGCAGGAGGAGGGCCACTCTCACCTCCCTGGGGGCACCACCCCTGGAAGGCCGCCACACCACCAGGTACTTGAGTGGTGGCTGCAGAGCTGGAGTCCAGGACAGGTGGACACTGGAGGAGGTCACCTTGGTCAGGACCAGGCTGGTGGGAGTGGAGAGGGGGTCCAGGGCTGGAGTGGCTGCTGCTGGTCTAACTGAGGGAGGAAAGGCAGATGGTCAGCGCAGGCAGCTGGCATTAGAGGCTTTTCCTGCTCTCCCTGGCAGCCACTTTGAGGAAAAACAGGTGTTCCCAGGTGGGGGCTGCCGACCCCAAAGAGCCACGGAAATGGGGCGGGAAGGGTTCCAGGGAGGTCCTTACAGGAGCCACAAGCCCCCGTCCTGCCCAAAGCAGCAAGGTAGGGACTGGCCAGGCTGCAAGCGTGGGTGACCCTGCCCTAGAGCCCCCACCTGCCGGCTCACCTGGGCCCTGACTCAGGCTCCTGCCCTGGACCTGTTGGCAGACTAGGCGGCTGAGCAGGCCAGCCAGTGTGCTGAGCTGGGGGAAGTCCTGCACATTGTGGACGGTGATGTCCAGTGGCTGGGATGCCAGGAGCCTCAGCTCAGCCTCATGAGCATTCTTCACGCCTGCCCGCCAGACGTGGAGGGTAAGGAGGAGCCCTGCAGAGCTGCTGTCACCCCTGACAACCTGAGCCACCCAGCAGGTGGGGAGGCAGTCCCAGCCAAGACCCCACAGGCCCAGGACAGGGTCACCTGGCAGGACCCCAGGAGAGATGGAAGCAGGGGGCTGGTGCAGAGGTAAGGCCAGGCCTGGTGGGGAGATGTTTACAGGCAGCAAACCAGCCCATCGCCCCCCACCTGCCAACTCTGCACTGCCCTCCAAGTGCCTGTGGTGCTCAGATCCTGGCTTGGGAGCTGTCCCCAGCTCCCTGGAGCAAGGAGGGGTCCTTGTGCTTCACAGACTTGGGGCTGAGGCTCAGAAAGGCCACGAGGCCGCCAGCCCGAGGGGAAGCAGGCATGCAAACTCCCACCTGCACCGGGAGCCTACGGCTGAGAGGACTCTGCAGAGATCTCGCTGCTCACCCACAGCAAAGACGTCAACGTCCAGGCTCCTGAGGATGCGGCCAGCAGCATGGGCGTCGTCCTGGGACTTGCCGTCTGTCACTAGAACCACCACCTTGGCTGACTGTGGACGGAGCCCCACTGTAGGCTTCAGGTTCTTCTCCAGCACGTGGGTCAGGGCCAGGCCTGGGGGGCAGCGGGGATCAAGTAGAGAGGCCCCAGCACGGTCCCTGCGTCCTCCCCACCCAAGCCCACTCCTCCAGCCACTGGCCCCCATGCTCCCTCTGCCCACCGTGTCAAGCCTGGGCCCTCCAGGCTGGGGGTGTCCGCAGGGCAGGGACACCTCCTCCCCTGCCCTCAAAGGCACTACACACAGGAGACCCGGGCCTGGTACTCCACACCCCGCCCCCGAGCAGCTGTGCAGTACCTGGAGCAGGGAGACCCTGAGCAGGGGGCCCCGGTGTGGGGGGAAGGGAGGAGGTTGTGCCCTGGACACAACCCAGGAAGCTGCTTCCAGAAAGACCACACCCACACCCACGCCCACTGGTGGCCCCTTCCAGAAGCTTCTATCAGAGGAGCCACTCACTTTCAGTGAGACCACTGGCTAGAACCACATTCTCACCCAAAAGAAATGAGAGTGATTTGCCATTTACTAAGGTGAGAATGGGGGTCAGCTCCACCCAGCACTGGGCTTGGTTTACGCATAAATGTATAAATTCGCAAGTCTGGGAGAGGCATAAAGGGAGGCTGGCTCTAAGGACAGCCTGAGAGGAGGGGTAGTGAGGTGGGGAATAGACCTGTGAATGTGTTTCCCCCTTTGTACTGGAGGCTGCGTGTGGCTGCCAGCACCTCCTCCTTGGTACTGAAGGTGTTCAGGTCCCACTCGGTCTGGGGGTCTCCACTGTACTGAGTCAGGCCTGGAAAGGTGGGTGCCAGGAGTGGCTGCTGGAGTGCTGGGCAGGGGCAGGATGCATACAGCCTGGCCACCTGGAGTCACCAGGAAGGGCACATGCTTGCAAAGCCCCCGCTTTCTACACAGGATTCACCAGAATGTCCTCCCAGGGGCCAGCTGTCCCACCAGCCCAGCTGGGGACTCCCACCTGGCCTGGCCTGGCAGCTGCAGGCCACACCAGTCAGCTGACAGCTCTCCTCAGGCCCCTGACCAACTTCTTGCCTGCACTGGGGCCTGGGGAGAGACTCTGAGTACCACAGGGGTGGGGACACAGGGCATGGGGCCAAAACCCACCTACTTGGACTTTATCTGGCCCAATTTCAAAGGGCTCGATGACGCTGGCCAGGAAGTCTTTGACCTGCTGGAAGTGACTGTGGCCAATACTCCAAGACCCATCCACCAAGAAGATCATGTCCACGGGTACAGGGGCCATGCAGCGGAACTGAGGGCCAGCTGGGTGGGCAGGGAGGGAGGTGAGGCATGGGTAAGGCACACTGCTGCTGCAGGGCCCCACTGCGTCAGGTGTCTCCAGCCACCCAGAATCTCCTTCCCGGGGGTTGGTGGAGGGTGAGGGGCCATAGGGCTCCTGCCTCCAAGTGAGGCAGGGGCTGAGTCTTGAGGGAAAGGGACTCCAGAGGTGCTTGGGTCTCACCAGACTTGGAAAACCCCATGTGGACCTTGGTCCATGGGGTCAGTTCCTCCAAGCCCTCTAAAGAGGGCCTAATGAAACACCCAGGTGCTCCAGTGCCTCTACCCTCCAGAAGCCTTGGAAAGGCTGGCCACTGGGCATGGTTGTCTACCTGAGGGCTGCTATTTGAGGCCCACCTCCCCCAGCCAGCTGACACCCAGGCCCAGTGGGCAGAAGCTACCCAAGGCCTGGAAGACTGGGGTGGGTGGGGTCAGTGCTATGGACAGCTCCATTGGCCCACTCTGGGCCAAGGCCTCACCTCTGGGGTTGGGCCTTGTCCTGAGGACCCAAGAGTTCTTTGTAGACAAAGACTTACTCCCCCATCCTGGGTCTGGGGTTCCCTGAGTTTTGCACAGAGACAGCACCTCTAGGCCAAGCCCAGAGTCAGGGCCAGATGCCCCGTGGAAGGTCCTGAGAAGGCAGGTGCAGTGAGACCCCATCTGATGGGGGAGGCACAGCCCTGGCTGCAGGGACTCATGCAGAAAACAGCATACCTGTCTGCCCTGCCCTGGGTCACACAGCTGTCCCCCCCACCTGCAAGCCCACGGAACCCGGTGCCCTGGCTGTTTTACCTGGCTTCTCTCTCTTTCCCACTGACGTCCTGGTGTGGCTCTCCCTCTCTGGGCTGGGCTGAGTAGGGGCCTTTCCCCCGGGGCCTCTCGGGGAGTGCTGCTCCTCACCGCGCACTCCTGGGGGAGGTCACAGCTGTGTCCTCTCACCTGCCACACTCAGGCTGGGGGACACCTGAGGGGGGTCGGGGGTGGAGGTGGGACCAGGCACCAGGGCCCTGAGAACACCCCAGTGGATGACCTGCCCCCACGGGTTTGAGTGAGCCCCAGAGGTGGCCAAACGCTTTAGTTAAATCTAGAGAGTGTGAGGTCAGATATGAGAAAGAAATTTCTGGCCACATGCAGAGAAAATGTGAGAAGCTAGGTTATCCCCTCCCCTAGTAACTTACCCTCACCCCACTTGGACCCACCAAGAGTGGGAGAGTCTTGGCTTGGGGCCAAGGTAACTCGAGGGTCAGGGTCTGGGCTCCCCACATGGGGGGGTGAGGGCTCCAGAGCTGCCCCCAGGGGCCTCCGGCTGCTCCTGCTCATGGAGTGACTCTTCAAATCCTCAACTGCAGACAGACACAAGGGGCTGTCAGGACCCCATCAGGGTGGGAGCAGAGGCCTGGGGGGCTAGGAGGCCAGCATGTACAACCCTCTCTGCAAGGGTACATCCAGGCTCCATGGGACTCCGGCCCCCTAGGAGACAGGCAGGGATGTCAGGAGTTATAAGCAAGGCTCCTGGGCGGCTGGAGAGTGGAACTCAAAACCAGGCCTAGGGCCTTCAGTCCAGAGGTGTTGCTAGGGTTCAGCTCCAGCCTCCTTGCCACATACACTCACCCCCCAGAAGGTGGAATCCATGTGGGAGATGGCGGACTTACTCACAAACTCCCTCCGAGCCAGCAGGACATTCCCTGAGCTGGTGAGCTCAAAGATCTGCAAGGTGTACCCCTTGGAGGGGCTCAGGCCTCCCACAGTGGCCTTGGGGGTCTTGGTGGTCAGCATCACCTCTTGCTCTGAGTCCCCTGGGGTGGGGTTGGGAAGAGCTGTTGAGACCAGCAAAGTGTGTGCACGTGCGTGCGTGTGTGCGCATCTATGTGTGCATGTGTGTGTGTGTCAGGGGCTGGTGAAGTCCTCCAGGCTCCTTGTCCTGCACACACACTGCCCTGCTTGGGCGCCCAGACCACACCAGGCCTTGGGGACTCTGGGGTGCCGGTGTGTTAGCATCAACTGTGCTGACACTCACCCCATCTGTCCAGAGGCCTGTCATTCTCTCTTCCGAACCCTCTCCAGTCCCATCCCCCCACCCACACCCCACCTGCTACGGGCTGGACACAGACTTTGTACAGTCAGAGCTCTGGACACGAAAACAAAGTCCTACTCCCATGTGCCCCGTGCACTCTTATAGGCTCATTATTTTAAGAGAAGCTGAGCACGTTTCCCAGGTAGAGCATGAGACAGATCCCACACTAGCAGCATTAACCCATCAGCTCAACAAGTGCTGCCTTTGCCCGTGGCTCCGACCCCAGAGAACACCGTCCACATCAACGCAGACAGCTCAACCACAGCGCCAGGACTCCGCCCAGAGCCAGCAGGCGCCCCTCCTGGTGAGAGTGAGGAACCCGACAAGGCTGTGAATAGTGGGAAGAAAGGACAGGAAAAAAGTAGAACAAGTGTAATGGCATAGGAAGATGGCAGATTTAAACGGAAATACATCGCTGACTAAATGTAATGGAAATGGAAAGAAATGTTTCAATTAAAAGGCAAAGCCTGTCTCACTGGATAAATACAACACCAGCTCTATGCTCTTTGGAAGGTGTGTCTAAAATAAGTGAGTGGAAAAGTCTACCTGGACCAACTCAATGGCAGAAAAGGTAGACTATCAGGGAAAACACTGCCAGAGAGATAGTGAGGAATTCTCCTTATGAGGGGGCAATCTGCTAGGAAGACATAACGTAAATGTGTACCCACCTAATAACAGGGCCTCCACGTGTAAAGCAAAGCTTGGTGAGAACCAGAGAAAGACGCATCTACGATCACAGTAACTGACAGGATGAGTGGACCAAAGATCAGTAAAGATATAAAAGAAACCATCAACGGAGTGGAAAGACAACCTACGGAACAAGGGAAATATTTGCAAACCATATATCTGATAAAGTGCTAGTGTCCAATATATATAAAGAACTCATACAAATCAAAGGCAAAAAACCCCAAATCATCCTATTTTAAAATAGGCAAAAACCTCTCCAAAGAGGACGTACAGATGCCAACAGGTACATGAAAAGATGCTCAACGTCACTAATCATCAGACGACGCAAATGAAAACCACAGTGAGCGATCACCTCACTCCTGCCAGAATGGCTGTTATTAATAAATCAACAAACAAGTGCTGGCGAGGGTGTGGGGAACGGGGCCTGGTGCACTGCTGGGGGCGCGCGGACGGCGCAGCCCCTGTGGGAAAGTGCGGAGGGTCCTCAAAACATTGAAAACGGAGCTGCCTTTTCACCAGCAATCCCACTTCTGGGAATTTATGCAAATGAAACTAAATCACTATCTCAAAAAGACGCCTGCATCCCCATGTTCACTGCAGCGTTGTTTACAGCTGTGGACGGACGGCTGAGGAAATGTGACACACAACGGAATATTCTTCAACCATAGCAACGAGGGAATCTTGCCGTTTCAGGAACATGGATGGACTTGAAAGCACTATGCGAAGTGAAATAGGTCGAAGACAAATACTGTATCATCTCACTTACATGTGGAATCTAGAAACCAAACAAAGCTCATAGAGAAGGAGATGGGGCTGTGGCGGCCAGAGGCAGAGGGGAGGGAGGGGTCAGAGGAGGGTCAAAGGCACAGACTCCCAGGTATGAGTCAGTAGAGGGATGTAACACAAAACGTGGCTGCGGCTGGTGCCTGCCAGGACACACAGGGTAGTTGCTCAGAGAGCAAATCCTCAGTTTTCTTCACAAGGAAAAGTGTCTTTCATTCTGTTGTGAGAGGATGGGTGTGAGCAGAGCTATTGTAGCCATTTCACAGCATGGAAACCAAGCATCTCGCAGGCCTACCTGATATACTGATGTGTGGCAATTACTTCTCACTAAACTGGGAACGGTATAAAAGATTTGCAAATGAGGTAGATGAATTCGGCTTTAATTAAAATAGAAAACTACAAGTCAAGCGGGTTATTCTTGAGAGCAGAGGGTGGGTGGAAGGGGCAGAAAGGACAGGGACAGCTTCCTTTCACCCCAGGCGCAGCCTCAACCCCCACCCCCATCACGTTTGGGCTGTTCCTGCAATTACACACTCATGTCTGTTAGCTTTTCTTTGGGTTTTTAAGAATTGAGAAGTGGCCGTGTCTGTAGAGCTCTGTGGTTGGCCTGTGCTGGGCCCTCCAGGCCCCCTTTGGCCCCCCTCCTGTACCCGGATGCCCTTGCCCCCAGCCTCAGGCACGCAGAATCCTGAAAGGGCTCTATGCTGGAGCAGGGATCCCTTGTTTCTTCAAAAGCCAGGGACTGGATGCCTTCTGCATGTGCTGGGCATGGAGTCAGCATGGGAAATGTAGAATCACACAGCCACATGGCTGCTGAGACGAAGAATGGGGGCGTCCCCTTCTATCCTCATAGCAGGGGGTAGGTGCAGGCCCCGTACCTGCCATGGGCTTCACCTGCACCAGGTAGCCAAGGCCACGCCCCTCCGACTCCGTCCACTTCATTTGTAGCCGGTCCTCAGGCAGCACAGTTAGCTTCAGGCGCCGGCTTGCTGGGGAGACAGTGTGGTCACGACCGACCCCAATGGCCACTCCAACAGCTGGGGGGGGGGTGTGTCAGGGGACATGCTCTGGAGGCCTTGACCCACTGGGTGGTCCAAAGGGACCCTGGCCCCACTGAAGAGACCTTGAGAAGATGAGACCCCATCCAGGTCTGAGTCCAAGGTGCCAGGGCCATCCCCGCTGGCTTTCCGAGGGGTGTCCCCCTGCCTGGACTGAGGGAGGCCCAGGCCAGTATTCAGAGATGCGATAACCACTCTGCAGGCAACGGGAGGCACTGAGCCAACCAGTCAGCTGCCACCTCCCTGAATTTCTCTGTCAGAGTCGGAGTGGGTGGTGGGAGAGGCAGCTGTGTGGCTGCTGTGGTCCCCCAGCTGCTGAGGTCACAGCTGGGTTGACACAGCCCCGTGGGGGTGGCGCACCTTGAAATGTGAGGGTGCCATGGGGAGAGGGGGTGCCCTACAGGGGTAGGGGTCGCCTGAGGGGTGGCCATCTTGGGGGATGGGGAATAGTGGTGGTTTGAGCCCTAGGGCAGGGCCTGACCTCCCGGGGAAGCTTCTGGGAACTCCATGGTGAGAGCAGCTATTTTTGGAAAACAGAGACAGAGATGGGCTTCTTCTGGCCACCCCACTGAGGGCTGGGGTGCACAGGGAGGAGGGCATGGGCCGGGGAGCACCGGGGCAGATACAATGCCAGCTTCAGAGCAGGAAGCAGCTGAGCCAGTCTCCGGGTGAGCCAGGCTGCTCCCCGGGAACGTCAGACTGAAAGACAGGAATGTCTAGAGTGGCGGAGCTTTGAAAAGCCACTTGTGAGCAAGGGGCCCAGCTTTGGCTGATGAAGAGCCCTCTGTCACTGTGCCTCTGACGTGCTGGGGGAGGCACCCCAAGCTGCCTCTGGGTCTCCATGTTGGGGGTAGAGACAGGGTGCTAGCAGACAGCTGGGGCACCCCCCTCTGCAGGGCCATCCTTGGGGAAGGGCTGCCCACCCCAGGGACTGCCTGGAGCCTGCAGGGACCTGGTGAGGGGCAGCCCAGGACGAGTCCTGAACTCAGTTGTCATGGGGTCACTTAGACTTGGCCCTACCTTAGTGTGGTCCTGTCAGAGCCACGGAGACCAAGGGACCCACCCAGGTGGCAGTCACTGAACTGGTGCAAAACCAAACAGAAGACGTGCCATAAAAATAAGAAAGTAGGTCGGCTCCCCACTGGTCTGGCTGTGACACACCCCAAGCAGAGGCATTCCTACATTAAGCCGCAACCTCAGCTGTAACCCAGAGTGCAGCCTGGACAGTGGTGGCAGGTGGCCTCTTGCCCTCACTCACCCACTGGGGCCAGCAGGTGCCAGGGAACTGCACACTGGGGGCAAAGCCAGCTCCCTATGAGACCAGAGCCTCAGCCTAGGACACAGGGGCCATCCCAGTGTTGTCTGACCCAGCTTTCTGGGGACAAGTTCAGTCAAGACGCGTACCTTTTGGAGAGTCAACCCTGCAATGGACGTGACCCAGAAAGGGGTTGAAGGCATGACATGGAGCCCGATGCCACATGGGGCAGGGGTCTGGGGAGAAGCTGCTGTGAACTGTGACCCCTCTATGTGCCTAAACGGGCTAGGAAGGTGCTAAAAGTCACCCCATGTTGGGAGGGGGTCACTCTTACTGCAGATTGTGCCGTTTGAAAAAATGCATCCATGTAATAATTAACATTAATATGAGAGAATTAAGTGCACAGAGTGTTAAAAATGAACCAGGAAACAGAAGTATCTCCAAGACAAGGTGAAAGGTCGCAAGGCCAGAGGTCAAGCAGCAAGCTGGAGCCTAGGCTTTGGCAGAAGAGCACAGATGAACCCTGGGCTACTGTCCTATCTATTCATTGAGCACGAACTTCACTGGGGACAGCCACCACTGGGGGGGTCAGGGCAGGCGGGGGCTCAGTCCCCACCCTTTGTCCTTACCTTGTCCCTGGCCGCGTCCCAGGGTGACACACAGCCACAGCCAGAGGCAGGCCCCGAGGCGGGGGCTCATGTGGGCACTCATGGTCTGAGCCTGGAGAAGGAGAGGCCACTCAGCCTTCTGTCTGTCACCTCCTGAGGGCAAAGCCAGAGCTTCTCCATCCACTCCCTGTGGGCTGGGGCTGAGTCCACTCCAGATGTTTCACATACAGGTGGGAACACTCCAAACAGTTCACCCACAGCCGCCCAGCCCGTCCACTGTGGGCCACATCCGCAGGTCCCTGCAGGAGCTTCCTAGAGCAAGAGGTCAGCTGCCCCTCTGCCAGCCACCCCCCAGACACTGGCTGCCACAGCCTGGTCTTGCATCCCGCCGTCAGGACTTTCTCAGGGCCAGCACGGTCCTCACCAAGGCTTTGGTCACACTCATCACAAGACCAGACTGGGATGGCCGCTGTCAGGGCCAAGGGGCCTGGGGAGAAAACTGAGGGGGGTGGGGCAGGTCCCCAGGTTGAACAGAACCTCGGGAGTGGCAGCACACCAGCCTTGTGGCCCCAAAGCCGGCCTCTTAGCAGAGAGGGGAGACCCACGGAGGTGGAGTTGGGGTTCTGGAGAGCCCTCTGGGCCTCTGCTGACAGTAAAGAGGGCTACCCAGCACAGGGTCTCAGGCCCCGGCCACTCTCAGCCCAGCCTCATCCAGGGCACAGGTGGCCAAGGTGGGCATGCAACCTAACTGCTGAGCTTATGGGGTCTTCAGTCTGTGAAAGGGCCAGAGGGCTATGTGGGTTCCCAGTCCCTGGATCCTCCAGATCCACATTCTGAAACCAGACCCTTTCCCTCCCCAGAAACCTGGCCTGACTCAGTGGGACCCCTTCCAGGACACAGAGCTCTCTGCCCACCCTAGGAGCTCAGCTCCTCCCATCCCAGCCTTTGTCAAGGTCATCCTTAGATCACAGGCCTGGGCAGACCCCCGGGGTGCCCCTCATCCACCTAGCCCCCAGTCACCAACCTGCTCACGTCCACTTGGGTCCTGCTGCAGGCACAGGGAGGCCAGGGCTTATGAAGGCCCTTCCTCTGACGTCACTGCCCTGCCCAGCCCTCGGCCTTCTCCTCTCCCCTCCCCTCTCCTCCCCTGCTCTCCACCCTTCCCATCTGCTGCCCAGGGCATCCCTCTAAGAGTGGGAGGAACAGAGGTCCCAGTGTAAAGGACGCCATCTCATGGTGGGGGACCCCACACAGCATGGGGCACAGGGCTAACCCAACACCTTTACCCTCATTCTACAGGGTCTGCCCCAAAGAGGGGCTCAGGAACAAAGGCCACCACGGTATGCATGATGGGTATTGGGGTTCTCTGGCAACCGGGGAGGGAGCAGTGTGGAGCAGCATCCAGACCCCAGGGCCACACCAGCTGGCACCCTGCCCTGGTCCTCCAGCAGGACTCCCAGGATCAGGATCCCAAACCTGAGCCACTGGGTCTGTGCTGCAGTCCCCAGTGCCCAAGCCCACCCTGGCTTTACCTGGAAGACTCCCTCTGCACAGGTCACATCTGCCACCCTCCTCCGTCTGCAGCCTCAGCCAATCTCAGAATCTCTGTGCCTTCCCAGCCTACCCTGACAGCCCCACGGCCTGGTAGATGTGGTCCCCCAGAATCAGTGCCTAGATGGGGGATCAACTCCTGCCCAGGTAGAGAGGTGGGTGGGCCTGACCTCTAGGTGCTCTCAGAGGCTGCCAGGATCCCAGTAAGGCTGGACCACCCTACCTCTACTCAGGGTTCAGCTTCTGCAGGTAGAGGTACTTTTGGAGGAGGGGACACAGCACAGGGAGAAATGAGATTCACTGGAGTCTGGGAAGTGATGGGGGGTTATGGGCTAATGTAAGGGCTGGCCCTCCTCTGACCCTGTGGGGCTCACCCCTTCCCCAGACCCCCAGCCCACCAACTCGAAGCTGGGGCATGCTGCTGGGGACCCATGGTCCCAGGCCTGTGTGAGTTAAGTGAAGCCTCCTGCCACAGGCAAGATCATCACAGACGGGCACCTCCTTAGTGCCTGACCCTGGGACAAGTCAGCCTGCAGTGGATCAAAGACAGACGCTCTGGGTGGACAGTGCAAGGTAGACAAGGGCCAGTGCAGGAAGGGCAGTGCCCAGGCACAGCTAAATGCTGTGGGCACAGAATGAAGGAGCCAGCCAGATGCATCCACCCCCTCCCCACTCCCAGCTCTAGGAAGGCCTGGCCTCTGGGCACCCTGGTTATTGACCCTGCATCATGGAGATAGCAAAGCCCCTGTCCTGGCAAAGGTTCCACTCTGCTCCTGGACTGGGGGGATGGAGCTGGGCTCTGAGGCACTGGGCCTGCCTTCCTCCCTAACCACACTTTAATCTTCATTTCTGAGCAGTCCAGGGCAGGCTGGGTGGGGGCCACCATGGACTCAGAGGGCAAGGCCAAGTTCAAGTGCTGACCAGGCTCAGGGGTAGGGGATGGGGGAGAGGCCCTCAAGTGGGGGGGGGGGCAGAAGGCAGCGGGAGCACTGGTGCTGCTTTTGATATTTGTCTCTAAAACTTTGGGCATTTTCTCTATAAAGGAACTACAGCAAATCCAGAAAGTTAGACACTCACAGAGCCAGCACTCACGTCATGTCACAGAGAGTGCCTTCCGGGCAGCCCTAGAGGGTGTTTATTACTGAGTGCACGGCCAGCCTCCAACAAGCAGCAGGACCCTGCCCTCCACGGTGCCTGGAACCCTGGAGCGCAAGACACCGGAGGGCTGGGCAGAGGCTGGCATGGAGAGCAAGCCCCCATGCGCTTAGTCCCCGACATAGACAGGGGGCACCACCCCGCAAGAGTCCCACCCAAGGCGTTCTTGGGTCAAGTGGAAGGAGGGTGCTGGAGGAGGGCAAAGTACGGACAGGGTGGCTGCCCCAGTGGTCGGGGCCAGGCACGGAGGGCCTACCAGTTGTGGTTGTCCCAGCCCTCATCCACCTGAAGGGCCTTTGGAGCTGCCTTCCTGGTGGTCTTGGGCCGGCCCTCCCCGCCACCCCCCCAGGCCTCCCCGCCATCACTATTGTCGCTGTTCTTGTGGTTGGATGCAGAGCCGGAGCCCCACACGTCCCAGCTGTCTGAGCTCCGCTTCTCGGCTGAGGCATCAGCGCAGGTCCAGCTGTCACTGCTCGGGGACCTGTGGGCCTTGGCAGGGTCGGTGCTCCCAAAGGTCTCCCAGAAGCTCTGGTCGAGGGCGCTGTTCTGGGAGTTGTCCCCGCCGCTGTTCTGGTAGCTCTGGCCCTCTAGGGGTCTTGGAAAGAGGGGGGCTCTGAACAGCTGTTTCCCAAGAGCGGGCCTTCCCTTAGCACCTCCCCTGAGAACTGGGACCCCCCCACGGGGCCCAGGACCGGCTCACTCTAGAGTGGAGGAAGCCAGGGCTCAGTGTGGCTCCAGCACGGCGCCTGCTGGAGAGACGCAGACAGGCCTCCTGCGCCAGAGCCCACGCTCCATCGCCCACTGAATGGGGGGCACCTCGAAGAAACGTAAGAG
The DNA here is from genome assembly GCF_964146895.1 of Miniopterus schreibersii. Lineage (NCBI taxonomy): Eukaryota > Metazoa > Chordata > Mammalia > Chiroptera > Miniopteridae > Miniopterus > Miniopterus schreibersii. The sequence continues at coordinate 967,876 of NC_138110.1, forward strand.
AAAACCCAGAGCATTTAGCCCCTCGCACTATCCAGACAGCCGGCCCAGGACGAAGGCTGCCCCCACCCAAAACGCAGTCACACCACTGAAAACACCATGCAGCACATCTACAAGCAAGCAGTGGCCTTCAGCCCGTGGGCAAGGGAAAGATGTCCCATCAGGAGGGAATTTACATTGCCCACCAGGGCCAGCCACAGCCATCTCCCCACCAAACCCTCAGGGTTCCCCCAAGGGTCTACCTGTGGGTCAGAGAAAGAGAAGGGTGGCAGACAGGGCTCCAGCAGGAAGGCCCAGGAATGAGCCTGAGTGCAGAGTGTGAGCACCAGGGTCAGGGGACAAGGCCACTAAGGGGCCCCACTGCCCTCCTCTTTAGGCCTCCTGCTCCCCCTTGGCCCATCCCCTGGAGATGGGTTGAGACTCCCCTCAGCCCTGGGCAGCAGCAGTCCCTCAGGGTCAACGGGAGGACGTCAGGGCGAGGGGGACGAGGGGCCACCATCCAGCCTCTGCACCTCTGGGCCTCCTCTAGGACCCCCAGGCCCCTGGACTCCTGGGGGTGCCGAATGCCTCAGAGAGACCCTGTGGGGAAAGCCCCAGGGAGGGGGCCCACATCAGATACCTGTCTGAGGGGTCCTCGGCCCTCCCAGAAAAAAAGGTGGTGACGTCCCGCCATCCCTTGCTGCCAACTCCCTGGACCTGGAGGAGGACAGGGATGTGGCTCAGCCAGGCTCAGACAAGGAGCACGCAAACTGCCTGCTGCTCAGACCCAGCAGAGCCCCAAAACGCAGCGGCATAGCCGTCCCTACAGCACCACTGTTCACCCAGACAGGTCTGCTGGCAGGTGGGCCGCTGGCAGGCACAGGAAACAGGGCCACAGGCACATGAACACCCCGCCCCGGCAGTGAGGTAGAGAGGGGTATCCCCAGCACACCCAGAGTCAACACTCACCAGGGGACAGCCCAGCGACAGCGAGAGGACAGAAGGGAGAGAAGCGACAAGTCGGCAGCTGTGCAGCCCACAGACCTCTCTCCACATCCCGCCAGCTGTCGGCAGCAGGGCACCTGCCCACCCTTCTAACACCTTACAGGGCAGAAGCAGCCCAGGGCCCCTCAGCTGCAGAAGTGATCTGGAGCACGAGTACCCAGCCCTACAGCTCTGGTGCCGGTGCCCGGAATGTGGAGACCAGCTCCAACTGTGCCCGCATGTCGGCGGGGGCCCTACCTTGGATGCCAACTGAGACACCCCACTGGACACATCATCAAAAATCTTTCCCTCCTTCACCTGCATGGATCAAACAGTGTTGTTAACCAAGGGGCAGAAGCCCACCACCTTTCCTGACAAAGAATGCCACCACCACGGCAGCTGTGTTGTCTCCCGCTGAGACACAACTCCAGAAGTGACAGGGAGGAAGGCATGGGAGCCAATGACACTGCCTCCACACTGGTCTAACACTGTGTCCTCCCTGGTGGTCTGTGCATCTCCCACAATCTCCTGAGGAGAGGTGGCAGTGCCCCCCAAATCCCCAGCCCCACTGAGAGCTTCTTCTGCCCAGTCTGGGCCTCCTCTGCACCACCGGCCCCAGGAGAAGAGGACCCCTCTGAAGCAGAGTGCAAGGCCAGGCCCCACTGAGCCCAAGGGACAAGGGGAGCATGTGGGGACACAGTAGGAGGAACACGGGGAGCACACAGGGACAAGGGGAGCACATAGGGACACTGGGAAAGCATGGGGAACATGAAGGGACATGGGAAACACAGGGAGCACGTGGGGACAGAGGAACATGAGGGGAACACAGGGAGCACAGGGGAACACGGGGAAAACACAGGCAGTGTGCGGGAACATGGAACACAGGGGACAAAGGGAGCACATAGGGACACAGGGGGGAACACAGGCAGCACAGCCCCCCACTGTACCAGCTACCCCAGGGACAAGGTCCATAGGAGAGAGGAAGAGCACAGCTGGAGTGCCCAGCACTGGGAGGTGGCCTGTTACCTTCTCCTGGGCAGGTCTGAGGACGTTCTCATTCAGACTGTGGCCCAGCTCTGATGCCTGCGTGAAGAACAGACACCATGAGAGGGAAGTCGGGGGGCTCCTGGGTGAGGGTTAGCACAGCGGCTGCCAGCCTTGCGGACAGTGACAGCAGGCAGCCCACTGGCACACGGTACACCCCATGCTCTCACAGCAACTGTACAAAAGTGTCTCCGAGCACCCTGCCCACAAGGAGACCGGACCCGTTGGCCCCAACTACGCAGTCTTACAGGAAGGGGCCCAGCGACGGCATAAGCCCTCAGGTCCACCCTGTCCAGCTGTCACCTCCGGGGTCTCCCCCTCAGAGCCCAGTGGATCCTGCTGGGTGAGGACAGCCCCTGTGTCAACAGCAGGTCATGTCACATGCTCCCCCGAGGTGCAGGGGGCACATCCTCAGCAGCCGAGCATGAGCCCCACTTGCCCTCCTTCAGGAGCTGGCTGAAGGGGCAGAACCAGAAGACCAATCAGGTGCAGGCAGAGCGGGATGGTGGGGAGCTATGAGAAAGGGCACTGAAGGCAGAATGGGTGTCAGGACCTCACTCCTGGGTTAAGACACCTTTGGAGTGTTTGGTTCAAGGCAATTACATCATGAAAGTTTTGCCAAGTAGCTCCAGTGGCTCCCAGGCCATCAGCGCCCACTGCATTCTGGGTCACAAAGGAAGTGAGGGTCCCCAAGCAGCATGCACAGGCGAGCGAACAGCTCTGGGTGTGAGCACACGTAAGCACAGGCACAAGACAGGCCACAGACTGCAGACAGCACGGAGCACAGCAAAGGCCCAGCAGACGAAGTGGCACTCTGAGGGCAGACGCAGGCCTTACCAACTCCGGCTGCTGCTTGGAACCCCAGAACTTTACCCAGCAGCATGGGGACCGCATGGGGAGAGAGAGGAGAGAGCAAGGCAGTAGAGCAGCACAGGCACCACCGGAAGGACGCATCTTGCAATGAGTCACTAACATCACCCTGATGAGGCCCTGAAGTGACCTTGGAGCCTTCACTGCCACTGAACCTGACTGCTTTCCACTCCCAACTGACCACGTTCCAGAACCGAGTAAGCGAGGGATTCAGGGGCCCGAAGTCAGGGGCTTAGAGAAGCAGAGCTGGGGCCCCCAGTGGTGGGGAAGAAACCACCCCTTCCTCACTCAGGACCTGGGACAGCTCTGTGGCCAATGCCCTCCTGAGACTTGACCCCCAAGCCTGGGATAATAGGTCAGCCCAAAGCCCTAGCACCTGCTACGGACTGCAGGGACCACTAACCGAGATCTGAAGAAAAAAGGGCTGAGGCCCGAGACCTCAGCCTACAGGAAGAAAAGGTGCTGGTGGGGGACAGAGGTCAGCCCCATGGTCCCAAGGAAGTGCCAGCTCAGGAGACACAGCCTAGGCTCAGAGACACGGAACCTCGTCCCACCCAGCAGCGCGAGCCTGCTCCTTCTTGACAAGGCATCTCTCCACAGTGGCCTTGTGGCTGCCCAGCATCCAGCAGTGATGGGCAGGGCAATGATTTCAACCCCACAGGCCCTAAGCAGGTGCAGCCTCTTACCCTACCTGCCAAACCCATGGGCACCTGAAGTAATGCACACTGACGTAAGCTTGGGAGACAAATCCACACACACGGGCCTGTCACTGCCCAGGCTGCACAACAGCACTGTCCCCTCCCAAAGCGCAGGGCGTGGAGGGCACACCAGGGCGCATCAGACACCCAACAGGACATCAAACTAGGAATGTAATAGAGCACAGGGCACAGAAGCTTCCTGTTACCTTCTGAGTTGCCTGGGATCCAAACTTTGTAGCCTGGAAGGAAACAAAAGGGGTTTGTGACCACCATCCTGAATGGCCACCGGCTGCATTCCCAAGCTCACAGACGCTGTCCTAGGCCCGCCTGCTGATGCCACTGAGGCACCAGGGCTCACCCTGCAGTGGCTCTGGGTGCTCAGCAAAGCTGCCCAGCACACCAGCCCCTGGGCGAACTGTCCCTACTCACTCTCTGGGACACAGGGCCCCACTGGTGCAGAGGCGCCACCCCAATCCCACCTTCAATGTGCTTTTCCACAGCCCAGCCCATGCCACTGCCGCCTTGGTGCCCAGCAGGATGCCGCTCACTTCGCCGAGCGCCCCAATCATTATTCTAACAAGAAAGAAAGTCTGGCCACACACTCCAGCTGAAAGGCACTCAGACCCCCAGCCACAGCTCTCCTTAAGAGACAAGGTCCTAGAGAGAGCCACCTAGCCACACGGCCAAGTGGTGGTACCATGGGGCTACAGCCCCTTGATGCTGGGCTCCAGAGCCTGCCCTCCTCCCATTCACAACAACTCCTCCCCTGCAGGCCAGGCAGGCTGTGCGGGTCCCGGGGTCCTGGTGACACTAGGACAGACTACTTACACCCTCTTTAGCTGCTGAGGCGAACTTGCTCGCTCCGGTGGTAAAGCTGCTCCAGCCCTAAAAGGGAGCAGAGGCCACGTCAAAGTTCCACATGCAACTGCCCAGGAAGCCACTTTCTGACCCACCATCCATCTCCCAAAGGAGGTCTATCTCCAACAAGAAGGATTCCAAAGAGACAGGCCTGGACCACAGGGTGGCCCCACCGGCCCCATCAAGTCCCGCCCTAAGCTCCTCTTACAGCTGTCGGTGCCCCCACCTCCCCTCTGAAGGGGAGGAGCCCTTCGCCCACTCTGGACAGACTAACCCTGGGGGGATGGAGCCATTACAACCTGTTCTTTTGTCCAAGTTCAAAGTTCCCTCCTAAGCCTCCAAGACAAATGACAACCACTTAGGAATATAAACATCTGATTTAAAGCTGCCACAACCTTTCGCCCCTGAAGAAATGCAGAGGGCCATACACACAGCAGATGGTCCACTCACTTAGGGAACTATAAGAATAAAAGATCTGGGGGCGACAGGGGACAACGAAGACACAAAACACTACATTCTGGAGGGCAGGCACCTCTCTCCAAAGAAACTCCTACACAGCAGGCTTTCAGCTTCAAATCTGCTTCCAGGGCCCCGAGGCCCAGCTGAGACTGGTGATGGGTGGGTTTGAAATAACTCTTACTAAGTTCATTGCTTCCTGAAGTAAGTGTGTGCACAAGGCAAGAGAACAGTATTGAATGGCAGAGTGAGCCTCCTGCCATGACTAAGTCAGGATCCTGGGAACAGTGGGAAAGCAGGTTTCCATGAGTTTCCTCCAGCTCCTTCACGCACACACAGCACAGACAGCCTCAGGGTCACCCGGCACTGACACCCAGGTCCACCCTTGCTTTATGCACCTGGCACTTTGAACACCTGGTCCCACCACCAGAAAGTGCACCCCCTGGCCAGGCCCTTGGGTGTTTGCAAATGTTCCTATCACACTGATGCTCGGATGAAGCATCACCATTTTGTAGAAACAGTGCAAGGTTCCTTGGAACACAATGGTGACCAGGAGCAGCCAAGGGCAGGTGGGAACCACGCATGGCTGAGGGGGCCATCCCCAGAGGGTCTTGGAGCCCATGCACCTTAGAACCATCATCTCTGCCACCAAACCTTGTCTTTACTGGGCTGGCTAACAGCAATGTGAGAACCGACAAGGGCTGCGTCGGGCGGCGCCAACAGCCTCCCGGGAGAGAGATAGCTACACCTCATCCACGCAGAACATTTGTTCTTTGGAGGGAATGCACCTAGTTAACTTGAAACATATATTTGTTGACAAAGTAAGTAAATGAGTGAAAACTTCTGGGATCTGAATGACACATAAGACGCCCATGAAGGAGAAGAGAGGGACCAGCGCAGGTTGCCTGGGCCAGCCTGGGCGCTAGGAGGCCTTGGCGCTCTGCACGGGGGGCCCCTGCAGCAGGATGGGTGTGCTCACCGAGTACAGGGACGACATGGCACTATTCAGGAAGTCTTCATCCTTCTTCGGAGGCGGCGCCGTGTTCCCAAACCCCACATAGCGACTCTCCTGGGCCCTGAAAGGGAAACACAGCAGCCACTGTGCTGCTCACTGAAGCCTGTCCTGCTGCATCCAGCCAGGGAGCCCCACGTGGCAAGGCTGCAGCCACCATGCAGGGATGGCAGGAGTCGCCAGCACTGTAATCTGATGACCCCAGGACAACCCGTCACAGGCCAGGCAAGCCTAGGATGAAAGCATGTTCTTTTCCTTTAAGTATTAGTCATCTCTCCACTCCAGACCCCACTCACAGCAGAGCTGGCAGTCCTGCCCTGAGCAACCAGATCCTCCAGCTCCCCAGCAACCCCGGGCCTCACCCTTGGTAGGAGCTGAGGTCCTCATTCAGCCAGTCCTCAAAGGCCTTGTCCGAGGAGGCAGTCAAACTCTGCGGCTGGCCGGAGACTCTGAAATGGAGCCACAGATTGGTGCGGCCACCAAAGGGGAGCAGATACCCGCTGGGCAGGACATGGGCCTCTGGGAGGTACTGTCAGGACCACCTGGTCACACCTGTGCTCCTCCAAGAACAGAGCACAGGAGGCCGAGCTGGACTTCAGCTCCATCCAGAAGGCAACAAGAAGCAGGGGTGACAGTGCAGCCTTACAGGTGGGGCCTAACAATGGGGGCACCTGGACCTAGCAAGTAGGGGCAGCAGGTGGGGTGGACCCTGGTACCCCCCACGTGAGTAGGGAGCCTTCTGAGATAGGTCACACCAGACACCAGCCTCCCACATGTGAGACGCTGAATGAGTACCATGGGGTTGCTTGCCCACAGCGTGCCTGCGCCCTGAGGAGGTGGGCAACCCTCAGGAGGGAGCTGTACGCATGTCGTGGGCACATTCTAGAAGGATGTGCACTGGGGAGATGGCAGGTTTTCTTTTAGACATGTCTTCCCTGGTTGACAATAAAATCTCGTATTGTTTTACAACCTAAAAAGATGTTTTCCCACTGACTTTGGGAAGAGCACACATTGGAGCTACTCCTAGGACGGCACAAGGACCCTGATCTACAGCAAAGGTCAGGGCAGGCCGAGAGCAGCGGCCAGAGTGGCTACCGGTGGGCAGTGGTCGGCAGCATCTTGGACTGGGGTGGGGTCCAGTTCTGTGCAGGTGATGACTCCAAAGACCATTCTCTGCCTTCAGCCAGAGTGGCCACCTGCCGAGGGGATGCAGGTCAGAGAGCCCAGACCTGCCAGGGCAGCTGTGGCCAGCGTTGGCTCCAGTGAACTCCTGGGCTCAGCGGCCATGGGCGGGGGTCTCTGCCTTGCATGAACACTGAGACCAGGTCTCCCTCTGCAATGGTGCAGACGAGTTCTGTCAGTGGCTGCAACCCCAAATGCTCAGACCCACCTCTCCGTCCCCCGGCAGGCATCACTGTCCTCAGGAGTATTTTAACCAAGATGGACAGAGGCATGTGGACGTCACAGTCTCCCAGGGGGTGGGGAGGAAGGCCCATTCTTCACCCCTGCTAACTAGAGGCCACGTGTCTCCTTGGGTGGCCCCGATGAGCGCAGCCTGGGCACCATTTGTGGCTCACCTTGTCTCTGAAGAGGGCAGCCGCTTTGCTGTTGTACTTGTCTTGCAGGGACCAGCAGGGGTCATAGTCCTCTTGAGATTCCAGGAACTGTCGGAACTTCACATTCCCACCAGCTTTCATCTTCTCGAGCTCCAAGTCCTTCCACTTGTCCATAGTGACAGAGCGCACGAAGCTAGAGGCAGAGGATCTACCTAGTTATCAAGTGTTGGGAGTCCAAGAGTTTCCCCCACCCCCAAATTGTGGATTAGATGCGTCTGCTCCCTGTGACAGAAGCGCCCAGCCATGAGGCCTCTGAAGGCACACAGAGCTACCAGGTGAGGTGCCTGTGCCTTGCTGGCACCCATCACCTAAGGGCAGGCCCTCTGGGAGCCAAGTAGCAGCAGGAGCAGGGCACTGACCTGAGGTGCACTCCGAGCCCACGGTGTTTCCCTGAGCACTCCAGGCAGATCCAGATACCATAGGTCACACTCACCCACTGAGGGTTAAATGCACCACACTCAAAACACACCTGCAGAGAGAGCCATGTGCGACTCGCCCAGGTGGCTCAGGGCAGAGCCCAGGGACCCCAAAAGCCCGAAGGGTGGCAGGGAGGGTGGGCTCTGAGGCTGCAGGCCATGACCGGAGGGTCCGTGAGCCCTACTAAAGCATCGAATAAAAGCAGAGACTCACATTGTTTTCACCCTGCACCCTGACTTCCTTAAGCACCTTTCTGGTTCTTGGGCTGGCCATGATGCTGCAAAGAAAAAAACCAAGCTTTTTAAAATTTACAAATAGGTCACTTCATGAGAAAATCCACTGTCAGTGCAAAAACATTACAAAACAGAGCTTCCAAGAAATCCCACTAAGCTGCTTGGAAGCAACAGGATGAGACCTCTGCTCCCTGCAGGTAGTGCCAGAAACCACCTCCAGGAGAAACCTACGTCCACTCTTAAGAAAGATACGGAGCATCTTGGATGGCCTGGGCCAAGGCAATGCAATACAATTATCAGGAACAACATGGGTGTGCGCTTCGCTTAAGTACCATGCACCACCACGACTGGGTCATTTATACGGAGTCCAGACTTTAATGAAGTTCATGCACGGCAAGGTGCCTTTATTAAAACGTGCACATTGAACGGCGACACACCAGACTTGGGCTGACAGCCTTCAGAGACAAGGAACCCCGAGTTCTCTCCCCACTTGCCCCACGTGGTACAGGGAGGATCCTGGCCCATGAGGGTTGGGGGTATGGGAAACAGAGTCATGGCCCTGACTGACGTGTAAAGAAGCTGGTTTGCAGAAGGGTCTGTAGGTAGGTCCTCTGTGGGGCCATCGTGAGGGATAGAGGTGATAGCATGGCCACAGTAGGGCAGACCTGTCACCACCCCTCACAAGGACACTGCTGGGGAACAACAGTCACATAGCTGGGCTAAAAAGACATTTCTTTCCTTCTTTCTTTTTAAGATTTTGTATTGATTTTTAGAGAAAGAAGGCAGAGAGAGAAATATGGATCTGAGAATGATACATGGATCAGCTGCCTCCTGTATGCCCCCTACTGGGGATCGAGCCAAAACCCAGGCACATGCCCTGACCAGGACCAGGAATTGAACCAGCGACCTTTTGGTGCACAGGATGACACCCAACCAACTGAGCCACACTGGCCAGGGCAAGCCATTTATTTCTTTATGGATCTCCTAGCTTTGGCAAAGTTCAACCTCTTCTGGTGGCCCGCTGACTTCAGGAAAATCAAAATGATAAAAGATTCAAGCTGGAGGCATGGGGTGGGAACTAAGCACAGTGTTGGACATAAGTCATCCCCACAGGTCTTGAGTCCATCACCTTGGATCGGACCTGGGTTTCAGGTACTGCCACCAGCCCACACTGAGTGTGTAGCCTCTCTGAAGATGGCCTTCTCTTGACTATGAGTGGAACCTGTGAGCTGCCCCTCTACCTGACATGGCAACACACACTGTGGAGCACTCAAGGACTATCAGTGTGACTCCACAGTGTGACTAGTAACGCTGCACACCCACTCTGTGCTGGGTGTTTTCATACCTCTCTGCCCCTCAATGCTGCATGTAGGTGACTGCTCATACCAGCCTTCCTGTTAATAGTGTGGTTGGAGCTTCATGTTGAGGTGTAGGTAAAACAAGACCAGAAGAATCTCCGACTAAATTTCAATCTAAGTTACTCACTGAGGGGAACTCGGACTCTCTCACAACCAAACCTCCTAAGCCTGGGAGCGACTCTAGTGCTCCTTATAGTTCACTTCTAAGCCAGATGAAGTTAAGAAATAAATTTGTTTTCTATAATTGATGGAAACAAACCAGAGTTCACCAGAGGCTCCTTTCTGCCCTGGAGTTCTCTGCTGTGTGTGACCCTGATCATGACAGTCCTCAGGAGACGACGAGGTCTCGAGCACAAACACACAAATGCACGGTCCTGCCCAGGACTGGCCCCTGGCCCACTCCTTTGGGTGAAAGGGAGAAGTGGGTAAACACACTTGGAGAGATGAACTGGTGGGTTTGAATTTACAAAGCCCTTTGCAGACCCAGGTCTCACAGCAGCCACAGGAGAACCCTGTGTGAGCTGGTATGCAGGGCTGACAGGCACACCTGCTGACACCCTCACATTCTGACCAACAGGACACGGGCAACAGAAGTCAGAAATGGGGGGAGCCTGCTCTGAATTCTCACCATGTCAAATAAAGTGGAATGTTTGCACAACCACTGAAGAGAAAATGTGAAAAGTAAATTATTTGGCTTGGATTTAAAAGGAACCCCCGTCAGCAACTGGTTTTGGATGTGAGAATCCTGAGTTCTCTGAAATACTAAGTTTAACAAAAACACCTCCTCTCTTTTGAAACCTTAACTGCTATTTATCTTAAAAGATGATCCAAGAACTGTTTTAAAGCTTGAAACCAGGATGGTCAAATGGAGCTCTTTCTGCAACTGAAGGTAACGTCAACAAACGCTGGACCCAGTGAGGACATGGCTTCCCAGCTCATTAAGCCACTTGCCAGACTGCAGAATGTTTGGTCTTAAGCTGAGGCTTTCTCAACATCTGAGCCCACCAGGGGTGACTAAAGGACAGTGTTTAATCCTCCCCGCTATTACACGGGTGACTGGCAGGAAGCACCCAAAGGGGCTCCGTCTAAGAACAGACCTTTCTCATTCCAATAGGTTCTGAACTCGGGGGTAAGGTCCGGAAACGGACGCCAAAACCAACTCAAGAGCCCGTTGTAAGGCCCCGCTGGGCACTATCATGGACAGCACGGCAGGAATATCAGAACTGCACAAACGAGTACAATTACTTCTCAAAATTAGTGGTTTGCAATGAGGTTGTTTAACAGGGCAGACACAAGGCAGAGGTCCACGTAAATCCACGTAAACAGGGAGGAGGGATGTAAAGTCCTCTCCCGGGCCCCCCACCCGGACGACCATCCACCGCAAAGGGCGGGAGAAGGCAACGAAAGGGCTGAGGCCGCCGTTTCGGAGTAGCCCGGCCTCCCGACACCCGCTAGGAAGGGTGGAGGCCCCTTCGGGCTCAGCGGGAATGGACGCTGTGTCCAGGCCGGGTCCTGGGTCCGAGGGGGGGCCCGCCGGGCGCACGGCGAGGGTGACAGGCAGGGCCCGTGGCCGCTGGGGGGGCGTGGAGGCGGCTTCCGAGGAGAAAAGGGCGGCGGGCCGGGGGCGAGGGCGGGGGCGTCGCGGGGCCGGGGCCGGGGGTGCGGGCGGGGGCGTCGCAGGGCTGGGGCCGGGAGTGCGGGCGGGGGCGTCGCAGGGCTGGGGCCGGGGGTGCGGGCGGGGGCGTCGCAGGGCTGGGGCCGGGGGTGCGGGCGGGGGCGTCGCAGGGCTGGGGCCGGGAGTGCGGGCGGGGGCGTCGCAGGGCTGGGGCCGGGGGTGCGGGCGGGGGCGTCGCAGGGCTGGGGCCGGGAGTGCGGGCGGGGGCGTCGCCGGGCTGGGGCCGGGGCCGGGGGTGCGGGCGGGGGCGTCGCAGGGCTGGGGCCGGGGCCGGGGCCGGGGTTGCGGGCGGGGGCGTCGCCGGGCCGGGGCCGGGAGCCCGGGCCGCGCGCTTACCGGGCGGGCTCGATCCTGCGCGCCGCGGTCGGGCGGGGTCGGCGGGGTCCGGGCCGGGGTCGGGCCGCGCCGCGAGCCGCACGGAGGACTTTCGCCGGCCGCCTACTCCGCAGCCACCAGCTTCCGGCTACGTTGCTCTTCCTGAGGCATCACGGGAAGCCTAGGGCTGCTGGCAGGGGCGGGACTTCCGCCTCTCCGAGGCGGGCCGGTGGCGCCGCCTGGCCACCGTTGCCTTGGGGACGCGTCCGGGCGCCGCGCCGGCGCTAGACTGGTCCGCGCGCGGAGAGCAGGAGGCCCGCCCACGGCGCTGGGGCCGCACTCCCGGTGCCCTCCGCGCCGCTCGGTCGCACCTGGGTGGGCCCTGCTGACCCCCGACGCGGCGGCGCCACGCAGGGCGGGGCGGGGCGGGGCGGGGCGGGGCGGAGCCAGCCGCCGCAAGTCCGCACGGAGGGTCCCGCGGGTGCCCGCGGCTGGGGCACCTCCCGCAGTGCGTAACGCGGTCACGGAAATGCGTTCGCGGGCACCGTCCGGAATGAACGAGAAACTGATGGCATGTTCGAATTCGGGTGATCCGAGCCCAGCTTATTTATTAGGGGACTAGAGACGTGGATGGCTTTAGGGAAACCACGGGAATTCTGCAGGAGCCCTGGCCGGCGATGTCAGTCGGCTCCAAGGAAAGGGGGACGGAGAGGTTCCCGCACCCTGGAAGGAGAAGGCCCTGAAGAGGGCCGCTGTCATCTCTAGTTGAGGGCATCGCCAGCCCAAGGTGACTGGCAGGAAAAGCTCCAAGAACCTGGGCTCTCTGGCCTTTCACCCTCTGATCTGATTCCGCCTCCCATTGGCGGAGCCCATTGCTGCAGTGGGAGGTGGAGAGGGTGGGAGGGAGTGTGGACCAGAGAGGGAGCAGGCACCTCAGGACACAGGCGTGAGCCGGCTACCGGCTACCAAGCCGTGTGGATAGTAGGATCCCAGGTATGTGAACATGTGACTGTGGAAAGGGACCTGTTCACAGTGGCCATCTCCACAGGGGTATAATTGCAAGTGATTTTTTGGTTTTGGTTTTACTTTGTGCTTTTCTGTGCATTCCACATATTTTCACTGATCTATGTAAGTTTTGGAATGATCAAGTATAAACATTTTTACTGAGGTATGATTTATATTCAATAAAATGTACAGTTCAGCCATGGCTGGTGTGGCTCAGTTGGTTGAGCATCGACCTGTGCACCAAAAGGCTGTTGGTTCCATTCCCAGTCAGGCACATACCCAGGCTGGGGGTTCAATCCCCAGTCAGGGTGCATGCAAGAGATAGCCCATCGATGTTTCTCTTTTGCATCTTTTCTCTCTCTCCCTCTCCCTTCCTCTCCCTAAAATCAATAAAAACATGTTTTTTAAACGATTGTTTTTTAATATATATATATAATGTACAGTTCTGTGAGTTTTGACAAATACCCCACTGTAACCTCCACCAGAAGCAACCACTGTTCTCATTTCTATCCTCAGACCTTAGTTTTGCCTGTTCTAGAACTTCATATAAATGGAATCATACATTGTGACCTTTTGTGTATGGCTCTCCGAGCATCATGTTTTCAAGGCTCATCTATGTTGTAGCATGAATCAGTGCCCCTCCTTTATATTGCTGAATAGTATTCTATTAAATGAATATAGCACTTTGTTTATCCATTCTCATAATGGACACTGGAGTCATTTCTAAGTTTTGGTGAAGATGAATAAAGCTGCCCTGAAATTCATGTACAAGTCTTTTTGTGGGCATATGTTTTATTTCTCTTATTTAATTTCTTAGGAGTAAAATTGCTGGGTGATGGGGTAGGTGTATGTTGAACCTTATAAGAAATTGACAGTCTTCCACCATTTTATACTTGCCCCCAGGAGTCTGAGAGTTCCAGTTGCTCCACATCTTTGTCAACACTTGATATTGTCAGTCTTTTTATTGCAGCCACTCTAGTGAATACAAAGTGTTATCTCATTGCAGTTTAATTTGACTTTCCCTGCATTGTTGGTTGAGAGATGCCCTGAGTGCTTGTCTTGAGTCCCGGGCATTTCCAGCCTGCCCTGTGCCCAGCTAAAAATGAGTACCCTCCTGCAGTGGGGGCCACCCTCAGGGAGGAATCACCAGTTCCTCAGTAAGAAGTCACTGGCATTCACAGAAATGGTGAGGGCTGAGGTGATGTGGACAAGGCACCAATGGGGCCTACAGACTGTAGATTTCAGATCCTGTGGTTCGGCCTTTGTAGGGCCCATGGGTTCAGAGAGTCAGAGGTGAGTGCTGGATGAGTTAAAGTGGGTTTCTTGGAGGAGGCAGGCTGTGAAGGGTGAGATATTGAAGAGGAAGAGAGAAAAAGGGAAGGCGTTCATGGAAAGGGCACATCTGGAGCCAGGATTTGACACCAACAAGACCAAACAACCAATAGAGGATGAATTTTCCATTTTCTGATCATAAAGCAAAAAAGTTAACTTTCCACTCCACCCTGGGCTGTGGGAGGCCTGAAGACACATTCACCGCCAGTGCAAGGCCCATGTCCCCAGAGCCAGAGGGTGGCCCTTCTAAGGACAGGGCAAGCCTGTTACCTCACAGCTTCTGCGTCTCTCTGCAATCCCCTGGCTGATGCAATGACCGCCACAGAGAGGATGAAACACTCACTGACAAAGGTGGAGTCTGGACAATAAAGTGGAGAGTGGTGTGGAACGTGCAGCTGCAAACTGAAAGCATTTTATTACTTGGTCTAAAATATTTAGATAATTTGTTTTTCTCTTAGAACTGCCAGCAGTCCATTAATTTTCAGTTATAGTAATGTGATCATCTTTGCAGTTTCCTCCGGGGGGGCTCTAGAAGTTCTCAATGTGAATAAATTGAAGGCAATTCAAGGGCCAGGAAATGACAGCCTCAAAGTCAATGGCTGTGCAGAGCTGCTGGGCTCCTGGCACCAGGGAGCCACACAAGGTGAGAAGGAAGGAAGTCCCCGCAAGCCAGGCAGCAGCTCAGGTCTGTAAAGTTGCTATAGGACCTGGGGAAAATCTTTACTCTTTCCTGGACTCAGTTTCCCCATCTGTGAAAGGAGGCCTCCAATTCCCCTTTCAGGTCAGGGGCCCACACTCCTGAGCACCTGCCAGAAGTCAGGCCCTGGGCTTGATAAAGATGATCTCGTTTAAACCGCACAACCCTGAATGCTCTGAGATGAACTCACTGTTCAGGTGAAGAAACTGAGGCCCACAGCAATGAAGTAATTTGCCCAAGGTTGAAGGGTCATAAGTAGTGGAGCTGGGGTTTGCACCCAGCTTCTGCACCGTCCTTAGAGCAGAAGGAAGGAGTGTGGAGCTGGGACATGGGAAGGGATAGGGGGTCATCCTGTCCTCTGATCAGGAAACCCAGCACCAGTCTCAGAGTCAGAACTACAGTGGTTTTGTTCCAAACACATGCAGGTAACAAAAAAATTGGCTATGGGGCTGTGAGCACTGGTTGTCAGTAGCCCTGTGGGCCCCACAGCCTGGTCGGTCAGGTTCAGGGGGTTCAGTTGGCTCTGGCAGGGGTGGCAGAACCCAGAGAAACAGCTGGGGCTCCATAGGGCTGGACCTGCCCAGACTAGTTTTCCCAAGTAAACACACAGATGGTGTCATGCTTTCCCCACCACTTGGCACCTTGCTCAGTGGGCACTTCCTCTTCAGTCTTTACAATGGAACCTCAATTTCCTAAGTGTGGGTGCATATTACAGTTTCTCTAGCTGACCCCTGTTGCAGACTGGGGGTTCTCTTGTCACCATCACTGGTACTGTTACCATTTTGCTTCACCACGACTGTGCTGGGCATCTTGTGTACAAGGGTCTCTCTGTACTCACGTATTTCATGGTGGAGACCTCTAGAAGGGGGAGTACTGGGTAAATTCAGATCAATTTGATCAAATTGCTCCCCAAACCTTGGAGTACCAAATGCCCTGATGTGCGCATGGCTGTTCCTACAGCCTCTCCCTGGCGGGGAATTATCAAGCTGCTCGTCTTTTCCAGAAGCCAGGTGGTCATTAGTTTTCATGTCCTTAATGGTGGCGGGGCCAAGCACACAGGCACGGGGCAGTATATGTCCCCTCCTGAGGACCCCTTTGTCTTCTGCCCATTGTCTTCCATTGATCACCTCCCACCACCAGGTCCTTCCTGAAACAGCTTCATCCTGCATCTGGAGAGAAGAGGTTGGTTTAGGTCTGCCCAACCATGTGCCTCTGGCCTGCTGGCTGCTGGGACTCAAGCCCCATCCGACCCCCTGCTGCTGCATCTGCCTGAATCACAGGAAGAACTGGGGACCAGGACAGAAGGAAATAGAAGGAATGTTGGCACATGTGGCCCTGCTAATTCGAGAGGCCACACATCCCACAGAAATACAACTGTCCCTGAAAATGTGAGCTATCATTCTATCCCGAAACACCCAGGAGCAGGCAGCTGTGCTGTATGACACTTGTTTATACCGGCTAAGAAGTCACGGCTAAGAACGCGTTGAGATTGGGTCAGCTTCTCAGGTTGCCAGCCTGTCAGCTCAGATCCTGAGGCCATGACACACCCAGGACCTTAGCCTCTCCCACATCTATCTTAGTCAGAGACAGAAACCCAACCCTAAATCGCTTAAACAAGAAAGGGAAGTCATTGACTCATGATGAAAAGTCCCATCATAAGTTGGCTTTCAGGTGAGGTTTGATCCAGCAGCTAAACAATATTGCCAAGAACCAGGTTTCTCCGTCTCTTTGCTCCACCTTCATGCTAAGATTCCAAGATGCAGCTCCTAAGGCTGTATGTTCCCTTGTTTGCATCCAGCCAGAGGAAGTGGTTTTGAACCAGCATTCCAGCCAAAAGCCTGCCCTAGTTTGGGTCACATGTCCACTTCTAAGCCAATCACAGGCCAGGGGATGGAATATGCTGACCTGTGTGGCATCTAGGAGTTCCAATCCTGGAGTCCTGGGAGGAGTTCCCCAGAACTATAAGGAACCCCAAACAGCAATCTGAGATGCTGGAGAGCTGGAGGGCAAGGCACAGGAGAGCAGGCAGTATGCACACCTACGCTGTGAGGCCCATTTCCACACTCCATGGGGCCAGGGGAGCTTTTCCTGAGGCAGAGTTTGAGGTGAGTTTTTGTGGCTCCCTTTTGTGTCTCCAGGGCCCAGCACAAGACCAAGTTGTGCACAGCCAACTTGGCACAAAGGCTGGTAATGGGTGGCCAGGGCTCTGCCTGCCTCTTCTACCCTCTTAAGGCGGAGCTGCTGCTGGAAAGGAAGGAGGAACTGTGCAGGCAGACAAGTGGATTCTCCGGAGAGGTGGAACCCGGTCTGGAGTCAGGGAGGGAGGAGGGGTGTGTGCAGGGAGGACCAAGGCAGAGAAGCAGGCTAGGGCGTCTGGGAGTTGAGTCCAGATGTGCACATGTCGAGTTTGGGGCACCCAGGGAGGCCTGAGGGGTTGCATGCAGAGGAGGGAGTGGCTAAGAGATCTGTGAGGGGGCAGCACAGGCTGCCCTCAGAGGGACAAAAGTCTCCAGGTTTTCAGGTGGATATGGAGTTTCAGGTGAATATGGAGCTGGCTCCTACAGGGTCAGCCAAAGAGTGGAGGCCTGGGAACTGCCACTAACTGCCTGTCTGGTTCTGGTTTCTCCACATGTTGTGGGCTCCAGGCATTCTGGGGGGTGAGGTAGTAGCTCACTGTGGCTTTGACTTGATTTCCGTTTTCAGCTGCTTGTTGGGAGCTATAGCTTGTTAGTCCCCTCCTGTGTGGACCTGAGCTGCTGTCTTGTCTGCAGACGCTGCAGGTTCTGGAGTGAGGCAGAGAGCCCAAAGGCTTACACACTGTTGATTAGTGACTGGAGATGCTGTCCCACCCGCTTGATCTATGCCACCCAGGAGTCTACATAGCTCTTTCCTTTTGATAAAATTGAGCCCACACTGTACAACTTTGAAGGGTGTCCCGGGGGATATTTGTCTATGTCTGCAAACATTTTTGATGTCATGACTGTGAAAAGAGCCCAGGGATGCTACTGGCCCCCCACAGCGCACAGGACCCCCCCACACAGCACATAGGACCCCCCACAGCACATGTCCATGGTGCTGTTGGGAGGCCCCTGTGCATAACATTTTGCAGCCTGTCCTTTGCACTGAATAATTCTTCACAAACTTTTTCCTAGGAATCCTGCAGTCTTCACTCAGCCTGTTCTGAAGGCCAAAACTGGCAAAGAAGGTTAGAGACCTTGGGCGGTGAGTCCAAGCTTCCTATGTGAGATCTTGTCACTTCAGAGTCTGGCACCCTGTGAGTCATCATGTCAGGGATGAGACCACACTCTGGGGCTTCAGAGGTTCCTCCTGCTCCCCTAAACCAGTCCCACCAAGGCTATCCCGAATGGTCCAGGGCCTTCCTGAGCCCCACCCTGCATGCTCCCTCCCTTGCTGCCATCAACAAACAGCCTGAGGAGCCCCCCAAACCTTTCCTCCCAACCTTTCCTTTTTACTGGGGTCTGGGAGCTACCTGGGTTTGGGATCTGGTGTGGCTTCGTCCCCAATTCACTAAGGACCTTCTTAGGAGAACTTGACCTTGCTCTTCTGTTAAATGGACTGTGGGACAGTCAACCAAAACCATGTAGGTGAAACCTCTTGGTAGTTTGTAAGATCGTTGAGTGGGTCAAGGTTGAGGTTGCCTCAGGAAACTGGTGGCCACGGAGAATAGCACCCAGAGCTCCCAGGAGCAGACTGCAGTGGGCGCTCTGCAAATGCCCCTTGTCTGATGGTGCTGCTCAGCCAGGGAAGACGCGAGGGGGGGGAGACCCTCTGGCTCTGGACCGCTGTAGCCAAGAGCAACAACCCAAGGCTGCAGGGCCTCATGAGTCTGGGGCTGACCCGAAACACTACCTGTGTCTCTCACCTCATATGGAAGCTCCTCCCCCCCAAACCATGTGTCCCCCTGCTTGGGTCTGCTCCTCTCCAGGGCCTGGCCTGGGCCATCTCCTGCCTCCCAGCACAAGATTCACCTCTTGAGGACAGGCATGACCACGTCTTACCCTGACCTGGACCCCAGTGGATTCCTGTGACAGCTGGGATAAGTCCCACCCAGCTTGTGAGCAAAACCTCTGGACCAGACCTAAGCTGCCTCCCTCTCACCACCTGTCCCATAGGGAGCTAGCTCAGTCTCACCTCCACACCTTTGCCCAGCTGTGTCTTCCCCCAGTCCTCCCTCTATCACACACAGGTCCCGGGCCCCAAGGCGCCTACAAAACCAGGTCTCCCCATGGTCCCTCCCATTACTGGTCAAACTCAGAGCAGACCTGGACCTCAGGGCCCCCACATTCCCTGGGCACGTGAGCTCCTGGTAGGCTAGGCTGTCCCTCCTCCTACTCCTGGGCCCTCACTTCAGGAGGGGACCTCTGAACTCTGGACTCAGGTCTGAGACACTTCGAGGTTGGGGTGTGTCTGGGGCCCCACTAGGAAGGAGGTCATACCATGGGCGGGGAAGACACAGGAGGTGCCCAGCAGGAGGTTTCCTGGTGGAGGGGAGTCCCTGGTTTTCCTGGACTCTTGTGGGACTAGCTTGAAGCACTTAGGCCAGAGAAACTGTGCCATTGCTCCTTTAAGAAGGGGTCCCACACCCGGTGGGTGTTGCTCAGTGGTTGAGCCTCACCCTTGAACCAAGAGGTACCCAGCTGGATTCCTAGTTAGGGCACATGCCCAGGTTGTGGGCTTGATCCCCCAGTGGGGAGTGTGCTGGAGGCAGCTGATCCATGTCTCTCTCTCATTGATGCTTCTCTCTATCCCTCTTCCTTCTTCTCCAAAATAAATAAAAACATATTTTTTTAAAAAAAGGGGTCCCCTGCTCCTTCTCCAGCTGACTGGAAGTCCCCAGAGCCTGTGAGTAGGGGGAGGAGGGAGAGAGACAGAGAGACAGAGAGGCAGAGAGAAGGGAGGAAGAGAGAGGGGAAGGGGAGAGGGGAGAGGAGACAAGGGAGAAGGGGGGAGAGGGGGCAAGAGGGGGCGAGAGGGGAAGAGAAGGGAGAGGGGAAGAGAGGGGAGAGGGGGGGAGAGGGGAGAGGGGGGGAGAGGGGAGAGGGGGAAGGGTGAGGGGGGGAGAGGGGGGCTAGAGGAGAGAGGGGGAAGGGGGAGAGGGCGGGAGAGGGGGAGAGGGCAGGAGAGGGGGCGAAGGGGGGTGAGATGGGAGAGGGGGAAGGGGGGAGAGGGGGGAGGGGGAGAGGGGGAGGGGGAGAGGGGGAGGGGGAGAGGGGGAGGGGGAGAGGGGAAGGGGGAGAGGGGAAGGGGGAGAGGGGAAGGGGGGTGAGAGGAGAGAGGGGGAAGGGGGGAGAGGGGGAAGGGGGAGAGGGCAGGAGAGGGGGCAAGGGGGGGCAAGGGGGGCGAGATGGGAGAGGGGGAAGGGGAGAGGGGGGAGGGGGGAGGGGGAAGGGGGAGAGAGGGGGAAGGGGGGAGAGGGGGAAGGGGGACAGAGGGAGAGGGGGGAGGGGGAGAGGGGGAGGGGGAGAGGGGGAGGGGGAAGGGGAGAGGGGAAGGGGGAGAGGGGAGAGAGGGGGAGAGGGGGAAGGGGGAGGGGAGAGGGGGAGAGGGGGAAGGGGAGAGGGGAAGGGGGAGAGAGGGGGAGAGGGGAGAGGGGGGAGGGAGGGGGAAGGGGGGAGGGGGAGAGGGGAGGGAGGGGGAAGGGGGGGAGAGAGGGGAAGGGGGGAGGGAGAGAGGGGGGAGGGGGAGAGGGGGGAGGGAGGGGGAAGGGGGAGAGGGGGAGAGAGGGGGAAGGGGGAGGGAGGGGGAAGGGGGAGGGGGAGAGGGGGCAAGGGGGGAGGGGGAGAGGGGGAGGGGGAGAAGGGGGAGGGAGGGGGGGAGGAAGAGGGAGCCGCTACCTGAGGGGCGGCGGGACCTGGAGACCAGCGCCGCGGGGAGGGGCGGGGAGGGGCGGCGCGGCCCCGGGCCAGGCGGGGTCTGTGGGTGGGCTCGCGGGCGGGCGGGGCGGTGAGAGAGTCGGGTTCGGGCCGCTGCGGGTGCGGCGGGACTGCTGGAGACCGGGGTAGCGGCCGGGGCGGGGCCGCGGCGGGCGCTGGACTGGGCACCGGGTTTCCCGGCGGCCGCTCGGGGCCCGGACGGGAGAGGCGGCCGTGCCCGCACCTGGGCTGCTGCGGCGGCCGCCGCAGGCTCACCTTTGCCCGCACTTTTCCGCTGGTGAGTGGTGACCCCTCCTCGGGCGCCGCCGTCCAGCACACGGGGGTCCGGGCGCTGTCACCGCCCCGGCCCCGCGTCGCGTCCGTGCCGGCCCGCGGGCTCCTGCGCCCAGGCCCGCCGCCCCGGAGCCCGGGAAGCCAGCGCCCGCGCGAGCCCGTGGGCCTCGGCCGCCGCGCTGCAGTGGCCGCGGGGTCCCGCGTGCGGCCCCGTGGGGAAGCGGCGGAGGCGGCTGGCGGGACCCTGCCTCGCGGCGCCTCGGGGGTCGACAAGCCGGGGCGCTGCTGCGCGCGCCGCCCACGCGTGTCGGAAGGCGCGTGTGGCACGCGGCGTGCGCGCGTGAGCGTCTGCGAGTGGTCCGTTTCCGAAGGCGGCGCCAGGCCCCAGCGAGTCGCGTTTCCGAGCCCGAGAGCCCGTGGGAGGGGAGCGCTCGTGAGTAGCGGGCGCCCCGCTCCGCCAGCCCCGCGCCCCCGAGCTGGGGGGAGCCGCCCCCCGCAGCTCCGGGGGGGCCCGAGGGTGCGGGGCGGAGGGTTGGAACTGGCGCCCAGGGCTGCGCTCGGCCGTCTTTTGTGCCCGGGTTTAGCTGGACCCTGGATGCAGCTTTGTGAACTTGGCCATCCCGCAGTCAAGTTTCCATTTTGCCCTTGGAGATCCGGGGTGCCAGGCCGGTCGCATTCCCGGAGCCGGCTGCCTGGGGAGGGGGCTAACAAAGGCCTGGGCTGCTGGGTGGGGGAGGAGATGCTGATGACCCCTGGGTCTCTGGTCTTAAAAAGGAAATGCTGCTTTGTTGGGGCAAGGCTGGCTGTGCTCTCCCTCGGACACAGGGTGTTTCCTCCTCCTGAACCCAGGGGCCCAGAGGAGGAGGAGCTGCTTCAGAGGAGAAGTGCTTCCTGCACCCATGGCTGTGCAAGGTTGGTGCCGTCCTTTGCCTGGGAGCAGGGCTAGCTGGCCAAGCTGGCACGGAACTGAGATGCACGGGCAGGTGTGTACCACCTGGAGGAGGCTGCTTCCCTGCGGGGCACTCAGAGCTGTGGAAGCCTGAAGGGGTGCGGTGATGGGGAGCTTAGGTGGAGGTAGGCAGTCTGCAGGGTTTGTGCTGATAAGGCTGGGAGAGAGCCCCCACCCTGCAAAAGGCTTCCAGGTCCAAGGACTGTCCTGCCGGCAGCAGGGAGCTATTGCAAGCCTAAGAGCAGTGGTGCCGCTCACTGTCCTTAGGTGGGAAGCTCCCTCAGGGGCAGGAATCACAGGAGGTTCCTCCAGCTGGGGTCAGGAAGCAGGAAAGGGAAAGGAAGAGATGATGGGTAAAGAACAGCCCGGAGCCAAGTGCCTGGGAAATCTGCAGGCTGGTGACTAGGGAAGGAAGCAGAGCTGCTTTGGGGGTCCTGTTACTGGTTTGGTTTCATGTTGAGTTTGGTGTGTGGGATGCCCTCAGGTTTGAGCTGATTGGGGCAGGAGAAACAGATGTACTGGGTAAGGGGTGTGACCACAGGCTCAGAGGGATCAGGTCAGGTAATGTTGCCTGTTTAACCTCTGAATTGGACAGAGGGGCATCCTTGCAGGCCTCTGGAAATTTAGCTGCAGCTTAGGGGTTAGGATTATCTTGGCTTGAGGGCTGCAGAATTTCCCTGAACCAGGAGCTTCTGGCAGACTCTTAGTCTCAGCCAGGTGAGCCCTGGGCCAGGCCAGAGCTGTGTCCCCAGAGGCCAACTATGGATACAACAGAGAGCTGTGAAAAGCCTTTTGTCCTGGGCCCGGGAGGGGGGCAGAGGAGGAGGAGGTCTGACATCACCCACAAATCTGGTCACTGTGTGTTGGGTGGAGGGATCTGAGGGAAAAGCCAAGGGGTGGGTGAGTCCTGTGGCTTTTCTTTTCTCATTTTGACAAGCATGAGAGTTTCCTGGTTACCCAGCTCTGGGACATAGGCCTAAGCATGTCTCCTCAGAGCCTTTTCTCTGAAGAATAGTGTGAACTTTGCCTGCTCCAAGCCAGCAGAATGTAACGGGCTGTTTCCCAGGCTATGTCCCACCATGGTGACAAGAGGGCAGCAGGCAGTCATCGTTCCTCCCTGCTCACCAATGTGGCCACAGCACCGAGCTTAGAAACACAAAAGACAGAAAGATACCCCACACAGCCTCTGCAGTGCTGGCCACCCGGCCAGGCTGCCCTGTCTCTCTCTAGGAGCAGACCTGGGGCACCCCTCAAACTTCAAGAGCCATTATCGGGGATGTACATGATCCCATCCAGTCCAGGACAAGCCTATCACCTCTTGGCCACAGTCACCCAGCCTCAGGGACTCATCTGGAGTACCTCATGGCAGGCCTGTGGGTAGGATGAGCTGTGACATGAGGGAAAATGGCTCAGAGTGGAGGGTCAAGGTGTGCTTGGGAGGGGCCCACTTTTGTTCCCCACACCCAGCTGTCTCCTAGGGCTGACCCCAGCCCTCCCAAAAGGACATGCTTGGAATATCCCCTGGCCCGAGGCCTCCTGGAAATAGCTGCCCCCCCACCCCCACAGACCTCCTGGAAATAGCTGCCCCCCCCCCCAGCCATCCACAGCAACCGGACAGTGCCTAGCACATACCCACAACAGCTGTTTCTAGGGCTGGTTGGGGTCCCCTAAGGGCTCCAGGACACAGGCAGAGCAGCAGAGAGGATTAGGTTGGGGAAGGGCCGAGTGCTCTGGCCCAGGTCAGGGCATTTGTGCCCAGCAGGCCCAGTGACCCCAGGGAACCTGCTGGATTCTGTCCCCTGTCACAGTGCTTCTTAGAGGGACTCCCCCTTCTGCTCCCCTTTCAGAGTCCTCCCCCAGCACCAGGACTCAGCCTGAGGCCCCCACCCTACACACCAGAGATTACTTTGAGTCAGGGACTGGCCTCTGTAGCTCTCCCAGGGCCAAGGGAGTGCTGGGCGCACAGTGGGCCCACAGTGAAATTGTATGCAGCCACAGGCCCAGCTGGGATGCCACCCCTTCTCCACTGCTGTGCTTCCTGGATTCGGTGGGCCCCTGCCAATGCTCGCTGGATATGGAGGACTCAGCTGTATTTCCTCCCAGTGTTTCCTCAACACCAGCACGTGTGACAGGCCTGTACCACAAACGTGATGAACGAATGAATGAATGAATGAATGAATGCATGCATGCTTTCTGGAGTCATGGCTGAGCTCAGAGTCTGTCAGTTTCCCTACGATAAAACATCAAGTTCCTTAGGTGTCCGATTCCCTCCCATTTGTACTCTGTCGGCTGTGCCTACAGGGCTGATGTCCACAGGGCTGGAGGGGCGAGAATGGCCTTAAAGTGGAGGAGCAGCCTTGCCCCACCCCCACTGTCCCCAAAGCACATGAAAGCCCAGCAGACTGAGGGTGTGGATGTGGAAGCCCACTCCCAGGCTCCAGCTTCCTGGCCTGTGTCTGTTGTTTGTTCCCCCAAATCTGTGAGCTAGAGCAGCCCTGGATGGAGTTCCATTCACCAGATGAGGAAACTAAGGACGGGGTATGGGGCTTGTTCAAAGAGGACCTTTCAAAACAGAAGGAACACCCAATGGAGAGTTTTCCAGGCCATTTGACTCATTGGAGAGTTCTGTTGGAAGAGCCAGGGCCCCAGCAGGTGTTCAAAGGGGGGTGATTAGGCAGGGGAGGCTGGGCGGGGCCTCCCTAGGGGTCCACTGCTCCTCACACGCCTGCCTGCCCTAGGGCACCGCCCTGAAGCAGCAGGTGTTTGACTTCCTGTGCTACCAGTGGGTGTCCATCCTGGCCACTTTCATCCACATTGTCATGGTCATCCTGGGGCTCTTTGGCACAATCCAGTACCGTCCTCGCTACATTGTGGTGGTGAGTCCACCATGTTCTCGTCCCCTCCCAGATGACCAGCATGGGGCCCTCCAGGAGTATATTGTCCCAGAAACCACCAGAATACATGTAAAGGCCAGGATTTTAGCCACACACAGCCTTCTCTGAGCCCCAGGCTCACACCTTTCCACAGCCTGGAATCCTGACCTGGACACAGGCACAGAGCCAGGACTGGACCCTGGCGTGCCTTGGCCCAGGTCCCTGTATGCTGCCCCCTGCCCTGGACTAGCTCGTATGATGTTCAGGAGTTTGATCAGTGTAGTATTTTCAAGTGCAGATCAAAATAATTGGTCTAGACCTGGGTTTGTGGCAAACTTTTCCTGCAAAGCGCCTCATGGCAGGTATTTTGGGACTGTGGGCCACAGTCCTGGCTAGGGCACAAATGCAGCCCTGAGCACAGTGAATATGGGGACGTTTTGTGTCCCAGTAAGACTTTACAACAGCAGGCACCCGTCCTCAGGCCTCCACTCCCAGCAGCCCCATCTCTTGGGTGCCCCTCCGTGGGAGCAGGAACCCTGTCACCACCAAATGGCTGAGACCTGAGAGCAGAGTCCCTGCCCCCACGGAGGTTTTGGTGGAGTCTTTTCTCCAAGGGCAGTCCAAGGGCAAAAGCAGGGTGGGCCTCCTCCCTCTGAAGAGCTATCCCCCCCCCCCCAATCTCCCTAGTACTCCTTCTAGGTTCATTCACCACCCACCCCCCACACACACACACTTTCTCCCTAGTATGCTGTGTGGGCAGCCTTCTGGGTCACCTGGAATGTTTTTATTACCTGCTTCTACCTGGAGGTGGGAGGCCTCTCCAAGGTGAGTAAAGTCCAAGAGACCTGTGCAAACAGAGAGGGCATGGCCACTGTGGGCACTACATGCCTTAGTCACCTGTCTGCCACATAGAGAGGCAGGGCTAGGTCTGCTTGTGGCTCTGTCTCTGGCCCCAGAAAAGGCCTGGCCCATAGCAGTGACAGTAAAGGTCTGAGGAAAGACCAGTGATTTGATGGATGGATGAGGGGCTGTGGATACTGATGGACTGGTAGTCTCCAACTGGGGAAAGATGCACCAGGGGAGGCTTCCTAGAGGAAGGGGCCTCAGATCCTGGGCAGCACCTGAAAGGAGAATCAGGGCTGGAGGCCAGGAGAGACCAGCCCTGGCAGAAGTGTACAGGTGGGAACACCACCTTGCGGGGACTTGGCCTGGGCCAGGCAGGGCCACGTTGCCCTCCTGCATCCTCTGGGCTGCTTTGCTCCTTCAAATGCTGATGAAGTCCTTTGGTCCCTCCTGTGGGGATCGATGGGGACCACATCCAAGCCATGTTTTGCTAGGAGTATCCCCATATGAAGTTATGGGGCTGGGGACACCAGGGCTCCCGAAGTCTGTCCCCTCCCAGCCCTGGAGGCAGCGTGGGCAGGGGAAGGAGCCTGAGCGCTCCACCCCAAGTAGCCACCCTATGCCTGAGTGGCTACTTGGGGCACTTGGCACATAGCAGTTTATTTCATCCCTGCATGAAGCTCAGAGGTAAGTCTTCAGAGCCAGAAGTGGGTATGGGGTTTGACTCCAGGTGCCAGGTGGGGAGCAGCTGGGAGGGCTTTGGTGCCCTTATCCCTTGTGGAGTGAGGGTGGAGTCCAGGGTGGAGGTTGGTGGTGTCTCTGGTGCTAATCTGGTCACACCCCATCACCCTCAAGACCGTAAGCTTTTGACCTTCAACTTCTCTAGACACCGCTCCTGGTGGGGTGAGCATGGCCCTGGCTGTCAGCACGAGGAGCCAGTGGCAGGCTTGGGGCCCCCTGATGGCCAGGCCCTGGTGCCAGGTGTAGGCTGCTGCCTGGAGCATGGCTATGTGGAGGCCCTGCACAGCACCTTGCAGATCCTGGTGGCGGTGAGTGTGGGGGAGGGGTATGGGGTGCGGGAAAGGGGACTCATCAACTGTGGTAGAAGGGCACAGGCCTTTCCTGCTCAGAGGGCCACACTGTCCTTCACCAGGTCAGGATGCCCTTCCTTGCCCATATCCCTACCCAAGAGATTAAAGACTCACCCCACCCCCACCCCACCTATATGGCTTGATCCACTGGAGCCTCGTTGTCCTGCTCTGTAAAATGGGCTCAGGACCAACTGTGACCCCAGAGGCAGCATGAGGATGAAACAAGGGGATAGGACCTGCAGGTCCTGATGAAGTTATGGGGCTGGGGACACCAGGGCTCCCGAAGTCTGTCCCCTCCCAGCCCTGGAGGCAGCGTGGGCAGGGGAAGGAGCCTGAGTGCTCCACCCTGGCCAGCCAAAGGGACCATTTCCTCACCAGCCACTCAGCAAGGGTCTGGGAAGGGAGGCGGGGACCCAGCCTGGCCCACACCTGCTAGCTGCTTTCTGATCCTGTGGTACTGAGAGTAGGGTTGCAGATTACAAATAAAAATACAGGTTGCTCAGTTAAATTTGAATTTCAGAGAAACAAGTAAGTTTTAGTGAGTGTTCCGGGCCATGTTTAGGATATACTTACACTAGCACACACACATTCATTATGTATCTGAAATTTAGGTTTAACTGGGCATTCTGTATTTTATCTGCAACCCCAGCAAAGAGAGTTGACTTAACGTAAGGGGCCTGGGTTGGCAGGAGGGTCTGCAGGGCTTTGGGGTACATACTTTGCCTTGGTAGGAGCCAGCCCTCTGCTGTTTGCTTTGGAGGGTCCAGGAGAAGTTGACCCTTGGATGGCCTCATGCAGTCCTTCAGGAAGAAACAGTCAGAGGGGCCAGAGCACCCGGTGCTGGGGGATCTGAGACTGCAGGTCCTGCAGGCGTCTGGAGAGCTTTGTGGAGGATCTGGGGCAGGAGTCCAGAGGATGGACCCCAAGGGGCTGTGGGAAGGTAGAGTTGTAGCAGATGGCGCCTCCTCTCCCAGAACCCCCACCCCAGGAAGAGCAGGGACGCAGGAAGCTTTTCAGCACCACGGCCAGCTACCCGGCTTGCTCCTTCTACCTGGCCCACGGCGTGTGGGCAAGCTGCTCAAGTTGCTCGTCAGTACTGAGGAGACAGGCCTCCGAGTGAGCGTGCAGAAGGCCCATGGGCTGTCCCCTGGGAAAGTGGGGGCCTCCAGAGCAGGGGCATGAGCTCAGCTTTTCCAGCACCTCTGTCAGCTCTGATGGCGGTGAACACCACTCTCCAGAGTAACTCATCCTGTGGGTAGTGTTACCTGGGCCACGTGAGTGTGGAGGGCTTGGGCCATGGGCAGCCCTGGCCTCGCACCATCTCAGCTGAAACCTTTTCTTCCTGGTTGCCTGCTACCCAAGGGTACAGGGGGGAATGAGATAATGAGGGCCTGCCCTTTTCCCCTGAAGTCTGAGCACCCTCCAATGAGGGCCCCTGCCAGGCCAAGCCCCGGAATCCCTCAGGGCAGCAGCTGGCCCCATCCACTCTGCCCAGAATTGCCTGGGTCTGTCTCTCCTGCACTGTCATCCAAACCATGGAGCTTGGCTGGCTCACAGCTTGTCAACTGGAACTGCCTGGAGACGACCCATTCCCCAAGGGGGGGAAACCCAGTGAATGGCTGTGTAAGGCACCTAGGGAAGTGGCCTGGCTGTAACTCCGGGGTGGGCCTCAGCCTGGGGGGCCATCCAGGCTGAGGTCACATGTCTCCAAGGGCCTCTCTCTGCATCTCACCCGTCTGTTAAGCAGGGACTTGGTCATCTTCCCGGCTCTCTTGTTCAGTGGCCAGCCCTCACCCCTGGAGGCCCTCACCCATACTTTGCCCCTCATCCAAGGGACTGAGCCAGCCCTGCTAGGGAAGTCAGACACCATCTGGAACTTCAGAGCTCAGCCGGCCCACGTCCCGAGGTGACACTCCTGCAGCTTGCCCGGTGTCCGCGCCCGGCCTCTCCATGTCCTTCAGCTGGTGGGCTTTGCCTGTGCATGCTACGTGGTCAGCATTTTCACTGAGGACGAAGACAGCTGTAAGTGTGCCACCCAAGGGCTCCCACAGAAGCCTTTCAGAGACCCAGCAGTGGGGGAGGGAGAGGGGAGCAGAGGGTTGGCCACAGAGGTGGCATCTCTGAGTTCTCCTGCCCTCCTCTCTTAGATGGGTCTCCATGGCGGGGGGGGGGGGCGGGGGGGCGAGGGTCCTGTCTGAGCAGAGAGGGGGATGGTCCAGCCACTTGAGAAGAGGTGAGGGAGAAGTGCCAGGCTGTGGCCACCAGAGGTCAGCTCACTTCGAGACATGCAGGTTTGAGGGCTCCTGTTCTGCAGGGCTGGCCCCCCACGGCCCCCACAGCTGCTGCAGGTGGAGGACTGAGCCCTCAGACTATGGGGGGACAGGCCACTCTCCCTCCTGGCAGCTGAGAACAGGACCCTGCTGGCTGGGCATCCCCCGGGACCTCAGGGCTGGCCTGGACCTATCTGAGCCTCGTGTTCACTGTCCCTCCACTGTGAGCCCTTCTACTTGCCTCTGAGTTGCAACATCAACACTCAGCTGCCCTCATAGGCACCAACCGTCTGGGCTCTGACATGGTCTCATGGGAGGGCCCTGTAGAGAAAAACAAAGCCAGGGTGGGTGGAGGCTGGGTGTACCAGGGGCCCTGGCTCTCATGGGCAGACCCTTCCCTGGGGCTGGGATCAGAATTCAGAGCCTCTGTCCCAGGAGTTAGGTGGCTGTGCGGTGGGTAGTCCACTTGTCCATCCTGTGGCTTAGAGACCTGGCTCACTCTGGGACCAGCTCCTAGCTGCCTTGGTGCTGTGTGAGCACCCCACCATCTCGCAGGCCAAAGCTGGCTGGGAGAGACAAAAAGCTTCATGTGTTGGTCGCATTAACATATACTAGGATAGGAGCCAGCCCTGGGGTTCAGGAATAGATTAGTTTTGCCTGGAAAGCCCCTGCCACCTGGTAACTGTGCAGACAGCTTCAAAGGAGGGGGGGCGGGGGCGGGATGTTTGTGACTATGAACGGTGATTGGGAGAGCCTGCAGTCCCCAACCCCCCCCCCCGGCCCTGAGGATCAGGCTCTCTGGCCACATTCCCCGCTGAGCATGTCGGTGCCCGTTGAAACACTTCACCTGAAGTCGCTTGCACTATTCATGGTTCAGAGAGAGCTCTGTCTCCAGGTCTGAGCTGCCTGGGGTGGTGTCGCCCTCCCTAGGACCCCTCCGCTCACCCCCATCCTTGCCATCACTGTGCATTTAGGGTTGGGTGTGTCCTCCATTCTGCCATTTTTTTCATCGTCTGGGTCTTGTTTTATTTGGGTCTTGATTTCTTTCAGTTGATTTCATTGGTGGATTTGGTCCATTTTCTCTACCGTGTCACTGAAAACCCTCCAACCTCTTGTTCAGGCAAGTGTACTTGTAAGTATGGCTGCCAGTCAGCTTACACAGCCCTGAGGCTCCTGTCCTGGGGCAGCCTCACCAGGCATCGTCTGTCTGTCCATCTTTCATCATCCATCCATCCCCACTTTCCTGAGATATGCTCTGTGCGTCTCCAGACCAGGGATGGGGCTGCAGAGGGTCTGGGGCTTGCCCCCCACCCCCGGAGCTCCATGCCCAGTGAAGTCCGTGGGAATTTGGGTCTAAGCTGGTTTCATGCCAGGGGCCAGGGTGGGGTACCAAGAGGCCACCTACCAGATGGGTGATGTCTCACTGTGGCAGGAAGTTTGGAGTGTTTGTTTCCTATTTTTGGAGGAACAGACTTCTTCCTCCACAACGAGCAGTGTTCCCACCCTGCACACCCAGGCTGGGGGGTGGGTTGCTGGGTACCTGCCTCACCTTCCTTGAAGTAGCCCTTGCCGCCAGCCCTGCCTGCTGTGTCATCCTGAAATTTGGGGTCATCCTGAGATTTGGTGGCTAGTGGTTCTGTTCTTGGTCAAGCTGCACTTTCTTCATTCTACCCATGTCCTCAGGGGCAAGCCTACCCTTCAGCGCCACACCTGTGGCCATCCCCTGGGGACACTGACCCTCCTGGCAATCCCCCAGCCTTTCTACCCTATGAGTGAAGGGTGCACCTTGACCCAAGGCCATCAGAGGTAACAGGCATCCAGCTTCCGCGACACAGAGATGCCTCACCCAGGCCCCTGAGCCAGGGTAGGGCACATGTGAGAGTCAGTGATGGGGGGCACATGGGGCTCTGAAATTACAGTCTGCAGGGGAATTTCACCCAGAGTGAGCCCCTCCTTCCATGCCCAGCCCCTACCCCCAAACACAGAGATGTCTGCAGATGAGCCTGACCTGCCCAGGTGTTAACCCCAGACCTGGGCTGGGCCTTCCAATGTCGCCTTCTACTCCTTTGTCAAAGCCCAGGAAGCCCTCCCCTTCTGGATTTTGTCCCATTTGCATTTGAGCTTTCCAGGGGAAGAGAGCACAGCAGCTCTGATGACCAATGACCTCTGACCCCCTGAGCCTTCCTTCCTAGCCAGAAGCAGCTCCTCAAGGGTTCTTTACCCCCACAGGCCTGCGTAAGTGAAAGAGCATCCCTCCTCATGCCTCCAGCCTCTGATCCACCACAGATGTCAGATGTTGAGGGGACCCTGGACAGTGGGACTCACCAGGCTCCCTGCCCCAGGGCCTTGCAGGTGGCCAGAGCACCTGCCCCAGGGTCAAGCAATTAGATACCAGCCGGGGCAGCAAGCTAGCCCCAGGCCAGGATGACTGCAACTCCAAAAGTTTATAAGTGCTTTTTCTAAAAAGAAAAAAAAGATAGAAAATCACATCCTCTCTCCACAACAGGCCTGGGACTGTTGTCCAAGGAGCCCCTTCCTCAGGTGCCCTGCACTGGAGCTGCTGGACCCTGTAGGCTGCCCACGGAGGTGGGGCAAAGAGCTGGCCTCAGGGACTTCCAGATGGAAAATGTGACCCCACCTTGAAGGTCAGCGTGAGCCCACGGGCCCCCCACGAAGGGTGCTCCTGATTAAACAGTGTACACTGGCCGGAGCTCTCACCAGGTGCTGCAGCTGTTGGGTGAGGGTTGGGTTTGTCCGGGAGCAATGGCCCTTCCCCCCGCAGGGCCAGGCACTGCCTTGTGGTAGGCCCTGGAACTGTTCACAAAAAAGACCTTAGGCAATAGTCCTACAGTGTCCCCAAGGTACCCAGTAGGTAATAAACCACTTTCCCTAAGAAACAGGAGTTAGTGAATAATTACAAGTTTGTCTCAGAAGTGGCCTTAGGCAAGTAGATTGTAGAGGTCCTTAAAAATGCCGAAAAGATAAGAACAGGGAAAAGGGGAGGGGAATGGGCTGCCTTATGAGGAGGCATTTGAGGAAATGGCTTGGAGAAGGGTAGAAGGGTGGGTGCTGCCCTGCTGGTGAGCAGAGATGGGGAGGGGGCAGGGTGGTGGGGAGGGGGCCCATGGTTCGGTTCAGGAACACAGGCTGCTGAACACCATTGGGAAAAGCCTATCACTTTATTGTGAATCTTCAAAAGCATCCAAACTTAGGTAAAACCTCCCCACTCCCCACACCAAGCCATCTTCCACCCTGGGCCAGGAATCAGGCGAGTGGTGCTGGACCAGCTCAGCTGTCCTCGGCAGGCCCACTGCCTGGTCCAAGCGACCGGCTGAGCCAGGCAAGGCGCCCACATGACGGCCGCACTTGGCACCCGGGGGGGGAAGAGGGGTGAGTTAGCAGCTCCCAGTTGGCTTGTACCCCTGGGGAGATCTTGGGGCACACAGACCCTTGAGGACCTTGAGAAGGCCAGGTTCCTGTCCCTATCCCTGCCCCACCCATCTGTGATAATCCAAGGTTCACACATCCACACCCCATGGTACATTTCCACCAGCCTGGGAGCCCAGTTTAAGGTCCCGTCCAGGGTCCTAGGAAAGGACAATCAAGGCAGAGACGTGCCCAGCAGATGTGGTTTAATGTGCCCAAGCAGGAGGCAGTGCCTCCCCACCCAGGGTGCTGTGTGGAGAAGGGTCAGAGCAAGAATCTAAGCGTTGAGGGAGGTAAGGGCTCCATTAGGGCATTTGCCAGGGCTGGGGGTAAAGGAAGTGCTGCCTCCCGCCCTGGTCTCAATGCCTGCCAACCCCGGTGTCAGGGTTGCAGTGTCAGGGCATGCTTGGGGTCACTGCCCAGCACAGAAAGGTATGCTCATGTGGCCCAGGACAGGCAGATGTGCTCACCTGACTTAGGACAGGCAGGTGCATACACAGCTGCGATGGGGGCCCTGCAGATGGGGCACAGCTGCAGGTTGGGTGTGCACTCAGCACAGACCAGGTGGCCGCAGGGCACAAAGACGATGGACACAGTGCAGTTTAGGCACACCTTGCAAGTCCGTTCCTCCCACAGTCGCTGCAGCTGCTCCTCCATGTCCTGGGCTCCTGGGGGCTCAAGAACCTACAGGCTATGGGTATGGGCCTGGGCTCCCCCTGGTTCCTCCAAGGGGGGCTGGGCCTGAGACACCTCCCCACACTGTGACCTCCACCCTCTGTACTGGGCTGATGTGGGAGGTGGGCTGGGGTCACCCCAGGATGCAGAAGAGCTGGCCCCTCCCCAGGTGGGTCCTACCCTCACCTGGCTCCCTGGCACCCTCTGAATGGGTCTCTCTTCTGGGTGTGGGAAGCTCAGGGCCTAGGTGCACAGAAGCTGTAGGCAGTTAGGAATAGACTAAGACTGAGAACTGTGCGGGAAAGTGAGGCCCGGCCCAGAGACAGGTCCAGTTCTGACAGGAGAGGCAGCAGGACCAGCCCCTGCTCCCTAAAACCTTTCCTCCCACCACAGTCAGAATCCCCAGAGTCCACTCATCTGCAGGACGCTGGGCCCCTCCAGCCCCTCATGTGGTGGCTGCATGCTGCATGCTTGCCGGGCCCTAGAGGGGCAGAACAAGAACAAGGGAGAGGTAGGCAGTGTCCAAAGAACAGAGGTACCTCTGCCCCCTGCTGCCCTGCCCCTGTCCTCTTCCTGGAGTAGGTCAGCCACAAGCTGTGATGGGGACATAATGGTTGGCACCACCCAGGGATACTTTTGCCACACCTGCCTCCACCTGAGGCCTCTTTGGACCTCAGTGAGTCCTGCTGGGCACCAGCTCCACTCAGAGCATGCCTGGCTGCCCCTGGAATCTGCAAGGCAGGGGTGCTGGACCCAGGTCAGGGAGGGCCTGGGGCTTTAGGTCATGGGAGAGAGGCAGACAGCCTGTCACTGTGGCCAGTTGCCAGGACCACCTCAACACAGGGGCCTCTGTGTCCATCACAGCTACTCCATCAGCATCCGAGTGGCAGGCTGCAAAGTCAGACTGCCACCAGGAAAAGCCATAAACCTGATGAGCGAAGCCACCACAGACAAAGCCCCACTAGGTGCCAGGCACTGTTTCCTAGAGTGACACTTGGACCCCGTTTAATCCCAGATGGGGTGAGCACTTGACAACTCAGGGCAAGAAGCTCAGAGAGCAAAAGTCACCTGCTCTACAGTCAGAAGAGCCAGGATCTGAATCCTGGAGTTCCTGGAGCCTTGGCCCCCAAGGCCTGGACACAGGTATGGAAAGCCGAGCTCAGCATAGCCGGCTCCTCTGTGGGCTCATGACTGCAGCTGGGTCAACTCTCGGCCTATAGCTGGTATCCACCCCAGCAGAGGCCACCCGGGACACAGCACCTCTCCTCTCCCCATTCCCATCACCTGCCCTGGGACTGGCCACACCTGGAGCCCTAGACACACACAGTGCCGCTTGCAGCCCCCTGAAGCCAGCCCAGACAGTACCCTCACTCCTGGTCAAGCAGCCTTCACTCTCCATGCTGTCCAGCAGCAGGGGGACACCCAACAGCCTCAGCCACAGGGCAGTCTGCAGGTGACCAAGAGAGCAGACATGGGCCACACACACGCCATGGCTCACCAGAAGGGGCAGCAGGGGCTGTGTCTTTCAGTTCCTCCCATTGGTCCTAAAAAGAGCCAGAGAACACCTGTGTCCTCAGTACAGGGAGGTGTGGGGCTGGGGAGGGACCCTCAGCACTTGCTCCCAGCCCTAAGGAAAAGCAGGACTCAACCAGGAGCTGAGCAGGTGGCAACAGGACTCCTGGATGCTGCAGACAAAGTCCCTTCCTTTTGTCCAGAGCAGGAATTCACACCTGAAGAAAGTGAGCTCAGAAGCCCCATGGGTGGTGGGTTTGGGCTGGCAGAAAACCCCCCTCACTATCAGGTTCAAGCTGTAAACGCCCTGGGGCCGGGGTCCTGCCTTTTGCTCCTGTTCCCCCCACAGTGTCCTATGAGGGGGGGAGGGCAGGGTCCCTGAGTGGTGGGCACTTGCTGAGAAGGCTGTTTGGGAAGCAGCCTCTGTTGAGCATCAAGGAAGAAACAGCAAAAGTGCCATCCCAGAGGGCCCCCAGCCCCACCTCAACACCCCCATGACTGCAGACCCAGGAGCTTCCCGCAGGGCCCTTACCTGGGGAACCACTTAGCGTGCTCAGTCCAGGGGTCATCCCCTTGCTCCCAGCTCTGCAGACCCCCGTAGCAGAAGCACCTCACCTGGTCCTGTTGACCTGGGGGGAGCAGAGATGCTGGCCCTCCCTGCACCCCTGCTCCCACTGGGCCAGGTGTGTCTCCCAGGCTGGGGACAGGGGTTCTCAGGTAGCTTTTTCTTATAGGGTGGGAGCTCTCTGAGGCCACAACTGGGTCTGCCACCCCTGCCCCATATTCTTCCCAGATCTCACATGCACCCCAATTTTCTCAAAGGAGAAATGGGATAACAGCATCTGGGCACTTACCAGGATGGACAAGAACATTCGTGAAAGGAATGTGGCACATTGCTCACAGAGGCAGGGGGTGGGGGTGGGGGTGGGGCAAACCCCTGGCCCCAGAACACCCTGTCACCTTGGAGCTTCGGGAGACAGGAGTATATACGCCCATAACTCTACCCAGGTGCCACCTCCCCAGGATGGATTCCCAGTGACAGGTAAAAGGGGCACTGCAAGGCTCACATTATTTTGGGTCGTGAGGGACCTCTTTGCTTCACTCCCCCACTATCAACAGAATTGTCACCTGGTACTGCAGATGGGGGCTGCAGGCATGTCCCACCACCAGACCTCCAGAGAGCCTGTGTCTGGATTCCCGGGGCCCCACAAACATTCCTCCTCCCAGCTCCAACTGTCTCACCACTGACCCCCCCAGCCAGGGTCCAGCTGTGCTGTGTTGTTCTGGCCCCTCCCCAGCTGCACTTGTCAGTCTGAAGCAAATGCCCAGGAGAGACTCCAGGGCTGGGGACAAGTGTGAAGGGCTGCAGGACCCCTGCCCCTTCTTCATTGGGCTCGGACCCTCCCTGCTGTAGGGTATGGGCTCCTTGGAGTAGGTGGACCCTCAGTGCACAGAGGTCCTGAATGGTGCTCAGGCCCCAGGACTTACCACTGTGGAAGAAGCCGGCAGCGGCCAGCAGCCCAGGCCGCAACGTGGCAGTCAGCAGCCAGTCATAGGATGAGGCCAGCCGCAGTTCCTTGGAGCCCATCTCCAGAAAGGCGGGCCTCGAGGATGGGGTGGCCTCGGGCCCCTCCTCTTCTTCTTCCTCTGCCAGGGGACACAGCTGACCGAGGGTCTGCCCATTCATGTGGTCCTGGCCTCCCCAGGACAGGGTACTGCCAGAGTCCTGGCCTAGGACGTGCACAGAGAGCGGGGTCCACAGTGCCCCCATGTGGGGCTGCCTCTGGCTGCCTCTGGCTGCCCAGTGGCTCAGCTCTGGGCCACAGCACCAGCACTTGGCCCTGTCCTCAGGCCCCATAGAGGAAATACCAGCCGTGACCAGTTCTGCTATAGTAACAGTGCCCCCGGATAGCCAGGCCTGGAATGTGCCCAGCCAGGCTGCCTCAGAGGTCCTGAGACCCAGGCCCGGCCTCCTGTTAGTTGTGGCCTTTGCATCAAACAGCTGCGAGATGAGGGCAGGCACTGTCCTGCCCCCCAGATGCCCCAGGTAAGGGAGGGGCCAGGGGCCCCTGAGGGCTGCTGGGGCCCAATGCTTTCTGGAAGGGGCCAGCATCACATGCTCTCTGGGGTGGGGGGGGTGTCATGAGGCTGCAGGGCAGGGGCTGGGGCAGTGGGGGCCTCTGTGGGGGCCAAAGATCTCCTTTCACTCCATGGGAGCAGGCAGTGTCTCCAGGACAAGGGGAAGGGTCCAGAGCACAAAGACCCCTCCCAAGACAGCTGAGGGCTGGCACTGGCTTCAGGACCTCAGGGAGCGGGGAGGAGAGGAGGAGTTGGTGATGCTGTTGGTGAGCTCAGACTTCCTGGGCCTGGTGCCAGGGGCAGCCTCTGGAAGCAGAAGGTTCCAGGTGATCGGAGCTATGCAATTAGTGCTGCCCCAGAGGAAGGGGTCACAGGGGTGTCTAGTGAAGGGCTGGGCCTGGAGCCATTTACCTAGATGCCTTCCTGCTCTGAACCCTGGAGCCAAAGGGGACTTGAGATATCCCTGTGTCCAGTGGGGTGCAGGAGGGCCTCGGCAGATCCAGGCAGATCCAGGCCGCTCAGGTCCTCAGGGTGTGAAGAGGGGAGCAAATGGAGTCCCACCCTTCCCAAGAGTTTAGAGGCTTGGGGAGGGGCTGGCACCTCCTCTTTCACCTCCCTAGGCCTCAGGGAGGGTCTTTGGGACCAGGCGCATCTCAAGGTCCGTTTTCCCATTTGAATTAGAATCCTGGCTCCTGGTCTGGAGGGGGCCTGGGGTTTGGGACAGCACTTGCTCCAGGCCCAGGTCAGAGCTGCTGGCCACATCGCATGTCCCCGTCCCTGGAATGACTTCCCTCAAACTTGGTCACAGCCACATGGTCTCCGCCAACCAGCCCAAGCCCAGGGGCCCTCGTGCCCTCAAACCCAACAGGTAGAGAACATGGGAGAAAGAATGTAACTTCAGGGAAGCCAGGGCTCCCAAGGTGGGCAGGGTGGGATCCCAAGGTCACAAAGGCCCTGGTGTGGGAAGGATGGAGAGGAAGGCTGGATGGGGTGCAGGGCCCTTGCCCCCATAGCCCCTCCCCAGAGGTCACCTCTTCCCTCAGCTCATTGGCCTGCTCAGGCCCCAAACCCCGTCACCCCTTTTTCTCATTGCCCCATCTGCTCAGCCCATGCTTGACCTCAGTGCATCAACCTCTTAAAAAAGTACTTGATTAAGAATAAAAAGAGGAATCAGGCTGTGAAGGGCCATTGCTAATGGTGGGTGGGGTTCTCAGGGCCCTGCTGGCAGGGTGGAGCTGGGAGGAGGGAGTTCCTAACCTGGGCCTGGAGCTCCCCAAGCCCCACTGGCCTGCCCCATCCACCCTCAACTCACCTCTGACCTTCCTGAGCCCACACAGACCAAAGCCTGGGGCCTGCCCTCCTATATACTAGCCACAGTTGTGCCTCACTGCCGGCAGGTGGGGATGGGGGTGGGGGGGACTGCCACCTCACTTTCCATGAGATCCCATCACCATCACTGTCCTGGCTGCACCACTGGCTTAGCCTTGATGTTGCCAGAGTTCTAGCAAGATCCCCAAACCCTCTCCTATCAGAGGCCCAAAGCTACCCTTTGCCTGGAAATCCTGGCAAAAGGTGTGGCCCAGGAGCACCCCCACCTGTGGTGCAAAGCAAGGACTCCAAGGGATCACAGGGCACCAGGTGAGCCCATTAGGGGCCCAGGAGAAGGCTTCGGGCTTTGGATGCAGCAAGAGCAGGCATGGGGTGAAGGGGCTGGGGAAGGTGGGGCGTACACACACACACAGACTTTGCAGCTCCCTGCCTAGGGGTTGAACGCTTGGGGCTGAATGCTCTGTGGTCCCCATCTTGACATTCTTTTGTCTTTGCATTTGTGTTTTGTAAAGTGACATCTGATGGGACAATGGAACATGAATTGGGGCCTTGGAGCCTCCCTGTACCAATTCCCAGGACCCATTCTCAGCTGCCCACTCCTCTGTCAGTGACTACTGCCACCCCTGGGCGTGAACACGAAGGGGTGAAGAGTCACAGTGGTGGGCTTATGATGTCCATGAGGGTCTGTGCTCCCCTGTGAGCACAGCTGCTCGAGGTTACCATGACATTAAGTAGCAAATAGTAAATTCTAGGACAGGGCTGGAGAGAGATGGCAGAGGAGGGGAACAGGACCATGTACCATGCTGCAGCCCTGCTGGGTCCTCCTGGGCTGGGGCCACCCTCCCGGTTGCCAGGTGAGGCACCTCTCCTCGCCAGAAAAGCACAGGGAACTTTTTCAGCAGGTGCCAAGGTTCCTCTCATTGCCAAGGTTGGCACCACCTGAACTGGGATGTGGCTGCCAAGCAATCCTATTCTGACTGCCGCATGGGCCACCCGGCAGGCATGTCCGCATCCTGCTCTCACACCCAAGATAGAAGACAGTTCGTGCTGAGGAGGAAGGTACCCTTGTCAAAGTGGAGTCAGGACAGTGCAGGTCCAGCTGCTGGACAAGCAGGGAGGGAAGTGACGGCCATGGACCGGCCCCTCGGGGAAGCCCTCAGAAGGGGCAGGGTGCTGGGCACCAGGAGCTGGTTAAAGTCCTCCAGCTGGCCATAGATAATCTGCGTGGCCCGGGCAAGCTCTTTAACTTGTGGGAGACTCAGCTGCTCCCAGAACCCAGAACTGCTCTAACTCAGTAGTTTGCTCTCTACCTATTAGATCATGGGCCTCCCACATGCTGAGTTGTCTTCCCAGAACCACACTCAGCGGGGGACACAGGCATGGCCTGGGCCTAGGGGAGCTGCCCTTCCAGTGGGTGAGCAGCCACCTCTGTGCCCCGGCTCTGAGTCCTAGCTGGCGAGCGTCTGCCCTTCCTTCCTGAGGCCAGGGCAGCGCACTTCCTGGCTCCATCTCAGCTGTGATCCAAGGTGACTTGTTTACCCCTGCCTTTCTCCCCGCTGGGTCACAGGACAGCAGCAGCTGGTTCATCCTGTCCCTGTGCCTGCTGGGCTCCCCGCACACAGTAGGTGCTCGATGAATGCTGATCAGCTGGACCCTTCTGCAGGCTGTGTAAGTGCTCCCCCATGGGGGAGTTCCACAGGGCAGGGGCTGGCTCACGCCCCACACCCCACACTCATGCACAGGGCATGTGGCAGGTGCTGTTAACACGGAATGAATGATCCAATGAGATATTTAAAGAGAGGAAGTTTCACAACTGTAAAGTGCTAGGAATCACAGGAAGCAAGTCAGAGTTTCTCCAGAGGAGGAGCAGAGGAGCCCTGAGACATGAGTAGGATTTGTTGGGGACAAAGCAGCTCCTCAGAAAGCCCAGGGGAGGGGCTTCTGGAAGGAGGCTTCTGACTAGGCTCGAGTCAGAGTTTAGCTGAGGAGGTGACCAGGAGTGGCAGATGCCAAATAGACGTCTTCATCTATCACCATTGGGTGGATGGGTGTCTTCATTTGCAGGCCCCCAGAGGCCAGCTGTTGGGTGAGCTGTGTCCTGTGACACCTGGCGGGGGGGCATTGCTCCAGCTGGGTAGTCACCTCAACTCAGAAACACCAGCCTTAAAGCCCCACCCCAGCTCAGAGAAAGGTCTCTGTGCTGACTAGCAGGCACAGCCTCTTTTGGTGGCAATCTGCCAGATCTAACGTTACATAGGTGGCCAATGTTAGTGCTCTTTGACTCAGCGACCCCACCTGCAGGAACCTCCCACCAAGTGTCCTCACAGAGGTGTGCACATTCATCAGGGCCAGGACACACAATGCAGTGAGGCTGGAACCTGAATAGCCTGTGAATGACCTTGTAAAGGACACGGGGAATGGGGAATGGGCATTGAGGTGTTCAGTGAGACTTAGAACCACGTGCTGGCCAGACAGTGGGGTGGGGAACAGACAGGCCCATGCTTATATGTGCAGTTGGGGAGGAGGGCATGGAGAACCCCAGCTCCCTCAGAAGTGGGACTGGGGATGGGGGTGGTGCCTTCTGCCGCCCACCTTTGAGTTCAAAGGTGAGGTTTTTAACTAACTACACGTCTGTATGCCTTGAGATTAAATAGAACATCAAACGTCTTTAATGCTGGCAATGTTTAGAAAAATTCCATTCCAGTTGGGTACAGCAGGGATGTGGTGAGGAGGGGCACCAGTCTAAGGGCTTAGGGCCCAGGATGGGGTGGGCTCTGTTGTTTGAGATGCAGAGCAGAAAACCTCTGTGCCATGTGCCTGCATGGACTTGGCTCCTCCCTGAGGCCAAAGGATGAGTAGGAGTCAGGTGGAAGGGGAAGAAGCAGTGGAGAGAACCTGTTGGTCCCAGCACAGACCCGGCAGCTGAGCCACCCCTGCCCTTATGGTCTTCCAAACCCTGAGCTGGTCAGGGTCATCTGAGGCCCCCACACCCTCTCCCTGTGCCAGGAGCTGCTCTGTTCCCAGCCTGCAGGGTCCAGATCTTGTCCTGGGGCAAGACTGGGGCAGGTTCTCCCACCCCTTCATGGGCCCATGCACAGTCCCTACATTCAAGTTGCTTTGGGGCCCCTAAGTTCCCTGTTGGCTGGGATCCATGCTCCCCTGATTTGGGTGGCTATCAGATCCTGCTGGCCTGGGGGTGGCTATCAGATCCTGCCTGCCCTTCCCTGGAGAGCAGCCTGTGTGATTGTGCCTCTTCAGTCCTCTCATTTTCTGGGCCACTCCTTCCACATTGTGTGTGGTACCCAGCTCAGTCCCTGGATGCTCTCCAAATTTTCTATTTGACATTGCCTGTGATCCTTGTACTGGGCTAAAAAGTGTCCTCCAAAATTATGTATCTGTGAATGGGACCTTATTTGAAAAGAGGGTCTTTGCAGATAGAATGAAGCTAAAATGAGGTCATGCTGGATTAGGGTGACCCCAAACCCAATAAAAGGAAAAGGCCATGTGACAATGGAGGCAGAGAGCCAAGGAACACCAGGCACCTGGGGCCACAAGGATCCTCCCCTGGAGCCAAATCCCAGGTCAAGAGTCTAACAAGCAAACTGGCCATAAACTGGGGAGCTCTGAAAGCAGCACCTCCAGGGACGCTGGAGCCCCGGGCTTCCGGGGACAGGTGACCCAGAAGGCAAGGGTACAAACAAAACTCAGGAAGTCCAGGGCTAACACCCACCGGAGGGCCCAGAGCTCACACCCTTGGGCACCCTTCCGAGGGATGTTGGAGCGTTCGGAGCGAGCTGCAGGGTATATTGGACTCCAGCCCGTGGAAGTGGCTTTAAGTTGGTGACCGCTCTCCCTGGCTCCGCTTCTTCACGTCTCGGGGATAAGCCCAGGGGTGCCGTCGGGTCCATGACCTGCGCAGCGCGCACCTCCGAGGAGCGGCATCACGCTGCGGCCGCCCAAGGGACTTCCCGGGCTCGCCCCGCCCCCGGCCCCGCCCATGGCGCGCGAGGCTGGGACCGCGGCGCGAAATCCGTCCCGTCGGGCTTCGGTGCGCAGGCGCGGCGCGTGGCGGCTGGTCCGCACTCCCGGCCTGCCCCGCGCGCGTTGACGTCGCGCAGCCTCGTCCCCGCCGTCGCCGCTGCCGACGCCGCCATTGGAGTCGGCTCCTCGTCCGTCTGTGTGTTCCGTCCCTGCTCACCGCGCTGCGTCGCGGCCCGCGAGCGGCCCGCGCGCCCATCAGCCGCCGCCGCGGCCGCCCGGCCGGCGCCCGGGGAGGGGGCGGCGGGCCCGGGGCCGCGAGAGCGCGGGTGACAGGCCCGGCCTCGCGGGAGGCCGAGCCGGCGGGCGCTCCCGCCCCGCGCCGGCTGTTCATGAAGCATGTCGGCCACCAGCGTGGACCCCCAGGTAGTGGGCCGGGCAGGGGTCGCGGAGTTGGGGTCTGGGGTCTCGGGGTCGAGGTCTCGGGGACAGGGGCTGGGTCGTAGGGTTGGGGCCGGGGTCGCGGGGGGACGAGGGCTGGAGCCGCGGGGTGGAGGCCCCGGGCGGGGTCGCGTGTGACCGCCGATTCCGTTCGCGCCGGAGCGCGCCGTCGCCGGGGAGCGGTTCTGGTAAATAACTTTGTGTTTCCCTTTCCTCCGGGTTTCGTCCGCTCGCACGTCCCGGCCTGCGGCGGTGCAGAGAAGCAAAGGACAAGATAATAAAGGTAAGCGGTGTCGGGACGGTCTGTGCGGGCCCCCGAGTGCGGGAGGGAGCGGGCGGTCACGGAGTGCGGACCCGGTGGGGGAAGAGGGCTCGCAAGTAGCGTCGAGAAGCGGAAACTTCCTCCTCGGCTTCGGGGAGATAAAACTTTAGGTTGTGGTATTTGGGGAGATTTGACAGGTAGGAAACTGGGACTTTCGTGGGTGGTGAGAGTAACTGCACGGTGGTTGGTTGGGATGGGGAGGGAAGGAGGCCGAGGGGCTGGAGGGCTGTGAGCCGGCCCAAGAGTAAGGGGCTGGCGCTGGGAGAAGGACGTTGGCCCAGTGACTTGCTCCACACCCCGCACTTCGAGTCCTTGTTTCCTAAGTCCCTGGCCCTCTCTTGTGATATTCTGTCCTGGGGTAAACCCCCAAAACTCACTGTGAGAACCTGTAAGTGACACTTCGCACTTACTTGGAAGACTGTTTTTAACCAGTGTGTGTGAGACTCTGGTGTAACCAAATATGGTTCATCATGTTTTCGGTTGGAAAAGGCCCAGCACTTTATTTACCTTTCCTTTCCTGGCTGAGCCTTGTAACTGGAAAATACAGGGAGAGTCAGATAATAACAAGTTGAGAAATGTCATTCAGTTGCACTCTATTTCCCAGCTGTAACGATGTGGCCTAGGCCTGGTCCTCTCTCTTTCATGCAGACCGTTGAGCTTTATATACGTCTTCTTAGACCACTTCATCTTT
This sequence comes from Miniopterus schreibersii, assembly GCF_964146895.1. Lineage (NCBI taxonomy): Eukaryota > Metazoa > Chordata > Mammalia > Chiroptera > Miniopteridae > Miniopterus > Miniopterus schreibersii. Next base: position 1,011,068 of record NC_138110.1, read on the forward strand.
ACCAAAACCTGGTTCCAGGGGCCTTGCATTCTTTTGTCTGCACCTCTGTTTTGTCCACATCTACCAAATTATGATGGGATCTTTATTAGAAGAGCATAACCTCAATTACTGAAAGTTCTGATTAGTTGCTATTCTAATTAGTTGTATAAACATCAGTTCCATACTGTTTATGTCCATTTCTAAATAAAAGCAATTTCTACATGAAATTGTTGGGTGTAGACTTTACTACCTTTAATTTCCATGCTTAAAAGTAATTTTTTAAAATGCAAACATAATATTTGTTTCTGCTATTTGTTCTAGTACAAAATGGTTCTTTGCATCAGAAGGATACAGTTCATGACAATGACTTTGAGCCCTATCTTTCTGGACAGTCAAATCAGGTGAGTTTATATTTGTTAATATATATATTCTACATTAGTTTTGACTGAGTTATGTAATCTACCTTTACTGCCATATTGCTGACTTTACTGCTTTATTTTTATTTTTTAATTATGTTTTTATTGATTTTTAGAGAGAGGAAGAGAGAGGGAGAGACAGAAGCATCAATGATGAGAGAGAAACATCATCATTGGGCTGCCTCCTTCCTGCACACCCCCTACTGGAAATCAAGCCAGCAATCTGGGCATGCTCCCTTAGGAGGAATTGAACCAGTGACCTCTTGGTTCCTGGGTCAGCAGCTCAACCACTGAGCCACACTGGCCAGACTGACTTTATTATTTTAAAAAGAAAGAAGCAGACTGTAAAGTACTAGAAATAATAGAAAAGCTGCTAATGAAGCCGAGCTTGGGGTTGAACGCAGGGTTGAATGCAGTGAAGCTGGATTTCTCTGAGGAGATGCTGTCCTTCCAGGGCTGGCATGAAGCCGATTTCTGGTTTGCCGCAATGTTGGTGGGTCAGTGATACGTTGCCTTGGTCCAGGTGGAGGTGTGAGTACTTCTCTGGTGAGCTATTTTCAGCTTGACCATGGGCAGTGTGGTCCAGGAGAGCACCTAAGAGCCCAACTCTGAGGCCCAACTCCTTCCTTGGGTTTGAATATCAGCTCCACCACTGACTGCCGCTTCCTCAGATGGCTTGCCTTCTGTGCTTGTTACCTTTTCTATAAACAGAAAGTGGTGAGTGTTGCATAGACGTGTCAGGGGATGACATTAGATGGTGCATGTAGAGCTCGGAGATGGTACCCAATACAGGGCCCAGTGACTTTTATAGCCACCTGGTGTTCTTAGGTTTTTCAGGTTTCTCAGCCTTGGCACTGTGGACATGTTGGACTGAAACATGCTTTGTGTCGTGTGTTGTAGGGTGTTTAGCAGCCTCCCCGGTGTTCATCCACGAGATGCCGTTAGTAATTGCCCCAACCACCGCCACAGCCACCCGTGTGTCTCCTGGGGGGTAAATTGCCCTGGTTAAAACCACTTGGGGTAGTTGGAGTTCATGCTTAACATACAAATATTTATAATATCTATCACTTTTAAAATGCACTGTGCTGGTTTGCTTTAGAGTAAAAGCAGGCTTTGCCTCATCCCTGTGGTGGAATAGAGCCAGTCTGCCCTTCTCTAAAGCATCTCAGGACTTCTCACCCTCCTCCCTACTGCATTACAGGTGGGCAGCTGGGCCCTGAGAATCTGCCCTGCCTCTGGGAGGACCAGGTGCTGCAGAGTAGAGCTGGCCTGGCCTCGGTGGTTCTGCCAGTGGTGACAGCAAGAAGTTAATGGGCTTATTTTTTTTACTGTTCCATTTTTTTCTTAGATGATTTAAATACTAGATAATTATTGTGTGTTAATTTTAACCAAAAGGAGAGGGTGCTTCATTACACTTGAAATATACTTCTGTGAAGTGGATCTTCCATGTTACTTGAGGATTTGTTTTAAAATTTCTGGTGTCACTGGAGTGGTCACAGCTCTGTCGCCCTGGGGAGGCTGTGTGGGAACAACCTGAAAGCAGCCCCTTCGTCCTGTTTGTTAAGAGGTGCTCTTGCTCTTCCAGTTCTTGCTTAAGAGTAAATCCAGGCTCTGGGTTGAGAATGGGGTTTACAGAAACACCAGTTGTCACAGAGGGTAGGGAGCCAGGGACACAGGAGAGGGGAGTTCTTGGTCTTGCAGATGAAGAAATGGAGGAGCAGAGGCCCTGGTCTGCTGGGTGGTGGAGCCTGGCAATGCAGAGCCAGGCTCCTCTTCTCTGTTCCTGTGTCTGTGGCCACTTCCTCACAAGGCCACAGGGCAGAGCTGCCCTATAGTCAGGACTCACCTGGGAACTATAGGGGCCCTGCTGGCAGACAGACTCCTGTTAGAAAAGTGCTCTTTGCATCTTGGCCCCCAGTTCTCACTGAGGATGTGTGGGGTGGCCAACTGCCAGGTGCTAATGAGGGAGGGACGGAGAGATTGGTGTGGCGGAAGTAGAAAGCTCAGTCCCTGTGGCTGCACACAGTGCTCTGAGGTTGTGCAGACATATGACAAGCTGGGCACCACAGGTGCAGTTCTCTGAGGACTTTCCCTCTTGCACATGCATACCTAGCCCTGTGGTGCTTTTTTTCTAAGCCAGGTGTTTGCCGTAGCTAGTCAGAGGCTACCATGCTCTTTTATTTTGTGAAGCCTTGACACTGAGTGACATGGAGAACGTTTCAAGGCCTGGCCTGCCTGTAGTCGGGAGCCTTTGGCAGTGGGACCCTTGCCCTGGGTGGGCCTTGCAGCAGAGGCTAGCCGTCCTGAGCGCAACTGGCAGGACCCAGAGGGATCCTAACACTCAATGTCAAGTTGCTCAAAACCTGCTCCTCCAGACAGAAAGCAAATGCAGAAATTCTGTGGCTATCAAACTGCTGTCTCCATGTGACCTGAGGGGCTGAAATCACAGCCCTTCGAGCAAGGAAGGAAGCAGGGATCTGGTTTTTCTGGAGTCTGGTCACTTTGTCACTGTTTTCATAATTGCCCTTGATTCTTCTCCTTTTTACATAATTTATTCAAGGTTCTTTTGTTTCCTTTTTATGTAAATGCTTCTCAACATACTCCAAAAATGTTCTGTTCCCCTTGGGCTTCTGAAAGGTCCTTTTCTCTCTAGTTTTCTCTCTAGTTCCTGCTCTTGATCAGTGGTGGCTGAGTCACCTTATTGTTTATGGAACCTAGAGCATTTGAGTAATTTCAGAATTCTTTCCTTCTCAGAAAAACGGATATAGGAAGCAGACGTTCAACTTTAAAATAAACGGTTCTGGTCATTGAGAATGAGCGTTGTGTTTTAATGTGGTTAAATTTTAGTAAGTATGAAATACTTAATGCTAGAATAGATTTATAGCTTATTGTGTTTTACCACTTATTTTTCCAAAGAAAACCATCTGGAGATAATAGTCACTGACTCCTCCAAGTTCGTTTTGTTTGGTATGTCTATTTTTTCACCATTTTAGCTTAGTCACCAGATGGCCCGAGTGGCAGTTACAGTCCCTTCTAGGAAAGTGCCAGGCGTGGTGGTGGTTTCACCTCCTAGGAGTTCCCTCCTCACAGGTGTTGCTGTGCTGAGAACAAGATCGGAATTTGTTCTCACTTGGTTTGCGCACCGTGTGGCTGGTGAATGGACTCCATGGTCACCATCTCTGGTGTACAAATTGGCCAAGGGATAGCTTGTTGGTTGTCACGGGCCAAACAGGTGTGTTTGGGCTAGAGTACATCTTGTCACATCCTGTGTAGGGAGCTCATGCTGGCCATGCCCGGGGTGCAGGGAGGACGTTGGCTCTGAGCGCTCCATGTCTGTGCTTTCAGTTGGTGAGTTGCAGTCCACGTTGAAGTACGGGGGATTTAGGGCAGTTTCAGTTCTCTGTAAGTTTAGGAACTGCCTCCCTCCCGGGGAAGGGCAGGAGGCTGTGGTGTGGACGGCAGCCTAACGTGCAGCCCATACAAATATCATGTGGAGGGGATGTCTCCAGAATGACACTTTAAATAGCTTGTTGAGTGAACATGCTGTGTCCTGTCAGGTATGTCCAGTGCTGCGCAGTTTCATTCCCACTGTTGGTGTTCTTGGCTTCTCCTTCAGCCATGAGAGCAGTCTAACTCATCCCGTTGTTTCCACAGAATAACAGTTACCCCTCCATGGCGGATCCCTACCTGTCCAGCTATTACCCACCATCCATCGGATTCCCTTACTCCCTCAATGAGGCCCCATGGTCAACCGGAGGGGACCCTCCCATCCCATACCTCACCACCTACGGACAGCTCAGCAATGGCGACCATCATTTCATGCACGATGCCGTGTTTGGGCAGCCTGGGGGCCTGGGGAGCAACATCTATCAGCACAGGTTTAATTTTTTCCCAGAAAACCCTGCCTTCTCAGCCTGGGGAACAAGTGGGTCTCAGGGGCAGCAGGCCCAGAGTTCCGCTTATGGGAGCAGCTACACCTACCCTCCTAGCTCCCTGGGTGGTACGATTGTGGACGGGCAGACGGGCTTTCACAGCGACACCCTCAGCAAGGCCCCTGGGATGAACAGCCTGGAGCAGGGCATGGTGGGCCTGAAGATTGGCGATGTCACCACCTCTGCAGTCAAAACAGTGGGCTCAGTCGTCAGCAGTGTGGCAATGACTGGAGTGCTTTCTGGCAACGGTGGGACAAATGTAAACATGCCGGTTTCGAAGCCAACTTCGTGGGCTGCCATCGCCAGCAAGCCGGCAAAGCTGCAGCCGAAAATGAAAGCCAAGGGTGGACCTGTCATGGGGGCCGCACTGCCCCCTCCGCCTATAAAACATAACATGGACATCGGCACCTGGGATAACAAGGGGCCCGTCCCCAAGGCCCCGGCCCCCCAGCAGGTGCCGGCCCCCCAGTCTGCCCCCCAACCTCAGCCAGTTGTTCAGCCTCTGCCTGTTCAGCCCCCCCCTCTGGTCCAACCACAGTATCAGAGCCCCCAGCCGCCTCCCCAAACCCGCTGGGTTGCCCCGCGCAACAGGAACGCTGCGTTTGGGCAGAGCTCTGGGACCGGGGGTGACAGTCACTCCCCCGGAAGCACCCAGCCCAGTTCTGCCCCAAGCGTGGAGTCCCACCCAGTCCTTGAGAAACTGAAGGCTGCCCACAGCTACAACCCTAAGGAGTTTGACTGGAACCTGCGGAGCGGCCGTGTGTTCATCATAAAGAGCTACTCTGAGGATGACGTGCACCGCTCCATCAAGTACTCCATCTGGTGCAGCACCGAGCACGGCAACAAGCGCCTGGATGGCGCCTTCCGCTCCGTCAGCAGCAAGGGGCCTGTCTACCTGCTTTTCAGTGTCAACGGCAGTGGCCACTTCTGTGGGGTGGCCGAGATGAAGTCACCCGTGGACTACGGCACCAGCGCTGGGGTCTGGTCTCAGGACAAGTGGAAGGGCAAGTTTGACGTGAAGTGGATTTTCGTCAAGGACGTGCCCAATAACCAGCTCCGGCACATCCGGCTGGAGAACAACGACAACAAGCCGGTGACAAACTCCCGGGACACCCAGGAGGTGCCCTTGGAGAAGGCAAAGCAAGTGCTGAAAATCATCGCCTCCTACAAACACACCACCTCCATCTTTGATGACTTTTCTCACTATGAGAAGCGCCAGGAGGAGGAGGAGGTGGTGCGCAAGGTGAGTCTGGTAAGCCAGGGTGTCCTGGGCCCAGCCCTCGCCTCCAGGTGCAACCCTGGTGGCGTTAGAGTGGGCGGCCATACGTAACTTTTGATCCTTTCTCAGTTTTTGGGAAACAGTAATTGGGACCACAGTGCACAATTCTGCCATAAAGGACTTCAGGGTGACTCCTCTTCTCTGAGTTGTGGTGTTTCTAGAACAGAGCTGCTTAGTTTTTGTCAAGTCAGGGACACTCACAAGTTCTGTTCTTGGGCATTGGGGCCGCAGCGAGGCTGCTGGGCTGTGAGACCCCACCCACCGAGGGAAGTAACTGCTGGTCTGCAGGTCGTTGCTTATTTTCTCTCGAAAGACCCGGTATCCTGCAGTTTTTGGAAAGTTGACCCCGATCTCTGTGGGTGGTGAGAGAATGTCAGGGGAGGGGGCTGGGTGCAGACATGTCAGAACCCCCAGGCCTGGAGCTGGTCTCTGGGGATCCAGCTCCCCATTTGGCAGAGATACCCAGAGCCCAGGGGCTGCAGTCCTAAGAGGATCGCAGGTGCCCACAGGCTGGCCCTTGAATGGGAGCATGAGGACAGTATCTTTTTAAAATCTTTTTTTCATGAAACGTCAACAGATAATAGGTGGGTTTTAATCTTTTTCTGGTCATCTATGCTAGTCCATGTTAAAAACAAAGCATCGCCCACCTGTGGGCTTCAAATGTCCCAAAGCATTTCAGCAGAAAGGCTGCAAAGGGGCCTGTAGTTAGCAGTTGTAAAAGTTACACTTACAGGTAACAGCTTTGTTAGCAACGCTTTGAAAACAAGTTGGTCTCATTCTCTCTTGTGCAGAAAGGAGAAGGGTTTATCACTTATTTCCAGGTGCTGAAATTCTGTATTTTAGCTCTTTTTATGTGTAGCATAAAATACCTAAAATAAATAAAGTTGCTGAATTCACAGGGACGGATAAGAGCTCATTGGTTATGCAACTTGAGGGCCTTAGGCAGCTTGTAGCTGGTTCTTGGCTGTGTGTATAGTTCATCTTAAATACTATGATGTTTTCCCTAAAGCTCACTAGGTTCTCTGAAGGTGATGGTGAGCTCAGGGATAGATTTCTGCCCTCACCTGCTTGGTGTTTAGGAGGTTCTAGTGCTCTAAAACTTGCAATGTAGCAGCTAGACCCTTGGATATCTGTTAAGCCAGTCAGGTGTTGGGAAGTGAAGGCTGCAGTCAGACCTGGGCGGGGCTTTGAGCCCTTTCTCCAGCCTTCCCAACAGGCCTCTGAAATTCCACCAGAACACAAGTTGGGCTTCTGTTACTTTCCTGGGCATCCTCAGAATGCTCACGTGTCAACGTTACCTTAACTCACACAATGGGAGGGACAGGCGGGGGGCCTGACTGGTTCATGTTCATGCTCACTGTGTGGTGGACTGGGTGATTCTCGGCCTGCTTCCAGCACCTCCCAGCAGGGCGCTCTGGGCTCCCTGATCATCAGGAGTTGGACACTGGGCTCTGAAAAACGGACAGACTGAGGAGTTTGGGCTCTTCAGGCCTGGGCTTATGCAGAGGCTACCTGGCTCTCAAGACACCTAGGAGCAGAGCCGCCTTTTGTCAGTAAGTCATAGGTTACTTTTGGCAGTACTGTTGTGCTATCCTATCTCAGCTTAAATTTGGAAACCCATTGATCACTTAGGGAGCACTAACCCTTAGGAGCTGTATCAGACCCGGTCCTGTAGGTGGGTGTCAGTCTCCTGGAGAGCCTTCCCTTTGGTTCTGCTGCTGAGCCTCTCTGGTGAGGACAGCCTCCAGGGCCTGGCTCCTCCCATCACAGATAGCCAGCCACGGAAGCCAGACAGCCATGGGCTTTCAGGGCACAAGGCGAGCCCTGAGTGGTTTATGGTGGTGATTCTTTCTAAGAGAATGCAAAATATATTTGTGAGTTTTTCCATTTTAGAGGTCAGTGCAAGGAGGAGGTGCTAAATCATATAGAGCGGTGCTGTCTTTCACGACCAGTTGCTGGTTGGAAAGTGGCGCAGAGGCCTCTGCCAAGCGCCCTGCCCTAGTTGACGAGGTGGTGTGTGGGGAGAGAATTGGGGTGTGTTGTTAACCTGAAGACACATTCAGTCCATTTTTAGCAAAAGGGTTCGATTTATTGTGTGACCCTTTCAGAGTCCTGTCGGTTGGGGACTCTGTCATGACCAGCCCCACACAACGTTGTCATTCATGAGCTTTATTGTGGTTGCCGGACAGGGCAGGATGAAGTGGGCAAGCAGGGCCACACCCCAGTGCAGGGACATGTGCTCCTCAGGCACCTCCTACATTCCAAGCTGAGTATAGTTACAGCATTGTAAGGAACCTGCTGCCGGGATGCATGTGGGTGGGGAGCCTCTGCCGGGAGTCACCAAGCAGAGGTGCGTTGCCTGGAACAGGTGGATGCCGGGCACAGTGGTCAGCAGGCCTGGTCTGCACAGCCAGGACCCCAAAGCCTAGAGCTGCTGGCAGAGGGGAGTGTTCGGCACTGGCCTGGCATGGCCGGTCCCATCAGAACTCAGGTCCAGATCTGGGGCCGCAGCCCCCGGAGCAGCATGAGACTGAGTTTTGAGGGAGTTTGGGCACATGTTCACCCCATGTGTTAAACTTGTTTCCTCTTTCTTTTTTTTTTTTTTTTTTTACAGGAACGGCAGAATCGGAACAAACAATAAGGATCAGCCAGTTTCTGTTATGATCTGATGTTTGAAAAGCTGAGTTTCAGAACGTGTGCTTGGTGCTGTGTCCTGGCGTCAGCCCAGCGTCTTCCTGCGCAGGCCCGTGCTGCCTCTCTGCGTTCTCTGTCGTTTGTTTCTGCCCAGGTGGCTTCTCACTCGTGCATTTTTCCTGTGTATTATAGTATTGTAGAACTCACTAATAAAGCAGAATGTTTCGTCAGCTTATCAATCAGATCGACCTAATGCGAAATACAAGTATCTTTTAAAAAAAAAACACCTTAATGCACCCCAAAGATTTTCTTTTTGGCAGAAATTATGTCTCGTTCTTATTCACAGTCATTTAACATCTTTCTTTGAGACTAGTTCTCACCCATGTTGCTTCATCGTGAACGTAACAAGCCGTGAGTTGTCTTGTCATGTAACGTATGTGTTCAATACTCTTCACAGTGCTGAGGTCAGCGGGTGAGCCGTCACCGTGTTTGGCTGGTTTGCCATTTTATGATCAGTTATGTAAGATGCTACTCTGCCCATCTGGTTTTTTTACTACACGGAAACATAAATTTAATGTTTCAGATTTGGTGACAGCCGTGTTTCCTCGGGGCTCCTGCCTCCGCAACCTCACACCCAGAACAGCGCTGTGTCCCACAGGGTGATGGCAGGACCCACCATGTGGCAGTTGGGATCCAGTGTTCAGGCACCCTCAGTTGTGTGCACCTCATTTTAATCCCTTTTCTTTCACGTGAGAATCCTGATGCCGTTTGAAGTTTTACACCAATAATGTTGAGCTGTCGTGGAGGCTCTGCTCTGACGGCAGAGTGTCCCAGATGGTGCTGCCCACTGTGAATCTCACTGTGTATCTGCATTTCTTTTTCCTGTTAATTGGTTAAAAAAAAAAAAAGCAAACCTTTAGAAACCAAGCTTGCGGTCCTGTTTTGTGGAGCGAGGGCCCATTGTGCTCGCTGTCACCTGGAGTCTGGTTGAAGCATGGAAATGGTGCTCGTGCCCGCCACACTCACACGTCTGCACGTGCCCATAGAGGACCTCGCTGTGTAGAAAGCAGATCCTCCTGAAAACTATTTACTCCAAAAGACCCTCTGAGTTAAAGTTTAGGCTGTATTATCTAGACTTGTATTTAGAACGTGTCCCTTTCTCTGAACTGTTACTGCCTGGATGGAGTCACGGACACCACGGGAGAGCTTTTCCTCTAGAATACAAGCCTTAATAAACAACCTTACCCAGCACGTCTGGTGTCCGCTCATTCTTCACCCCAGCTTTACGAGCTTTTACCTGCAATGCCGGTTAAAGGATCACCACCCTGAAGCCCATGTGTCTGCCAGGGAGCCAGTGACGCTGAGACTAAGTTGTCACCTCACTCACCCTTGTTAGTCTGCTGAACAGATAGAGGAACTTGAAAGACCCAGTTCTGACTCAGAATGGCCAGTGTGCCCTACCTGTTACCATGAGCCTTTGAGAAGCTCTGCAGAGGTGAAGGGACTGCCATGAGGCTGTGTGCGCCCCCCCACCCCCACACTCAGCCACTGACTGCCCCCCACAGCCCCATCATTCCCTGTCCAACTGCAGAAGGTGCACCCTCTAGAGAACTCTGTGCAATTGAGTTTGCCCGGTTTCCCCTTTGGGTTAAAGCCTCAACCAGTGTGGCAAAGCCAGAGCATCAGCATCATCCCGGAGACCCCTCGCCTTTCCACAGGCAGAGCCGCAGGAGCTCAGTCCTGGGTAGAAGGAGTACAGGGTGCTGAGGACTCTGACAGCTTGGAGGGGCTGTCCCCTGCCCAAAGGAGCTGCACCTCTGCTCAGAGTTGCTTCTGTGGCTTTATTTTGGAGAGTGTTGGACCTGAAGTGTCAACACTCTCGCATGTGCCGTCTTATGTGTTTTGTCACTGGGCTCTGTGCACATGACATGGTCCCTGGCTTGTGAAGTGATGGGCTACATGTGACACTGGGAGTGCTGCAGTTACAATGGTGTGCCGCTCAGTGTTGGGGGCTTCTGCAGGTGGGCAGGCATGAGGGGGCTGTGTGGCTGGTGACCAAGGAGCGTAGGTGGTGATGGCACCTAGGTCTGACAGGATCAGTTATTGACGGCTGTGTATCATGTCCTTCCATGTCACTGGCTCTGAATACGTCCTCCAAGCCCTTGGAGCAGAGGTCAGGCTGCCTTGCTTGCATTCCTGGCACTCTGGAGTGCAGGGTCTGGAGGACCTCGGTACATCTGAGGCAGGAAGATGGATGTGAGTGGTGGTGTGGGGGGATTAGAAGGATGTTGTGTTAGTGTGCACCAGGTGCTGCCAGTTGCATCTCCCCCAGAGCAGCTGGGTCAGCCTTATCCACTGTGTCCCACCCCAAAGCACACCATGTGAGGACTCTCGGGACCACTGGGGGTGGTTAGCCTCCTGTGCTCTCTGAGGTCCCTCTGGCTCTAGGAGTTTCCCACAGGGTCCGACGGCAGGTGCGCAGACAGCATCCTCACAGGCCATCTGGTGCATCACCGTCACCGGCTGGGTTCACAGGCTCCTGTGTCTGTGGCAGGGAACCATGGGGAGGAGCTGGTTCAGCCTGCTGGTGGCTTCTCAGAGTGGATTTTGTCTCAGGTTTCTTGCCATCCAAGATTGAGGAACTCTTACTCTGATAGGACGGAGGCAGCCTAGAGCCAAGGCGTGCAACCAGGTCACTCAGCTGTGTCCTGGCTCTCCCCGGGCCTTCGTCATGCCTGTCTCCATGAGCCAGCAATCAGCAGCAGTTCGCTTTCACAGCAAGCGCCGACTTACTCTTCCCTGCACCTTCCTATGCCCCCTGCACTCCCTTATGCCAGCCCTGCGTGAACCCCAGGTACCCCACACAGTCCCTTCTCTGCAGCCTAAAGTTGCTTTTGAGATTTGCTTGTTGACTTACTTTTTTCAAAAGCAACATGTTAGAAAAGGCATTTGAACAGCTGTCCTGCACCAGAGTTTTACTGTAATAATTCTTCCTGTGGATGAGAGTCTCATGGTGAAGTTTTTGAGCTAAAAGAACACCCAGTAGACTGTTTCTTCTTAGAGTTCATCTTTATTTACTGAAAAGGACCCTAAGAAGAGGATCCAGGTAAAAGTGAGACTGCGCCTTCTAAACAGGAAGCAGGATGGCTTGCCCCTGGGGGTCCTGCACGGCTCTGGTGTGAAGTGGTTGAGAAGATGCAATTGGAGTCTCCCTGACATTTTGGAGGATTTTGAGGAAAGGATACTGGAGACTGCCCAAGGGTCAGCGGGTCTGGGGCTTTTTGGGTACTGATGGCTGGGGTCTCCATGGGTTAGGGAGAGCTATCCTTATGTGGGGTTGAGGACCCGATATCACACACCCAGCCATCTGTCACTGAGAACCCCACACTTCACTAAACTCTGCCTTTCCTGTGTACTCAGCATGCGGTCACCCTCCTAGGAGGACATGGGTCTTCTGAGTCACCATTGACAGGCCACAGTTCTAGTGGGTCTGCATCTTCATTCTCACCCACTCCTGCTGCTTCAAAGGATGAAAATAGGACCCCATCCTGTGAAAGTGACGGTGATAATGATGATAGTGGAGATTGATGATGGTGATAATAAAGATGATGGTAATAATGAAGATGATGGTGATGATAATGGTGATGGTGGTGGTGATGGTGGTGAGGATGGTGATGGTCGTGAGGATGGTGATGATCACGTCTCACATTTACTGAGTGAACATGTTTAACCTCACTCTCCAGCCACAGATGAGGAAATGAAGGCACAAGGAGGTGAGGCCTATAACTGTTCATGCTCAATGGCTTGTAGGGGCGGGGTCACCTTCCTGCCTGCTATCATCACAGGGCACCTGTTCTGTCCCAGACTCAGTTCCAGACAGGTTCCTGGGCAGAGTGCAAGAACCCATGTTACCTTCTCTTCCTATCAGGGTCTCATCCCCAGCAGGCTTGCCCTGACCTCGGTGGCACTTGTGGCCCGGTCCCTATGAGGGACTCAGAAATATTGGTTGAATGAATGAAGAGCATTCAGGTGGGCAGAAGCCTCATCTTGTGTGGGCCTGGGTGTCCTTCCTTCCCTGGGAGCCCAGGCAGGGGGCAGTCTCCCAGCAGGAAGGCGGGCTGCCTCTGCTGTCACTCTCACAGAGATGGCTTTTGGGGCTGGCCTCTGCTGTCCATGCAGTGCTCAGGTCCCCACTGGTCCTGTCCAGGTGCAGAATCCTGCAGCAACTCCGAGGCTCCCTCATGGTGGGCACTGGTACCTGCAGGAAGTGAGCGCAGAGCCAGGTCTCCACAGGTCAACCTGTATGGAGGGTCTGTGGGCTGGCTGCACTCAGACTCCACATGAATGTCGTGTGTGTGCTCTGTGGAGCAGCCCATCCTGACTCCACACAGACAATGCCCACTGCACACTGCTGACTGTTTGCACATGGCAGGGCGCAGCCTGGGGCAGGGAGTGTCCCAGCCTGGTCTTGTTGGTCACCCATTCCTGTGGGTGTAGATTCATCTTTCAGGGCAGATTTCCCAGGCTGGTCACAGGTCTTGGTCCCAGCTTGGGGCTCTCAGGAGGGTCCAGAGCAGTCACACACCAGGACAGCCCAGCTGCCCTCCCCAAGTGTCTGGAACCCCTGGCATAAACACATGTGGAGGTACAACCCTGGTGCCAAATGGGAGTGTCCGGTCCCTGGACTCTGGGGCCAGAGTGGTGTCCCCCACCGCATGGTGATCCTGGGGTCAGGCCCTGCCAGGAGGCTGTGTGGTCCCCAGGGAAGGTAGTCAGGGAAGGGAGGAGCTTCAGGGGGCCCACAGGCATCTTAGGGCAGCCTGACTTACCTGCTGACTGTGGCTGAGTACCTGGCGCCCATGAACAGAGCGTTGCTATCTATTAGAAGGGCCATGCCTCTCCATCTTGGTCACTTTCCCACTCATAACCCTGGGGCGGGGCCTCAGCTGCTGTTGGCTTCTATCAGGCCTCACCCCCGTCAGTGTCTGCAAAAATGGTTTGTAGAGGGACCTCTTCTGAACCATTTCTGGCTCCCATTCCCCGGCACAGCCCTTTCTGCTGTGAGCTCCCTGGGTGGTGGGGGTTTGGGGGTCAGCCTGACCAGCTGGGGTGGGTGTAGATCTGGGAAGAGCAGGTGTGTGCCCATCTCTGTAGCCATTCATGTCTTGGCTGCTGCTGACTCCCCACAAGGGAGCCAGGGTGGTCTGTGCATGTCAACTCTGTGGGGACAAGGACAGCTGTAGGAACATAGGTGGGGTGTAGGTGGCTGGCCATGCAAATGTGTCCTTTCCGCACTCCTCTTGAAACATGCCCCCAGCTCTGGGCTGGCAGTCAGCCCTGGCCTCTGCTTCATCTGGCAGCCTCTCTCATCCACCCCTGGGAGCTGCATGGGCTTTTTTCTTTCCTCTGTGCAGAGAAAACAAGTTCCACAGGGAGTGGGATGCTGAGAAGGGAGGTGGGCCAGTGTCCAGGTGGGGTGCAAATGTGCAGCGCCTTGGCCCAGGGATGGGGTAGGGAAGGGTGGCTCCTGCTTCCCAGATTCCACAGCCAGTTCTGTGCTCCCCACCAAGGCATGAGACCCTAGGGGGTGCCTGTGTATATGCATGCACCCCTCCCCTCCATCACCTTCAGGTAAAACCCTCACCAACCCTTCTCCCTCTGATGGGCTGGGGAACAGCACCTCACCATTTTCATTTATTCAGTTTTAATTACCCCCAAACATTGTTACCCCAGCAGCTGCTGGGAGCCCAGAGTTTGGAGGCTGGGCTGCCAAGGGGCTGCTTTTTTGGAGTCACCCACCACCAGTGCCCAGGCTTATGCCCCGGGGCCAGAGGTGGCTAGGGCAGAGTCTAGAGGGTCCAGCTCCCAGCCCAGGACCTGGAGTTGAGGGGCCCTGCCTGGGAGGTGAGGTCAGAGTGAGACCAAGGGGATGGGAGAGCTGAGGGGGTGGTCACCCTTGCCTGGGTTGACCCCTGCCAGGCCCTGTATCGCCTCCCTCTCCTGCTGCTGTGTCAAGTGTGCTGGTGCTGGGGGGGTCCCCAGGGGACACCTATAGTAGTTCTGGAGAAGGCTGTGGGCAACTGGCACCAGCCTTGGCTCTTTGTTAGGTTTTATTCAGAGCAGAGAGGTCCTCTCTGCAGGGCAGGGTCCTAGGGCAGGTCATGTGTGGGAGGGTCCCTAGCCATCTGCTTGTGTCCCTGTCACTGGCCCCACATCGGGGTGGCCCCCTGCTGGAGAGCCCTGAGCTGGACCTCAGGTCAGTGCCCAACTGGTCTCAGGAATGTTCTGGCCACTCACCCAAGCTTGCAGTCCCTCAGCATGACTCCCCAGCACCTCTGCAGGGCATGTCCTGTGGGCCGGGCTCTGGCCAGGAGCTTGAGGGCAGTGAGCACTGGGCAAGGGACCCAACCACTCCTCTGGAGTGAGGTCAGTGGTCTGAGTGTGGAGTATGTGGCTGGGGGAGGGAAGGAAGCTGAGCATGGGCATGCAGGGCTGTGCTGGGTGCTGAATGCAGGTTCTGGGCTCAGTCCCGAGGTCTGGACACGTGGCCCTGCCCGCATTGCGGCAGTGGTCGGTGAGGCCCGCTCATGGGAGGCTCAGGGACCCTGCAGAACCACAGATCCACCCAGGGGCCTGGGGTGAAGTGACTTTGGGCCTTCTTTGGGGGAGGGTTCTAGAAGGAGAGGACTCCCCACCTTGTTTGGGGGGGGGGGCGCTCACCAGAGACAGCCCAGCCCAGCCTGGTGCCCAGGGCCATCCCTCAGCTCCAGTGTCTATCTCCCGCCTGGCTAACCACTCAGAAGGCCCATTCTGGTCAGGAGCCAAGTCCCCAGTAAGAAGTGGGCAAGCATGGGGCCCAGGGAGCTAGGGGAGCAGGGGCCACCTCCCCTCAGAGGGAGGGAACGATACTGTGATTCAGGGAGGTTCTGAGCAGCCCCAAGAGAAACCTCAGACCCGACAAAGGCCGGTTCCTTCCA
This sequence comes from Miniopterus schreibersii, assembly GCF_964146895.1. Taxonomy (NCBI): domain Eukaryota; kingdom Metazoa; phylum Chordata; class Mammalia; order Chiroptera; family Miniopteridae; genus Miniopterus; species Miniopterus schreibersii. The sequence continues at coordinate 1,026,285 of NC_138110.1, forward strand.
AACCCAGCAGGGACACCACCCCACGGGTTGCCCCAGCCCCCTTCCACACATCTGGACCAGAGGTGCCTCTGGGGGTGCTGTCCACAGCCTTCACAGGGGAGGGGGAGGAGGGGCTGCCATGCCCGAGGCCGGTGGGGGGGCCGGCTCTGCCGCAGCCTTGCCACTCTCGTGCTCCAGGGGGCGGGAGACGGAGGACCCTGTCCGCGGGTCCGCAGCAACCTGCCCGGTGCGCGCGCGGGAGCTTGGACGGCTCTGGCTTCTGCTGGTGCAGGGCTGGAGGTCTGAGCTGAGAGGAATGGGGGAGGTTTTAGGGGTGGGAGGGGCCATGGCCTGACACCCAAGTGGTCCTTTCCGCGCCGGTTCTCTGTTCCTTGCCTGGGGCCCAGGGCTGGGGGAATTGGGGGGGAACCAAGGCCCTGCTCAGACTTGACGCCCGGCCAGAGGGGTGCACCCCCGCCGCCATTAGGAGGAAAGACTCGGCAGCTGCAAAGCAGGGTTGGGGACTTGCCGGAGGGGGAGGGTGGGCGCGTTGGGGTGCCGTCGCCGCTGACCTCGCCGAGCGGCCGGGCTGCACCCAGGCAGCCCAGCGACCCGAGCGGCAGCCGGGCTGCGGCGGCGGGCGGCGCGGGGCGCGGGAGCGGGCGGGCCGAGGGCCGCCAGGGCGCCGGCAGGTGGCGCTGCCTCCCGAGCGCAGGAAAACGCCTGCAGCAAACTCGAGTGGGTGTCACTGCGGCTGCGGAGGGCGGAGGGCTGGCGCTGTCACCTCCGCCGCGGGGCCTGGGCGCCGAGCCGCGCCGCGCGGGGCCGGGCGGGGCGGGGCGCGCGGCCAGCCCTCCGCCCGCCCCCGCCTGGGTCGCGGGCCCGGTGCGGGCGAGCCCTCCCGCCCCCTTCCCCATTTCGAACCTGGTCCTCGAGGCTCGGGCAGCGGCGGGAGCTCAGTGAGGCCACCCCCGCCCTGCGGCCCAGCGGACTGAGGCAGGACGGACTTTTCCGCGACCTCAGACCCTCCTCCACCCCCCTCGTTGTCATGGCAACTGCCCCGCGCCCGCACGGTTGGGGCAAGTGGCCCTCGGGCACGATGGGCCCCGCGCTCGTGGTGCTGTCCTGCGGGGCCATGCCATCGCCAGCACCGGGGTCAGCCCCGCGACCCGCCAGCAATGTGACCGGACCTCCCCAAACCCAGACGCACGGCCGACGTTTCCCGGCCACGGCGCCCCCGCCTCCCACCGCACCCCCTCCGCCGCTCCCCACGGGCCCTCCCTTTGTCTACCGGCCCCCGCACTTCCTCGGGCAGGCTCCCGGCCCCCGCCGCAGGCTCGCCGGCGCTCGGCGCCGCAGACGCACGTGGCCGAGGCCCGGGCCCGTGGCCGCAGCCTCGTCCCGGCCGCAGGCTCCCCCGCGCCCGCCCCACCCGCCCGCGACGCCTTTGTGTCCCGCGGCCGGGTCCCGGCCGGCAGCTGGGCCGCCCTCTGGGCGGGCGCATTGTTCGCCGGGCTTGTCCGCGCGAGGGGCCGCGGGGGCCGGTGCGGCGCGCGGCATTTCCATGAGAAAGGAGCGCGGAGGCGCCTCTCTTGGCATTCACCGCGTGCCTTAATTGTATGGACATTAAATCAAGGTCCGCTGTGAACACGCAGAGGGGCCCTCAGGGCTGCGGCGGGCGGCGAGGCCGGGCCGCCGGGGTCGGGCCTCGGCTCCGGCCTGCGTGGGGTCCTCCCGCCAGGGCGCCCACACTCCGGCGTCTTCGCCGCGGGGCGGGGGCGCTGCGCCACGCCGACCGCACTTCTCGGCCCCCAGCCGGATCCGCCCCCAACTCCGAGGAGGCCGGTCCTCCCTCCCCGCCGCGTCGGGGCGGGGCCGGCAACCCCCCGAGGCGTCCCGGGAGCCCGGCCCCCGGGGTTCGCGCGAGGCGGCGCCGGCCGGGGGGTGAGCGAGCCTGTGCGCTCCCGCGGGCCCGGGCAGGTGCCGGGCGCCCCGACAGGCAGCGTGCGCGTCCCTCCCCTCGGCGCCCCCTCTCCGGCCCGACCCAGGAGCGCGCAGCCAATGCGGGTAAAGAAAGCGTGTGGATCTCAGAGATGAAAACCAGTCTCTCTTTAAAACAACCCGGCGGGCTCGCCTCCCCGTGCGCCGGGCGAGCGAGAAGGCGCCCGAGCTGTCGCGGGGAGAGACGGGGGCCCCGAGGAGCCGCTCGCCGGCGCAGCCGGCCCCGAGCGCAGTTACCCGTCGCGGGCGGGAGCCATCGCCGCCGCCGGCCGTGCCTCCGCCGCCGCCTCCGCTCCCAGCGCCGCCGTTCCCGCCTCCTCCTCGGTGCCCGGGGCCCGGCGCCGCTGCCGGGCGGAGGAGGGCGCGGGGACGCCGCAGAAGCGGCAGGAGCCGGGCGAGTCCCCGGGCCGAGCTGCCGGCGGGGGCCGAGCGCCCCCGGAATCGGCGCTGCGGGCGCCCGGCCGGTCCGCGCGCCTGTCCCCGAGCCCGCTGCGCCGCAGCTGCCTCCGCGCGTATCCGCGCTCCGCTTGGGCACCGGGAGATTATCACTGGGGCGCGCGGTGACGTCACCCGGACACCGGCTCAGCCGCCGCCTCCCCGAGGTGTCCTTGAGAACTGCGGGGCACGCGCAGCGCACGCAGGCACACACGCGCCCTCGCCGTCCCGCCCCGCGTGCTCTTGGCCCGAGGACGCCGCCCTCCGCGCCCCCCGCCGTGCCCGGTGCCCTGCGGCCCTGGAAACGCCTCTCCCTCGAACCCCTCCTGAGTCCCGCCGCACGCGGCCCCGCAGCCCTCCAGGCACAGACCGTCCGGGAGCCCCCGACGCCGGCAGCCAAGCTGGGCTCGCGCCGGCCCGCGCCCTCCCCCGCGCACGGGCGAGCTCGCGGGTCCGCGCCCTGCGGCCTCCCGCTCCCGGGAAGCGCAGCGGGCTCTCCCGGGGCCTCCGGCCGCAGGTCCTGCCAAGGGCGGCTGCAGAGGAGGGCGACAGCGACCCAAGGAGAGGAGGGCGACAGCGACCCAAGGAGAGGAGGGCGACAGCGACCCACGGCTGCCCCCGGCTCGCTGCGTCTCCACTGGGGTGCGGTGCAGCTCTTGCCCCCGGGTGTCAGGGAAGCACAGGCCACTCCTCAGGCCTGACCGCCCAGCCAGTGTGCCCTCTCCTGAGTCCATCTGACGGCTGACCCCGATTTGGCCCTCCAGGGCCAAGGATCAGCAGCTTCTCTAAGCCACCCCACCTCAGGTCGCCTCCACGGCCCTTTGTTCCTGTGCAGACGGAGGGAGTTGCAGGCCCAGGCCCAGCCAGCAGGCCTCTGCTCCCCTCCTTCCCTCCAGGCCACCAGCCCCTACGCCATCTGCCCTCAGAGTGGAGCCTGGTGACCCTCATACCTCCAGTGGGTGCACTGCTCTGCTTCCTTCCTTTTCAGCTCTCTAGCCCTGCGGGACCCTGAAGAAAGCCAACTGGAAAAGGGGCTGGGACTCTGCCTTCAAAACCTGCTGGTCCTCCACCCACCAGGACACCCCTCCCCCTTTGATGTGGCTTCAGTCTGACCCAAACCGGCCCCAGTTTCTTTGCAGGAGCCAGGCATGGCCCTTCTCTTTTCCATGGGATTTGCAGCCCCCCCCCCGCCCCCCTCCACACAGAAGAGAAACCATCGCCTACCCCCAGACCAGCTTCTAGGAAGCTGCCCCAAGCCTGCAGGGTTGGCAGCCACAGCCTCACGCAGGCAGGATGCTGGCACTGGCGGGAGTAGAGGGCAAGGGACACTGGGCAGCCCAATTCCAGCTTCATCACAATATGTTGCCCTCTGCCTCTACCGGCAGGCGGAGGTAGATGTGGACCCTCACCCTAATGCAGCTGGCAGGGTCACCAAGCAGTGGGGGCTGCTGTCCATGGTGTTGAAACCCAACCCTGAACCCCAGTCTCATTTTCTCCTGCCTCCCTCCAGAGTTTTTGCCCAGTCCTTTCCCATATAGGGTTGGGACCCAAGGCAGATGTCCCCTGACCCCCACCAACCTGGGTAAGGTTCAGGCTGGCTCTGGCTACCAGCTCCCTAGAGCTTGTTTGCATTCTAAGGGGAGTGCTCCTCAGGTTTGTAGACCCCAAATCTTTCTTCAGATGCCCTTACCTGGGCCAGGGGAAGATCTTCAGAGACCTGTTCCCTCCCCTGACTGAGCACCTCCACTCTGCCTCTCCTTACCACCGGCAGAGCAGTGGGGGTGGGCACGCCTACCCTTGGATCAGACCAGCTTTTTGCACATTCCCAGCACAGCCCATGGGCATTTCGTCTCCCTATTTTTACCTCTCAGAGTCCTGGCACCAATGGGGTCAGAGGCTCACTCTTTCCATTCCCAGGGGCCCACAGCTCCAATGCTGGCCCCCTGGCCCTGGGGATAAAAAGCTGCCCTGGGCACGGGGGTGGAGCTGACCTGTGGGTTCTGCCTGGGAAATGGGGCCACCTCCAGTCTGTGCCCTGTCCACCCTCTGTGTCAGCCTGCTGGGGACCTGCCTGCTGGCCCTGGAACCTCCATAGGTGTCATAAAAGTCAACTTACTGCTGCAGGCCCCAGCTCGTGATTGTGCTCCAGTCGGTCAGCTCCGTGGGGCACCCAGCCTCACCTGCCCAGCCTCCTTTCTGCTGATGCCCACGCCGCGGCTTCTTCCCAGCACACCGAGAATTTGAGTTTGTGGATTTATTTGCCAGCTCTCGGGGGGGGGGGGCAGGGGGCTCCTGGCTCAGAGTGAAGAGCATGGGAGCTGGCGGCTCAGGGCTCAGGGCTCCAGGTTCCAGGGGGCCGCCTCCGTGTGCACAAAGGCCCTTCGCACAGGCCGGCAACTTGGAGACGGGTGAGGTGGCTCCTTGGGATGGGGATGGAGAGGAGGAAGGGAGGGATTCGTCTGGGACCCCCTCCCCTCCCTTGCCCTCCCACTCCTCCACCAGGAAAGCCTGCGAATATCGAGGATTAAACAAATGCACAGAAACCGGTGAAGAGCCCCCTCCCTTTCTGCTCCTGCTTCCTTGTCACACCACCGCCCCCTCCTGGGCGCCAGGCTTGTGATTCCTCCAGAAAGGGGTGGGGCCATGGCCACATCTGGGAACAGCTGGCTCTTGGCCCCGTGACCCTGCCCTCCTTCCAAGGTGGGGGAGGAATGGGATGGGGTCTTGCAGGAGGCCAGGGGCCTGCAGTGCAGATGTGTGGGGGGAGGTCGAGGGCTTTGGGAGAAAAGGACAGTGCTGGCATGGGCATAGGGCTCCAGGCCCAACCCCTGCTCTGGGTCCTCAAAATGCTCCACAGCTTCCAAGCTCTAGATGTGGGTGGTCCAGGCAGCTCAGAGGCCCCACCACAGACCTGTTGTGCAGGAGGCCCCATCCCCTCCCACCAGGCACCAGTGACTCCAAACATTTCCCCAGGGAAGCACCCAGGTCCCATTTCTCATTCAGTGGGACTCAGGTTCCCAGAGGTGGAACAGGTGGTTGATGTCATGGGGCAGCCCCACCCCACCCAGCTGGGACCCTGCACTCTCCTTCATCCCAGGGCCTCTCCCACCTCACATGTTCTGAGGATACTTTGCCTGGCTGAGTCCCCCTGTGTGGCTGGGTGGTGGGCTGAGGGGTGGGTGTGCCAACACAGCACAACCTGCCCGGGCTTAGAGGCCAGGTCTCCGCAGTAGGTGCCATTCCTACCTGTCTCTCCAGGGTGCTGTGGGAGAGGGAGTTCCTTCCCTCCCCTATGAATCGGGTAAGGGGCTGGGACCCTGCCACACTGGAGTGCTGAGGGCGGAGCAGCCGCCACAAAGGCAGTGACTGTGAACCTGGTCAGGCTCACAATGGGACAGGGTGCTCAGGGGCCAGGGGCTCCACAGGGAACTGGAGCCTCGGCCCTTTCCCAGCCACCCTGCCCCCTTGTCCCCTCCTCCATGCCCTAGCCTGGCCCCACAAGGAGGAACAGACAAACCAAGGCCCAACAGCCCTAGAGGTGCGACTGCCTCCATTCTGGTCAGGTGAAGCTGGTCATGGGGCCTGAGGCCAGTGGAGCTGTGGGGCTGAAGTTGCCTCAGAGTTGTCGCTGGGGAGGCCAGGTAAGTGACGCATGTGGGCCAGGCTGGAGGCTGGCTGGATGCCTGTCCAGTGGTGGGAGCTGGCCTTTTATCTCCTAGGCACCCCAGCCTGGGCAGAACGGGGGTGGGATGGGGTGGGGGGCAACTCCCTTCCCCCGCCTCTCCCAGCCCTACCCCAGGGCAACCCCCCCCACCCCCACCCAAGGCTGGGTCCTAGCTTTGGAACAGCCCCATTACCTCAGGCCCAGCTTGGGTCCTGAGGATATGTTGTGGGGAAGGGACCCAGGCTGGGTCCCATGGGCCACACCTTAGTCTTGGTGACAACAAATCACTTCTGTGGAGGGAGGGCTTGCCCTGCAGAGAGCCCAGAGAGGCTCCGTGGTCCGGTCTCCCTGGGTCCCTCCAGGGTCTGTAGAGCCCCAGGACAGTGGCCCATTTGACCTACAGGATGGAGGTAGGGGGTGAGAGTACCCGTTCAGAGGCTCTTTCCTTCTGCAACTTGGCCCTGCATTGTCTCTTCCTCCTCAGCTTAGAGCCATGGGACAAGAGCCTGCTGCCACCAAGTGGGGAGCAGGGTGCCTGTCCCTCAGACCTTTCGGCAGTGTCCCCATAGAGGCCCCTCCTGGTCACACAGGTGGGATGTGCCCTGCTCCAGGAGCCCCAGTGCTGCCCCTTCCCCCTCAGTCCTCAGACACCCCAGGGCCCAGGACCTCACACAAGGGAGCGGCCACCACAGTATCACTGGGCCTGGGGCAGCCCAGACCTGTGTCCTGGTCACTGATATCCTGAGAAAGGGCTCAGCTTGGGGTGGGAGTGGCCAGACCCTCCTTGGCCAGGCTGATAGGCCAGATAGGGGCCCCTGGAAGCCTGGGTCTCAGGAAGGGAAGGGACCAGAGTGGCCTCCTGCTGGGCCCAGCCTTCCAGTCCAGTCCTTGCCTCCTGGCCCCTCCTCCATATCCCCCCCATCTCTGCCTCTGGGCTAATTCCTCCTGCTTTTCCAGCTCAGATTTTTCACCCATAGCCCATCTCTCTCATGCCTCCTCTCTCTCCTACACACCCACTTCTCCTTCCCTCCCTCCTTCTTCCCGCCCTATCTTCTGTTTCTGTCCCCTCTACTTTCCTTGGCCTCTGAGAGCCTCTGGCTTCTTTTACTCCTTAATCCAGCCCTTCCTCCAGGGCCTCTGCCATCTGCATGTGGGTGATTCTAACAGGATCAAAAGGGGGGTCCTTGGAGGGGCCCCAGGAGCTTCTCAAACTTCTGTCTGCTCTTAGGGACAGGAAGACGGTGCTGAATGTGTCTGCTGGTCAGGAGTGGAGGAAGCATGGACATGTGCACTCGGATGTGCATTGTAGTTGCTGTCGCCCTTGGCCATCCCTGGAACCACATTATGCACTCTGTTCTTGCCACCTCTTCAAGCCTTCTTTCTCCCTATAACTTCCTTTGGAAAGTCTCAGGTACCAATTCTCACTAAGATGTGAATGACTGCTAAGACTTGCGGTTTCCTTCCCAGTGTACAGGTGTCAGCCTCTTCCTCTCTACTCTGCACTCTGGGTGGCTGCCTATGTGCTGCATCCCTGGGCCCCATACCTCTGGCTTCCAGTTGGCGTTGGCCATAGGAGGCACTGGCGGACCCGACAGAGGGAGAAGTGAGTTAGTTCTTACCTCACACCCTCCTTGCGGGGTGCCCTGTCCATGAGGGACGGCTACAGCCTGCATTATTCCCCTCCAGGGTTCCAGGTGGTTTCACCAGGAAGGGCTGAGTTAATGGCAGGCTTTCCTGTCCCCAGACCAGAGCAAGAGACTCTGGGAACCCCAGAGGCTTCCCGGACTCCCCCCAGGGACCAGGAGAGAGAGATAAGCTTGATGCTCAGAGTGGATGGAGGAAAGGGGACACTGTGAGGGCAAGCTCAGGGAAGTCCAGGAGGGAGTGGGGTGGGGCTGAAGTGAGGAGGCCTCATCTGACAGGGGTGGCTGGGCCTCTGGAAGGGAGTGACTCAGAGCACCCAGGTATTGTCCTGCAGGAGGAGGAGGAGTGGAGCTGAGCACCGTGTCCAGACACCCCACCATTCTGAAGGTGACTCTGGAAGCTCAGAGCTGATCCAGGCATTGCAGGGAGGGAACACCCATGACCCCAGCTTCTCTTCCCATCCAATCCACCCTTGGGGGAGGTAGCAGTAATGACAGTAAGTAATCTCTAAGTCCTAAGAGCCAGATCCCCAGCCCACATCCCATCTGTGAGGTGGGGAGAGAGGGCTCTCAGGGCTGAGGATGGAGGTCCTGACTGCACTGCCCAGCTGCACCTGGAAGGGAATCAAGCTGCCCCCATTTGGTGTCTGGAATCAGCTACTGGAGAGTGGGGGGTGCAGCAGGCAGTCACAGGGGTGGGGGGAGCTCAGGGTGCATCGAGACTGCAGCCTGGGCGAGCCCTCTGCCAGAGACTCAGACACTGTGGCCTTGCCTTGGAGAGGGTGGAGGCCCCCGGCCCACGCCCTCTCTCTTGGGTGCTGTTGTCTTCTTCAGGGGCCTCTGGGGTGACCATTTTGTCTCCTTCCAGCGGTGGCAAACTAGATGGTTGCCCTGCTTATCTCCTCAGACCCTGGCTTGTGGAGCTGCCCTGTCCCCAGGCCAGGCCCAGGTACCTCCCAGGCTCTTCACATCCTCTGCACCACGGTTATAGGAAGGGGGGCTTTGCAGGATCCTCAAGTCCCTGAAAAATAGGTCAGAGGTGGTGGGGGGGGGGGGAGCAGAGAGGGCGCAGGGCTGTGCCCTCTGCACTGATGAGCTGAGTTTGCCCGGAGTCCCCTTGGCTGCCCAACCTGGACAAGGCCCTGAGAGACCCCACCCAACTCTCAACCACATCTCCTCCATCTTCCACCCAGAGATGACTCGTGGCAGCCACATCGGCTGCTGCAGAGCGGGTCACACCACGCCCAGGCTTCTCTTCACTGTACCCAGACCCCACAGGGACTGGGGCCCTTGGAGAACACCCCAGGCTGCTGACAGGGCTGAGGCTAATATTAATAATATTAATGAAAACAATTAATGTGTTGTTCAGAACACATTATCGCTGGTGCCCAGACAGAACCATGCCCTGGACTGCTTCCTTGTGACTGCAAAACTATTTCATTGTACATCGCTCTGGAAAGTGCAAGGGTCCCAGGACTGTGCGGGCAGGTGAGGGCGAGGGCAGGCCCTGCTGGGAGTGGCTTCATCCCTCCCCGCCCCTCCTCGCCCCCTGCTGTCTCCTTACTCCCGGAGACCTTTTGCTCCTCAGGGTCCTTCCTGCAGGGGCCAGACCTTGTGGAGGGGGGCTGGAATTTGGCCAACTCGGATGGCTGAGCTTCTCCCTGGAGACAGTCTCAGTCACCTTTGCTGGTGAGTAAACACAGGCAGGGCCTGGCCTTGCAGCAGAGAGAGGTTCTGGGAGTCAGACGGTGCTGTCCTCCTCACAGAGTGCTCCCGAGCCGCTCCAAACCTCAGGGTCCTCAAATGAGAAGTGGGGACAGAAACAGCCCCTGCTTCCGAGGCTGGTGAGAAAATTTAGGAAGGACAAGAATACAGCAGCTGTTTCATTTGTAAAAGTAACATTTTAATGAAAATGCACACATTTGAAGCTTTATTTGTTCAGAACTCCATTTTCTCCCATTTTGAAGGGCCCCACGTTATGTAGGAATCTGGGTGTCCACCAGAACTGGGCGAGGGGCAAGGACAAAGGAGGTACCCCATATGGGCCAATGGGGTGGTTCTGGAGTGTGGGCCACAAGAGGCCTGGCAGCTCAGGATGGGAGGACAGTGCAGGGTGTGTGGGGGCTGCTTTCTCCCACCCCAGGCCCCATCAGGCAACCCCTGGGTCTCCGGGTGAGCTGAGATGCTGGTGGACCCCCAGTCTCAGGAGGGGACATGGGGACCCTCAGAAGGTGCACCCAGCACCTCTGCCCTGCTCTGGGTGGGCTGGGTGCTCTGCCTGGGAGCTGTCCAAATTGCTGCTCAGGCGACAGGGCTCGAGGTAAAAATACTTTTTGAGCATCCACTGTGCCCTGGTCCCTGGCAATGTGGGAAGAGATGTGTCAGGACCCTTCCCCTGGAGATTGGAGCTGGGGGTGGGGGTCAGGCCTGGATGGACTAGTGGAACAGACACATGTAGTGCTGAAGGTGCAGAGGGCTTCCAGGTGGTTGGCAGCTCAGCCTGGGCTACTGGACCCTCGCATCTCTCATGGTCTGAAACTCACCTGGCCACCTCCAGACCTGGATGGAATGCCACACCACAGAGAGGGATCTGGCTTCCCGAGTGGCCCCTGGGGGCACAAATGAAAGTGTATGGGTCAGTTCCCAAAGGTGAAGCTGGACCAGAAGGAAAGGGAGACAGGAGGGACCCAGGCAGAGAAACCCACTGTCCTCTGAGGAGCACTCTGAGGAGCAGCTCCTCTTTGCAAACTTTCTGGAGCAGTGCTCACCCTCGGTGGCCCCTCCCCCACAGAGCTCCTTTACAGTTCCTGGTCCCTTCTCCTGGGACCTGGGACCCTTGCCTCTTAGGCTCTGCTGTCTGGAGACCTGGGCTGAGGCAGGAGCTGGGACTCTGGGAACTGACTGGGGTGACACTGGCAAGGCTGGTAAGGCCATGGTCACTGCTCTGTCACTTGCCCTATTGGAGCAAAGACTGAAGGAGGAATGAACGGTCAGACATGTCCAATGGTAACCCCACTGCACTGTGCTTGGCTCCTGGTTGGGAGTTTGAGTCTTGCTGGGGGGCCAGGGCCACCTGTGGAGCGGCAGGGACACCCTGGATCAGGGCTGGGACCGGCAGGAACAAGAGGTCTAGCTGCGTAGTCAGCGCGCCTGTCCCTGAGCCTGCAGTTAAAACAGTGAATGAATCTAGGAAAAATCGAGCCTCCAAGTGGTTAATTGGCTTTGCCGCAATCAGCCCAATGAATATTCATGAGGCATGCTGTCGGGGTCCGCGGCGTGGCCCGGCCTCCCCGGCCCGGGCTGCCTCCCACCCCGCCTCCCGCGCTGACGGACGGCAGCCTGCGCTCGGCCCTGATTGGCTGGCTGCTCTCGGAAATGCCATAGCAACCCCTGGCTGGTTGCCTAGCAATTCTTCCCTTTCTTCCTTTTCCCCTAAAGCCCAAGCCAGTAATCCATAGGCAGAGGGTGGAAATGCCTTTGTGCCGTGGTGTGTGCGTGTGAGTACGTGTGTTCACAGGTGCACAGTCACATGCGGGCACGTGTGTAAGGAGAGAGCTGGAAGGGGGTGTCCCCTCCACCAGCATATCCCAGGGACTCAGAGTGCTCCTGTGCCCCAGAACTGCCCTGGCTTGCCTGCCTGAACTCAGTCTGGGTGCATCTCTTGCTTGGGAGAACAAGACGGAGGGGGCACAGGCTGCTGGGCCAGGGGAGCATCTTCCGAGGCCTGCTTGTCACCCACCAACCTGGTCCCCACACCCACAGGCATGTGGGACCAGGCCAGGTCTTCAGACCCAGGTTCCTGGCTGGTGAAGGAGATGGTATCGACACCCAGGCCCTGTCCAGGGTAGTAGTAGGCTTCACAGACCAACGCATCTGGTTTGCAGTGCTGGGGTGCAGGAGGTCCTAGTGTCCATCACTAGCTGGCATCAGAAGCACCCACTTGGCTCATCCAGTCTCCTCCATAGAGGTGGCAGCCTGTTCTCTCCTGGGTCTGTCCTCTTCGGGAGGTTTCTAGTGGACATTGAAGGACCAGCCCCTTGGAAGGAAAGTGCTGGGTTTGGTATTGACACTTCTGTTTTGCTTAGAAAAGATTTAAGGAGAATTTCAAGTCAGGGACATTGGCAATGTCACCTGGATATGTGTCAGAGTCCAGACTTGGGATTGCAGAAGCGAGCCCAAGCCTGCCCTGTTGTCCCCCAAAAGCCCACCCACCCACTTGTCCTGGGCTACCTGCAGGACACAGACAGAGATGCCCAGCCACCAGCACCATTGCCCTGCCCCTGGCCCTCAAGTCCCTGGATGATGCTCATGTCTGGGAGAGGACCAATGCAGGTGGCAGGCAGCGGTCACTGGGGACGCAGGGTCTCGTCTGCCCTGCCCAGGCCAAGCCAGGAGTGCAGGGCCAGAGTGGGCAGCCCACAGGAGTTCCAGGGCCACACTGACCACAGAGGATGCTGGGTGGGCAGCCAGTTCTCATTTCCAAAAAGAAGTGGGGGAAGGTGACTGTTTTCCTCCTAGGAGGGGGTGGGTGAGAAATTACAACCAACACCCTGGAGATTTGTCACATTTCCTTTATTTCACGACATCAAAGAACTTAACTCCTTGATTTCAGTGGCAGACACACCAGGACAAAGAAATCAAGGGAATTGGGCCCAAGGTCAACCACTAACATTTAATCGTAGCATCATGAGACAGAAACATGGAGAAAACCACCTATGTGTGTACAGAGGCAGGAGTTTCTGCCTCTCCTGGAGAGAGCATCTCATCGCTGTGGCCTCTGGGACACGTGTGTGGGGGGTGCGCTCAGAGCACATGATGACAACCAATATGGACATACTTGGTGACAGGCGGAAGCAAAATCATGTGTGCCCGCGCTTAGCCCCGTGAGGCTTCCCTGTCCCACAAGTGATCCAGCGTCTCCAATGAAAAGCTACACAGTGACAGCCTCCATCAAGGACCAGGGGCAGAGTCAACCCTCCCCCGAATCCCGGGAGCCCAGGAGCAGCTATTCTGGACACCAAGCCAGGGGCAGGGGGTGGGGTGCGGGAAGGACAACTCCCTCCAGCTGATTGAATTAACTGCCATCTTCTTGGGGCAGGAGGGATCCCCTGGTCAGTCCCTGCTGGGCGCTCTGTCTGGTGCTTCACCCTCCCAGTGTTTGCCCAGACTCCTCCGCAGGGGCAGGGGGCAGGGGGCAGGGGGCAGGGGATGAGGGGGCTGCTGGCAGCCTGGACGGTGCTGGCCTAGGGACCAGTTCGAGTTGTTGAGGAGGGAGGCTGGACAGGAGGAAGGGGGGCCCCAGCAAGACGTGCAGGGTGGGGAGCCTGTGTTGGCAGCCTCCAAGAGAGTCTAGCCACCCTTTCCCTCCTCCTGAAACACAAAGCCCCCTTCAGGAGTGGGGAGGTGGCCAGCCCCCAAGAGGGGGGACAGACAGACTGCACAGAGCCAGCTGGTCATTTGACCTGTCCAGTTCTCCAAAGACCTCCAGGAATGGAGGGGCACCCCCCAGGACCAGGGTGGGCTGTTGAGATGCCTGGGAGGGACCCCTGCCTGGTATTCAGGCCCCACTCCACGGGCTGGTGAGTTCAGGGAGAACAACCCTCTGGGAGGGAAGGCCCAGCTGGTAGTCACTTCACACCATCTTGTGTACTGTGCCTGGCCAGGCCCCCTGGTGTGATGTGGAAACTGAGGGAAAGAGGCAGTTGCCATGGAAACAAGGTGTGTTCAGAAGAGAAACCTCCTCCAAGAGAAGGCATCCTCCTGCTCTTGACAGCATCACACTGTTGGCAGGGGTGGGTGCTGTTTCTCCAGCCAGATGAAACTTTTTGAGGGCAGGAAGCTCACTCTACACCCCCAACTTGAAACCTGGTGTTCCTGGGTCCCCATCGCAGGTGTCCCCATCACAGGTCTGGTGGAGGAGCTCTGAGGGGTCACCCGTGGTCCTGTAAGCACCGAGGGGCCAGAAGCTCCTAATCCCCAGAGGAGACCCAGGAGAGAGCTGCAGCCACCACCCATGGGCCTTTACTGCTGGAAGGGTGGCTTGGGCATCTGGAGTGCATTCCATCCAGGGCTGCAGGAGGCATGCGCTTCGGTGGGCAGCCGGCCAGCCTGGCGCAGCGATGCTCCCGCCAGCTGGCAGTCAGCAGGGTGGAGGGGTGGATGAATCAGTAATCCCTGTGGTCCTCACTTAATTCCTTCTGCTCCCCTGGGGCTGCCAGCACCACAAATAGCACCACTCAAACCGCAGGCTCTGTCTTTGGAAATTAATCCAGCTCAGAGAGGGACTAACCAGGACATCCCTTCAGAGAACACTCCCCAAGGTCAGGGCTCACAGCGGCCAGCTGGGAGGCCAGAGCCCTGGTTTTCTGTAAATAGGGCCCAAGAGCTGCTGCCACCATGGGGCAGGGGACTGAGTGGGGTGGGTGGGGTGGGGTGGGGTGGGGAGGGAGGTGGGGGGAGCAGAGTGTAGCCCTGACAAGGCTTTGGGGGTGCAGAAGAGGAAAGGGAGAATAGAGGAGAGGGGGGCTGCAGGTCAGTGTGGGGGTCACAGGTCTCCTTACCTGAAGCCAGTGGACTCCCAGTGTTTCCCAGCCCCCACTCCTCCAGGTGCAGGCAGGTCAGGTGGAGGTGCTACAGCCACAGGTGAAAGGGGATAGAGGGGTATGGGCCAGGGTCCTGGACACCAGAAGCCAATGGGCCCCCAGGGGGGAACTCCTTTCAGCCCCCGAGTCCACGGTGGTTCATAGACCAGCCTTTGCACCCACCCTGCTCCTGGCAGAGCACCTCGGGGTTGGCCCTTTTCTCCCTGGGCCGAGCACTCGGGCAGGGCTTGGCTAATGGGTGACAGATAGCAGATGTCTCAGCCTAGCCAGGTAGAGCTGCCCCTAAGGAGCCCTAGACTCCCTCCCCCACTGCTAGCAGATGCACCTGGAACTCAGGGAGACCCCGTGTGGGAAAACGCCAGCTCACCCCAACCCCGCTCTCCCCTCCCCCACTCCTACATCCCACTGACCAGTCTCCAGCCGGCCTACCCGACCCCCTGGGACACTTAGGGCTGGTGGAGAGTGTCCGAAGCGCCTTGGCCATCCTTGGGGTGGGGCTGGAGTGAAGGTCCAGTGAGGAAGGACCCGAGGGACCTTGGCTGGGGGAGCAGAGAGGTAGTTTCCCATTTCTGAGAAAACGAGGTTATTGGCTTTAGTTTCTTCCTGAACTTGGCGGGGGTGGGGGTGGGGGTGGGGTGGGGGGGTTGGGGGGGGTTGGAGATTTGCTCTCCTACCATTTTCAAATGTGTTTTTGTTCTGTGTGTGTGTTTTGGAAAGTGCCCTTTGTTACATTTAAAAGCAGAGGGCAGCCCTTTGGGTCCTGGCTGAGCCGGCACCCAGCAAACAGTGGAAGAGAGAAGGGGGGGAGGGAAAAGGGCACCTGGGTGTGGCTGCACTGAGCCCAGTGGAATAGGAAAGGGCTCCTGGCTCAGGACCCAGCCCTGTGCTGGGCTCTAAAGGGATGTGCATGGGGAGCAGAGTCACTGAACTTGCTGCTTCCCCTGGACCCTCCCAGCAGCCCTCCAGGCAGTGCTCTGGCCTCCCCATATTAGATGGGGAAGCTGAGGCCCACACTCCCACCCCCAGCCCTGCATCTTCCAGCCACCCCAAGAGCCACTGAACCAGCCAGTTCTTCCCCAAGGCCACCCCCAGCCCAGACTGGTGCAGGCCAACCAGCCAAAGGGCAGACAGGAGGTGGACAGCCTCTTCCCGGCTGCCCATGCGCCCCCCTCCCCCCCCTTCCTTCTTGCCCTCCTTCCCCTCTCCACCTGCCTCCCCATTCTTGGTGGCCCAGCTACATGAGAGGACAGCCCTTGTTCAGGTGTGCCCCTGGATGTAGCCGTGCAGGTCCACTCCACCTCCCTGGGTCTACATTTCCCAGGTACCAGAGGAGCCTATGAGGTCAACTGGCTCCCAGCAAGAGAGCACTCTCCCCTGCCGGAGGGACGGGCCTCAGCAACAAGAGGACTTCAGGCAGATTTGTCCAGCGTTCTGGCTCTTAACAGTGACTTTACAGATCTTCACAATGTCCTTGTTCATTTTATTTGATTGATTGAAAAGCGGGGACTCGGCCCAGACAGAAGCCTTCCCATAGCCCAGCACCTCCCTGCACGAACACCAGATGCACCTTTAAGGCAGGCGGAGGCTCGCACCTTTGGAGCCCCCCCACCGCCCCAGCCTTTATTACCATGTTAATTTGGAAAACAGGTCATGGGAAATTAAATTGCTTAAAATAGGTCACCAATTATAACTGTGCATTCTAATAAATGAGAGCATCTCTGAAATCTTTATTAGTTTATTGTCATTAAAGGCAAAATATTCAGAGGTAAATCAGTGCTGGCTCTGTGTGTGGCATTGCGGTGGCCTCCAGGTGGGCTCACCTCTGCTGGGCCGGGTAAAATGAGGCAGACCTCAGCACCAGTGGCATCTCGATCATAGTCTACGAAAATCATTCTGATTTGAGGGCAAGTGAATAATAAGCATTTTAATAATTATTAATAAAAACGAGACAAAGTCTTAGCCACTATCAAAGTGGGATTGCTGTCCTGACTGAATTCAGCCCTGAAAACACCAGCACCCACAGCAGGGCCACACGTCTTCCTTGCCTTATTTCCTGGGCAAAGGTCTTGGTGGGCCTAGGGCAGGGGCAGGGAGGGGTGGAGCAGACCTGACCCCAGCCAGGCCGGCGGCACCCAGCTTTCCACGCTGCATGTCATGTGAACTCCTCTGCAAGCAGCTCTTGGGCTGACCTGTGGTTTTCTCACTTTCAGACTGAAGACTGAGGCCCAGAGAGACTGAGGAAGGTGCCCACAGTCACACAGCAAGTGTGGCTTCTGTGTGTGTGCGTGTGTGAGTGCGTGAGTATGTGAGTGTGTGTGAGTGTGTGAGTGTGTGTGAGTGTGTGTGTGAGTGTGAGTGTGTGTGAGTGTGTGAGAGTGTGTGTGAGTGTGAGTGTGTGAGTGAGTGTGTGTGTGTGAGTGTGTGTGAGTGTGAGTGTGTGTGAGTGTGTGAGAGTGTGTGTGAGTGTGAGTGTGTGAGTGAGTGTGAGTGTGTGTGAGTGTGTGAGTGCGTGAGTATGTGAGTGTGTGTGAGTGTGTGAGAGTGTGTGTGAGTGTGAGTGTGTGAGTGAGTGTGTGTGTGTGAGTGTGTGTGAGTGTGTGTGTGCCTTGCCCTCACTGTGCACAAGAGGGCACATGAGTATCCTTCCCCCAAGGTGAGCCTTGTTTAGCTCCCAGGTGGGGCAGCTCAGGAAACTGGGGGCCGCCAGTCCTTGGAGCTCAGAATTCCACTTTCCTGGGACATAAGCCCAGCCCCCTCTGGCCACCTGGAAATGCCAGGGACACACAGAGTGAAACAAAAGCCTCCTCTGACAAGGGCTGTGTCCCTGGGAGGCCGCCAGCTAAGAGAGCCCACAATGAATGAAGATTTGGGAGTAGGACAAGGTCCCAGGCTCTGGGTCACTTCTCCCACATGGATGTGGGAAGCATCTCTCAAGGGTAAATGACCACAGGCAGGCTCACCTCAACCTCTCCTGTGCCACCCAGCCCACAGCACACCTCTCAGCTGGTGGAGGAGATAGGTGAGCTCTGCTCTCTCTCAGCCTGCATTCCGTCCCACAAAGGGCAGCCCAGACCATTGTCCCCCAAGTGGCTCAGGGGGCTGAGCTGGGCCCACAGTCCCTGTCTAGCATCTTTTGGAGTCACTGGGGAAAGGACCCCGGTGACAGTGACGGTGAGGCACATACTCTGGAGCAGGACAGCAGTTCCCGCACATTCTGCATGTGACCTTGGGGACGTCCCTTAGCCTCTGTGTGCATCAGTCTCTTAGCTGGGCACTTCTTGCTGTGGTTGTGATTCGATTTCCTGGTTTTGCCACAATCCGAAGTCCAAACACGTTCAGGTCACACGGAATGCTTGTTAATCCCTGTTAACGGTGACTACACTTAAAAAACCCTGAAGCCAGAGGGACCCAGTGAGAGGTACAGATGAGCCCATCAGAATCTTCTAAGAGGAATCCATTCTGTGCTGGGCAGAGGTCAGACCTAGAGAGCGCTGTGTGTTCCAATCTCACAGCCCAGAAAGCATGCTGGGAGAGAAATTCTGGAGCAAATCCCAGAGTCTTGGGGGGGGTGTTAGTCATCTTCCATTAAGGGTGCCCCTAGGCTCATCTGATTGTCCTCTGAAGTCTCCTCGCTCCTGCTATTGCAAAAAAATTATTTTGCAATTAATTCTGAACAAAAGGACATTTTGCCAAGTGGGCTGTGCTGGCGGATCACACTGTTTTTATTGCCATTCACATTTGTCACTCGGATCTGAGTTAAAAGCATTCTCTAAAAATAAATGCCCCTTTTAAGCTTGGCTTCACATGGGGTCTCCGGGTACTGTGCTGTTCTGTTCATTCTGGCCGTGGGCAGAGGTGCCCAGGGATGCTGTGCCCACCTCCCAGCATGTTGAGGTCTCCCAGGGCCCTCAAGGCTAAGCACACTGGGTCCCACCCATTTCTCCTGCTGAGAGTGTGGCTCTCAGAAGCTGGGTGGAGTGTCGGAGGCCTGGAGAGTGGGATGCTGCAGGAGCCCCCAGGAATCACGGCCCCGCCCTAGAATCTTGGCCAGGCGGGGTGTGGCTGCCCGACAAAGGATGCAGGCCATGCACAGGCGGATCCAGCCACGGCCGGCCTCACTGAGGCTCCCCTGCATCCCTTCAGGAGCGCTTGGCGCTGGCCATATCAAGGAATGTCCAGGAGCTAGTTCACGACCTGCCTCAGCAGCAGCTGGAGTGACTGCCTGGGCGGCCTGGTCCTCAGGACGCTGGGAGCAGATACGCTGAGCTCAGTGCCCTCGGCCGGAGCAGGGGGAGCAGGGAGAGCAGGGGCGCGGAGGGTGCACGGGTGTGTTTCAGACACACAGTATTAAGCTCAGGTTAACCCGTGAGGAGACAAGCCGTGTGCATACTT